>NC_137428.1:52208811-52586311 GCF_964374335.1 Astatotilapia calliptera
TAAAAAATATTTTCACTTACTGGATTGAGTTTTTTCACTGCAACTGGTTTGTCATTCAGGAGACCTTTGTATACCGTCCCAAAGCCTCCCTCTCCAATTCGGCTGCCACCAGCTGACGTGGACCGGTCATCAAAGTTGCCTGTGATCCTCATCAGGTCACTATATAAGAAACTGGAGAAGCCTAAGGAGGGAGACACAGTAAACTGCCTCATTAACTTCTCTGATCAAGAGCCCGACGCTGCCACCTGCTGTCGATTACGTAAAATCACATCTTTACGAAGAAGCGGCATCGAAATCTAAACATCTTTGTTGACTACACTACACCACTATAGAGCAGCTTAGTTTACAGTGCTCTAATGTAATCAAGTAGATTTATTGCACTACTTTAGTACTGCAGTGGCAGATTTACATGGTGCTGAGAAAGATATGACATTTTAATTCACTGAAACCAGACTTTTCAGCAGATAATGAAAGATGAACATTATCTACTTAAAACATCGCATGAATATGACTCATAAATGACTGTGTTAATAAATGTCAGACGTTCAGTGTCACATGTTCAATCAAGATATGAACGTAAAATTAATACATAATCAAAAAGTGAAAGACCTGTGTGTATTGGTTCGGTGTTCTCCTGTGGCATTCGAAGCTGCAGCACAGTGGTGACGGGCTGCTGCTGCACATCTCTCTCTTCCAGCACTCTGGTTGAAGCAGTGCTTTGGGTTTGTGTCTCCAGTGGACTGGACTCTTCAATTGTGTGAGGACAAAAACAAAAAATGATCAGAATAAATGATTGGGTTTTACATCCTGTATCAGTGCGGTTTGACTGTTTCTCCTCATGCTCCAGGCATCACACCTTTAATATAACATAACAGATGTTTACTCATCCTCTACCCAAAAAGTGCAGAAGTTTTTTGCTACATCTCTTATTGCAATTTCACAACTCGTGGTTAACATCTTATTTTCTTACAATAATTTTTTTTAAAAAGAGGGCGATACTGGGAAAAAGATCTGGGGTAAGTTAAGATTCAACAGGTTTATTCTACCTGTTGCGTGTGGTTATTATTTAATGGCTTTTAAAAGTCATACCAGGTAGCAGAACACTGGCAGCAGCCAGTAACTCGTGACTCTTCAAAATGTCCACAAGTTCACCCACTGTGCTGTTGGTGGTCCCCCAGTCATTGAGCAGCTCCACTGTGGGACTGCGACCCTGTGCAACAAGACCTTCAAATCTCCTTCAAAGACAGCGGCACAAATTCAGTAAACAATAAATAAACAATCAGCGTGATTTCATTCAATGAAAAGCAAGCACGTCAGAAAGTTTGCCCGCATCTTACCTGACATGAAGCTGGGAATACCTCGGCTCCCCGCTCGGTTTCTGTATATCTACAAGAACTTCTTTCCACCTGTCCTGAGGATCCAAAAAATCGGACAATTTGCGACGTAAACGAAAACCGATGTTGCGAATATAAGTAGCGGAAGTTACTGGATTATCCATTCTGCGGGGAGCTTGTGACCAAACCTGAGATTGGGTTTTATCTAACAGTCATGTTGTCATGATCTTAGACCTGAAGACGTTAATTATACTCCATCGAGTGGATTCTTTAACCCAGAAAAATCGCAAACAGTTAGGTTTTGCTCACATACCTAAAAGAAAAAGTGTTTTCCGATATTGAGCAACTTCCCCAAACGTAAACAGCAGGGCTGTCCTACAAAAGGTCTCCACCTACAAAGCGGAAACACAAAGATTGAGTGCTATGGTATAATACAGTCTGTGCTGGCTGTTCTTACCTGTAAGCGGGCACAACAAACTAACAATAAACCTGCGTGTGGTTATTCATATAATTATCTTTTTGATAACACAAGAGCAGAAAGGGAGACAGCTGTCGTGTGATGGTGGTTTGGAGATTTACAGTGTCACAGTGCCCTCTAGTGGATAATGAAAATAAAACAAATCTTCCATTCGTGGGTGCACACTGACGGTATCCGGCAAGAACACCCTGGGTTTGAGTCCACCACTCGGCTGGGCCTGTCATGTGATCAGTTTGCATGGTGTCTGCGTGGGTGCTCTGCCTTCAAAAGACATGTAGTTAGTGGTGCCCGTTGGTGTGAATGGTTGCCTGTTTTGCTGTGTTAGTCCTGCGTCAGGTTGGCGAGCTGTCCAGGGTGTAAACTGTCTCTCACCCAAACGATATCTGGGATAGGCGGAAGAGGATGGATGGAATGAATAACCGAGAGACCTTAGAACTGTGATTGAATTCATAATAACTGCTGCGTATGTCAAATATTAGAATACTTGTATGCATATAATTTAAATGCACAAAAACAGAAGAAAATAGTTCCCTTAACATCTTCTCAATCTCCATCTTCATCTTCTCTTATTGAACTCTAGGTTTCACGCACGCATTCATTTGGAAATGTGATCAAATAACTATATAAGTAAGTATTAGGAAAAAACAAACATCTTTTTTGTACCCATTTGTGTATTTTAACACTCAACTGGACATTTTTGAACTCCTATGTTGCTACATCAACACACAATATAAACCAAAGGGTGCCATTTTTGCAGGATGTTAGGTATCGATCAGCCTATCCATCACCCATAAGGCACAATTTTTTTTCACTGGTGTTTAAATCCCACTCACGGTCCAGCATAGAACCCCACTCCCCAAATAAACTCCCCAAATGTGTTGCAGGAAAAAAAACTTCTTTAACAGATTTCTTTTTTCTTGGAAACTTTAAAACCACATCAAGGAGGTGACCTCGATCGAGCCATCTCATGTCAAACCAATTTGGCAAACAGCTGGAGGCATTTGGTCTAAACTGCTTGGAGTACCTTTTTTTGTTTCTGTGTTACAAAAAAGCTGGATCTGTTTATGGTGTGTGTTATTTGCTATTTGCACTGTATTTGATTAACTGTGATCAGTTCCATGTGCAAATGGAAGGCCTAGCTGTATTACTGGATGGGATGGATTACTGGGTGGATTTGTGATGAAGTGCAAGATGCGTGTGTGTGAGACATAAATTTCAGAGAAAAAACCCACACACAAGATTAAAACTTATTTTTGCATCAGAAAAGTCTTACAATAACATGTTTTGAATGCTAATACAAACAAGTGAAATTAAAATCCATTTGATATTTATTGAGCTATTAACATCAGCTCAAACCATCAAACAAACCACCCACAGAGACCTGCTGCACTGTGCACACACCAAACTGCATCAAAGCAAAAGTTAAATTCAGGTTTGCTTGAGTTTTGATCTCATTTGATATTAAACTTTCAGTCATGAATGGGACACAATTCTCACTCCTTTGAATGTTTGTTCTTACATAATATATATATATATATGTGTGTATATATATATATATATATATATATATGTAAGTAGCACGGAGGGAGGTTAGCCAACTAACGGAGTTGCAGAAAGGTGCGACAAATAAAGTGCCTAAGAAATACAGCAAGCTGTCCATACCTGAGGCCTTGGAAACTGCCAAGCAAAGACTCACAGCCTTGGCCAGCCGCTTGAGGAGGTACACCAGAGAGATCGAAGGCAGGAGAATAAACCAGCTGTTCTCCACAGAACCAGCAAAGGTGTACTCTCAGTGGCAAGGGAACAATAAGAGAACAGCACCACCAAGGCTGGAGACGGAGCAATACTGGAAGAGCATATGGGAGAAGGACGCAACCCATAACGGCAATGCTCAGTGGCTAGTGGATCTGAGGGCAGACCACAGCGACCTCCCTGAACAGGGTCCAGTAACCATCACAGTGGCAGATATCCAAGAAAGGGTCTCCAGTATGAAGAGTTGGACAGCACCAGGGCCCGACATGGTTCACGCCTACTGGCTAAAGAAGCTGACTGCACTCCACGAGAGTCTGGCAGCACAAATGAACCAGCTGCTAGTTAACGAGAGACACCCGGAATGGCTAACTGAAGGCCGGACGGTCCTGATCCCCAAGGACCCCAAGAAGGGACCGGTCCCCTCCAACTACCGACCAATAACCTGCCTCAGTACTACATGGAAGCTCCTGTCAGGCATCATATCGGCTAAGATGAACAGGCACATGGGTCAATACATGAGCGGGACACAGAAAGGAATTGGCAAGAATACCAGAGGCGCAAAACACCAGCTACTGGTAGACAGAACAATCAGCCGAGACTGCAAGACCAGACTGACCAACCTGTGCACTGCCTGGATTGATTACAAGAAGGCCTATGACTCAATGCCCCACAGCTGGATACTGGAATGCCTAGAATTGTACAAGATCAATGGAACCCTAAGAGCCTTCATCAGGAACTCAATGGGGATGTGGCGTACAACACTAGAGGCCAACTCCAAGCCCATAGCACAAGTCACCATCAAGTGCGGGATCTACCAAGGAGATGCTCTGTCCCCACTGCTGTTCTGCATAGGCCTGAACCCCCTCAGTGAGATCATTAACAAGACTGGCTACGGATACCGACTACGGAACGGAGCAATTGTCAGCCACCTCCTGTACATGGATGACATCAAGCTGTATGCCAAGAGTGAACGAGACATCGATTCACTGATCCACACTACCAGGCTATACAGCAATGACATTGGAATGTCGTTCGGACTGGAGAAGTGTAGTCGGATGGTAACAAAGAGAGGGAAGGTAGTCAGAACTGAGGGGATTGAACTACCAGAAGGACACATTGCAGACATAGAGGACAGTTACAAGTACCTGGGGATCCCGCAGGCGAATGGGAACCATGAAGAGGCCGCTAGAAAAGCTGCAACCACCAAGTACCTGCAGAGGGTCAGGCAAGTCCTGAGGAGTCAGCTGAATGGTAAGAACAAGATCCGGGCCATCAACACATACGCCCTGCCCGTGATCAGGTACCCTGCTGGGGTAATAAGCTGGCCAAAGGAGGAGATAGAAGCCACTGACATAAAGACAAGAAAGCTCCTTACCATGCATGGAGGGTTTCACCCCAAGTCCAGCACCCTGAGGCTGTACGCTAAGCGGAAGGAAGGGGGCTGGGGACTGGTGAGTGTCAGCACCACAGTCCAGGATGAGACAACGAACATCCAAGAATACATTGGGAAGATGGCCCCAACTGACCAAGTGCTCAGTGAATACCTCAGGCAGCAGAAACCCAAGAAAGAGGAGGGAAACGAGGAACCATCATGGAAGGACAGGCCCCTGCACGGTATGTACCACCGACAGATAGAGGAGGTGGCTGATATCCAGAAATCCTACCAGTGGCTGGACAAAGCTGGACTGAAAGACAGCACAGAGGCACTAATCATGGCAGCACAAGAACAAGCTCTGAGTACAAGATCCATAGAGGCTGGGGTCTATCACACCAGGCAAGACCCCAGGTGCAGGCTGTGTAAAGATGCCCCAGAAACAATCCAGCACATAACAGCAGGGTGCAAGATGCTAGCAGGCAAGGCATACATGGAATGCCATAACCAAGTGGCCGGCATAGTGTACAGGAACATCTGTGCCGAGTATAACCTGGAAGTCCCGAGGTCAAAATGGGAGATGCCCCCAAGGGTGGTGGAGAATGACCGAGCTAAGATCCTGTGGGACTTCCAGATACAGACGGAGAAAATGGTGGTGGCTAACCAACCGGACATAGTGGTGGTAGACAAACAGAAGAAGACGGCCGTAGTGATCGATGTAGCGGTTCCGAATGACAGCAATATCAGGAAGAAGGAACACGAGAAGCTGGAGAAATACCAAGGGCTCAGAGAAGAGCTCGAGAGGATGTGGAGGGTGAAGGTAACAGTGGTCCCCGTGGTAATCGGAGCACTAGGTGCGGTGACTCCCAAGCTAGGCGAGTGGCTCCAGCAGATCCCCGGAACAAAATCGGAGATCTCTGTCCAGAAGAGCGCAGTCCTGGGAACAGCTAAGATACTGCGCAGGACCCTCAAGCTCCCAGGCCTCTGGTAGAGGACCCGAGCTTGAAGGATAAACCGCCCGCAGGGGCGTGCTGGGTGTTTTTATATATATATATATAAAAAACACCCAGCACCCAGCATATATATATATATATATATATATATATATATATATATATATATATATATATATATATATATAGTGTTCAACTTTTGTTTCCAGGCAAACACATAAAAAAAAAAAAAAGATTGAAAATTACATTACAAACTAAACTTTAAAATGTCATCTCAATCTACCCAAAGTCATCCAAAACCTATTTGAAGTAAGACATAAATAATGTTTGTATGTAAGGCTATTACTTTTAGCATGGAGCTTGTGAAACCAGTGACCCAGAGCACATGGCCATCACTGCACCTCACAACACACGCTAATACAATTCTTTAATGCTGCATGTGATTTTGATGAGTCCCAATGATGACAAGCAACATTTGCATGATTTTACACAGTTGCGAGTCATTTCACTTTGTCTCTGTGAAAGGAGCATACAAGAGATGATCTAAGCAGAGAGAGGCAACTGTAGCCCACAGGCTTTTTATGATTATATTTTTATAGGCTTGGCTGATGACACCACGAGTGATACTCTTAATAAAAGTTAGTGACTCATAAACTTAAAAACAACTTCTATGACAATGCATACAGATGGTCTGCATTACATGAAAAGGAGACTTCACCACATAAATAACCAAAACGCAATTAAGTTATTTTGTGAGGGAAAAGCATAATGAGAGCCATCACTGCAATTGTGGTGCCCAAAAGGGTTTATTCTCTTTATGCTTGAGGTTTGATGCCATCTTTTGCAAATACATAATACATGAGACCAACTGGAGCTTGTCAGAAGTTGTTTATTATTAAATGACAGGTGAGGACATTTGAGTACCTCTGCATAATGACGTGGGACTTCATTAGAGCAATTGTATGTTGTTAGTAGGAGATGGAGTGTATCTGTACCTGTCTTCTTTCTGTGTATGTGTGCTAACCTGGGGTGCGAACACAAGCCAGCGGTGCCCAAGAGACCATCAAAGAAGACGCTTGTTTGACGAGGACCCGAGCTGCCGAGAGCTCAGGTAAATTCCCTGTGTGTGTGTGTGTGTGTGTGCTCCTGGTGAAGGATAGCTCTCACACCTGTGCGCAGGAGATTCTTTGAAGTGCCTAATCATCTCGTGCCTCCTCTAACCCAACTGACAGGATCCAAACACTGCATGCACACTTCACACGCAGAGGCGGGGAGTGAAGCCAGAGCCTCTGCTCTCCTGTGGCAAGTGGAGGGATGAAGGGAGAAGAAAATAAAGAGAGCTGGAAAGGGAGAGTCTGACGCTAAAGATGAGGAGAAGCATAAAAGTTCAAAAAACAACAACAACAACAACAAAAAAGGAAAACTAACAGCCAGCACAGGGGAGAAGGCTCTCGATAATTAGAGTGCAGAGGAAAAGAGGTGGAGAAGAGGATCTGATAGAGGCGAAGGAGAGGTGGAGATGTGAGGGAGAGCAGAAAGCGAGGTCCCCTGTAGTTTGGGAACAAGGGCAGAGGTGGGAGACATGCCAAAGTGGCTTAAATCAGCGGGTGGAAACGCTGCAGGTGCAGGAAGTGATCTGAGGAAGTCATGTGATATCTAGGAAACTTTAATGGTAAACAAGGACACATGAAATGAGAAGTTGTGCTAGCCACGGATGCTATACAGTCCATTATGATTGCATAACATGCAGAATTACGTCTATTTCCCAAATTACCATGATGGTGTTGGGGTTACATGTGGGATATTTTTTGCAGCAGACGTTATTGTTTCATAGCTTTTAGGAGTCTGGAAAACTCTTATTAACTGTTCAACTTAATAACCGTGGTTAAAATTGTTGAAATGTTTAGGAAAAGATTTGAGAAATTTCACCCTCAGAATAGCAGATGTAGCCTTTATATAATAAAAAAAAATCCCATTAGAATATTATTTTCAGGAGACTGTGATATAGTTCAAAACTAAAGCAGATACGGAATAACAATAAAACACAATAACAGGGGACATAAAAGGCACAATTCTCAAATAATAATGAGTATTTTTAAACCATTAAAACCATTTGGTTCATCGGATTGCCAGATGGACAAGTGGGACTTTTCTCTCCAGAGAACACGTCTCTACTCCTCTCGAGTCCAGTGTCTCAGGGTGCCTTACACGACAGCATCTGATGCTTTGCATTGTCCTTGGTGACGTAAAACTTGGAAACAGCTGATTGGCCATGGAAACTCATTCCATGAAGTTCTCAATGCACTGTTCTTGAGTTAATCTGAAGGCCACATGAAGTTTGGAGGTCTGTTACAACTGACTGTGCAGAAATTTGGTGACCTCTGCACACTATGTACCTCAGCATCTGCTGATCCTGCTCTGTGATTTTATGTGGCCTGCCACTTCACGGCTGAGTTGCTGCTGTTACCAATAAGTTCCACTTTACTGTAATACCACTAACATGCAACTGTGGAATGTTTAATAGTGACGAAATTTCACAACTGGCATTCTATCACGGTACCATACTGGTATTCCCTGTGCTCCTGAGAGTGACCAATTCTTTCACGAATGTTTGTAGAAGCAGTCTGCATGCCTGGCTGCTTGACTAGTTGGTCAGTTGGTCAGGGACTTCATCTGCTCTGCACTACCCGACTCACTGGACCCTCTACAGTTTGCATACCGCCACAACAGGTCCACTGATGATGCCATAGCTCTGACACTACACACTGCCCTGTCACACCTGGAGAAGAGAGACACGTATGTGAGGATGCTGTTTGTAGATTACAGCTCAGCATTCAATACCATCGTTCCCTCGAAGCTGGACAGGAAACTGCAGGATCTAGGACTGAGCAGCTCCCTCTGCAGCTGGATCCTTAGCTTCCTGTCTGACAGACGCCAGGTGGTCAGACTGGGCAGCATCACCTCATCCCCCATCACACTGAACACTGGTGCTCCACAGGGGTGTGTACTGAGCCCTCTCCTGTACTCACTCTACACCTACGACTGCACAGCCACTAACAGCTCCAACATCATTGTGAAGTTTGCGGACGACACTACAGTGGTGGGTCTTATCACCAACGGTGATGAGACGGCTTACAGGGAGGAGGTCAGCGCCCTGACCCACTGGTGTCAAGACAACCATCTCACCCTCAACGTCGCAAAGACAAAGGAGTTGATAGTGGACTTCCGGAGGTGCAGAGAAGTACACACCCCCATCACCATCAACGGCGCTGCTGTGGAGAGAGTGAGCAGCTTCCGGTTCCTTGGAGTACATCTGGCTGAGGATCTTACGTGGTCAGTACACACAAACAAAACAGTGAAGAAGGCGCAGCAGCGCCTCTTCTTTCTCAGGAGACTGAAAAGATTCGGCATGAGCCCCCGCATCCTCAGGACCTTCTATCACTGTGCCATTGAGAGCATCCTCACTGGATGCATCACCACCTGGTATGGCAACAGCACCGCCTACAACTGCAAAGCTCTCCAGCGAGTAGTGCGGTGCTCTGAACGGATAATTGGAGGTGAGCTTCCCTCCCTCCAAGACATCTACAGGAAGCGCTGCCTGAGGAAAGCGGGGAGGATCATCAAGGACTCCAGTCACCCCAGCCATAAACTGTTCAGACTGCTTCCATCAGGAAGGAGGTTCTGCAGCATCCGGTCCCGTACCAGCAGACTGAGAGACAGCTTTTTCCATCAGGCCATCCGACTGCTGAACACGTCATAGACACCTCAGCTTCACTACTGGAACTTCAACATTATGCACTCCACACTGTATATAAATGCCACTTGTTTTGCACATATTCAACTCTGTATATTTTATATATTTTATTATTATTATTATTATTATTATTATTATTATTATTATTATTATTTATTTTATTTTTTTTACTATTTAATTTGTAAAAATTTGTATACACACACACACACACACACACACACACACACACACACACACACACACACACACACACGTAGGAAAATATTTAGTATACACATCCAGAAATGCATACACTATTATATATTGTACATATATTTATTAGTTTCAGGTTGGCCATTCTTGTATTTTGCTCGTTTGTGTTGTTGTGTTTGCACATCTCTGTTGCTTGTGGGGCTCGCACACAAGAATTTCACTCGCATGTGCTGTGCCAGTGTGCCTGCACATGTGATGTGACAATAAAAGTGATTTGATTTGATTTGATTTGATTTGACTATATACACTTGTGGCTATGGAAGTGATTGAAACACCTGAACTGAATAATTTGGAAGAGTGAACAAATCCTTTGGGCGATATAGTTTAGCTGATGCTGGTGGCAGAAAAGGAGTTTTTGCATCGCAAAGGAAAGCTGCAAAATGATTGTGGCAATGATTGAATGTACACTGACAGAACCAGAGGGCAACTTTGGAAGTAAATGGAGATGTTTTGATGCTATGATGACATGTGAGAAATTAACAGTACAGCAATGAAGGCATTCTTTGACACCTTCTTAAGAGATCACATCTTCAAATCAGATAGCTGAATAATTAGAAACTTCCACCATGGTTTGCTGTTCACAGTCAGGATGTATATTGAATCCAACTGAGAAATGTTTCCATGCATAAATGTGATGGGGAAATATTACTGGTCTCTTGAGCAAATGTCTCGGCTTATTCCAAATTCTTGCTCCAAATGGCAGGTTTAGCAAACAAAGACACTAGTAGCAGTAAAGGCAAAGATTAAACAACAAGTGCAGCAAAAATAGATGATCGAAAAGAAGAACGACAAAAATCTGAATCCAACACCTTTGTTATTCTCTCTGCCCTGTGCATGTCACATTTCAGGTTGACAGTGTTGGGGAGTAACGGAATACATGTACCGCCGTTACGTATTTAGAATACAAAATATGAGTAACTGTATTCCGTTACAGTTACCGTTTAAAAAGGTGGTATTCAGAATACAGTTACTTTGTTGAAATAAATGGATTACACTGCGGTACTTTCCTGTTTCATTTTGTCGCGGGTCAGGACTGTTTGGGTTTTGTTTGACAGCTACGTTCTGTCGTTCCAGGCGGCAGCGTTACGGTTGCCATGGTTACAGGGCGAAGCTCTCTCTCTCTTTCTGCGACTGTGTGTTTCCTGGGTGAGAGAGCGCCTTTTCGTTGTTGTTGTTGTGCTAAGCTAACAGGCAGAATGCTACAAGCATAGCTCTAAAGAATGTAGCATCATAGGCAGTATAGTCCGTGTTGCAGGGAGAATGCACTGCCATACACGTTGTGTCTGTGAGCGCGAGGAGGGAGAAAAAGGGGAGTGGAAAGGTACGAGTTGTCGTCGAGGAAAAACGGGAGCTGGAAGCATGTAAATATAATAATAACCACTGCAGCCAAGAAGAGTGCCTGACGAGCCCAGTTGTAAGTAAGCTATTAAGACTCGACTGTACACCGTGTTCGTGTTTTCCTCCGAAAACAATAAGTTCCGTTGGAGCAGTCTTTCAACGCCTCTCTCTGTCTCTCGCAAGAAAAGTTGACCCACACAACAAAGTAAAGCTATTTTTCGGCTATGAGCCGACAGGGACCCCGCCGTATTAGTCAGAGGTCCCTTTACTACAGTTCGGAGTCGCGGACCTTCAGTAATAGTAATAAATCACACAGCAATAGTACATTCACGTTGTTGTAAAAAGCACGATAATATATTAAGTAATCCAAAGTATTCAGAATACGTTACTCTCATTGAGTAACGTAACGGAATACGTTACAGAATACGTTACAGAATACATTTTGGGGCATGTATTCTGTATTCTGTAACGGAATACATTTTAAAAGTAACCTTCCCAACACTGCAGGTTGAACACTTTTTCATTTGCTGAACTGTTTATACCGAAAAAGAGATGATGCATATCTGCATGCAGTGCTTTAAGAAATTATGGGCTTCAGACTGATACATCCCACTTCTTAGTTAAAATAAAAGAGAGAAAGACTGATTTATGCTCATAAATCAGCACCAAAGATGCAGTGTGTACAGTCTGTTGAAATTAATTAGCAGTCTTGTCGGGGAGTTTAACAGTTCCCCCAACTCGTTGGAGGTCTCCCATAGTGGAATTCAAATGAGCCAAATGCATGGGGAAGTCCAGAGAAGAGCAACGGGGGGTATGGGCACAGCATCGGGGTCAAATAGAAGAGCCTCAATGTATCTTTGAATGTATACTGCCTGTGCATACAAGGAGTTTAGCAGTGTGCCACTGATAGACATTGAAAATTCACTGCAGGAGGTCTTCTCTCAAACTGGAACACCATTGATCCGATTTAGTGCGCACTGAGAAAAGCCCCAGCGACTGAACAACATTTTAATAGCCTTTTGTGTCAGAAGGTGTTTTGTGGCTATGAATTTTAAATGTTTCTAGCTTTAATGTTGATGAGACCCATCTCTGTGTTGCAAGTTTAATCTTGGATAGATGTGTGCACACAACAATACTGTAATGGCCCATTAGACACATAGAGGGCAGCCTGCAACTGCTAATTAATGACTAGCATGGTAAATATTAGCACGTCCTTAAATATGCATAAACCTAGAATATGGGGCAATGTTGAAATCTCTCTCTCTCTCTAGCACACACACACATGCACACACACAAAGAAACCCTGTCTTTTTTCCTCTGCAGCGTATAATAGTTCACATAATTTAAGGCAATACGGCTTGAAGTCAACCAGAAATTAAAGCAATTTTTGCGTTTCAAAGTATCCTTTCATTTCTGCCTTGTGGGCTGAAGAATTTGCAGGGAAAGAGCAGCTGTTTGCCTGTCCAATTTCCTCTTGGCCTACACACGCACACACAAGCATACACTCACACATCCACAGCTCATCAGGAGTTTACTTCTAAGGAATGATCTGGCGGCATCTTGAGTGGCAGCTCACCACTGCGTTGCACTCGAGTGGTCATCGACACTGGGTGATTGCAGGAGGTTGCCCTCTCATATTTCCTCAAAAAATCTCTGGCTGCGATCCCAAAATGTTCTGTCCAACCAAGCACACCAGCATGAGAACAAAAAGAGTAGCCTCCCCTGGCATCTCCACCACCGCTCCAAAGCTACTTGTTAGCACGGTGTATTCTGGGGTATCTGGAAAAATGCCAGGAGTCATGCAATGCCATGTCTGAATTTAATCCAGCATGACACATAGAAACAGACCATTAGGTATATTTATTAATATATACGGAGCCCCCCAGGGGACATGGGAGAAAAAAAAATTAGGGAGGAAAAAAAAAAATTAGGGAGGAAAAAAAAAAAATTAGGGAGAAAAAAAAATTAAGACGGACTTTTGCGAGATCTCGCAAAAGTATTGCGAGATCTCGCAAAAGTATTGCGAGATCTCGCAAAAGTATTGCGAGCGCTCGCAAAAGTATTGCGAGCGCTCGCAAAAGTATTGCGAGATCTCGCAAAACTCCAACAATGGCGGCAGCTACTTAGTTGTAATATTACTCTTTCTGGGTCACAAAATACACTTTTAAGATATTTTGAGGCGTGAATGTAGTTGTGTAAACGTCAGATACCTGCTCGGTTTACAAGACATCACATATTTGCAAAAGAGCTCCGACGTTTTTGGAGATCTGACACCCACTAGCTCGAAGCTAACGGGAGGTCGAGACCTACTACAGCCGGGAGGAACACCGCTTTCCCGGCACATCGTGCCTCGACCTCCCGGTCGGCTTCGAGCTGGCGGCCACTAGCTCGAAGCTAACGGGAGGTCGAGACCTACTACAGCCGGGAGGAACACCGCTTTCCCGGCACATCGTGCCTCGACCTCCCGGTCGGCTTCGAGCTGGCGGCCACTAGCTCGAAGCTAATGGGAAGTCGAGACCTACTACAGCCGGGAGGAACACCACTTTCCCGGCACATCGTGCCTCGACCTCCCGGTCGGCTTCGAGCTGGCGGCCTCCGAAGAATGCGGCTAAAACTTTTGCGAGATCTCGCAATACTTTTGCGAGCGCTCGCAATACTTATTGCGAGATCTCGCAAAAGTATTGTGAGATCTCGCAATACTTTTGCGAGATCTCGCAAAAGTCCGTCTTAATTTTTTTTTTCCTCCCTAATTTTTTTTTTCCTCCCTAATTTTTTTTTCTCCCATGTCCCCTGGGGGGCTCCGTAAATATAAGCATACCTGTTTTATTTTGTTTTTTACATTGAAGAGTGTAAATCAAAAATACTAAGATTTTTTATAGAAATTTGTTCACAAATTTTATTTTATCTTGATAAAGACAAAGGAAACAAATCTAAAAACAAATGTAACTAGAAAAATTTGCATTTCCTGCGAAAATGCTGTGTGGATGCCTTAACGCTGAAGATGTCTGCTGAAAAAAGCTGAAAAAGTTGAAAAAACAAAACAAAAAACATTGCCCTGAGCAGGATTCGAACCTGGCCCTTCTGGTCTAAAGGCGGCAATTCACCTCACTGCACCAAACTCATTCACACAAAGAAGAGGTGGAGAGAGTGACAATTGTGGTGAAATTAGCAGAAGCTGCTTAGACTTGTGCTGATAAGAGGTGAAAAAGCTAAACATTTGGCAGAAAAGAGGTGAATCAGAAGAATTTCTGCTGAAAAGAGGCAAAGAAGCAAAAAGATGAGCTGAAAAGAGGTGTAGAAGCAGAAGTACTTGCTGAAGATGGCTGTATGTGTAATGACACACTGGAGAGCAGTGACACACAAGAAAGCAGAGCGCATGCAAGCAGGGAACATGTGTAGCAACTGTCACAGGTAGGATTCAAACCTCTGCCACCGGGTCTCACGGCAGATGCCCTACCCTCTGAGCCAAATGAGTTCTGGTCACAAGCAAAGATATGATGAGAGGGACAATGTGCACTGTGGAGCAGAAGCTCAAATTAGCAGAAAAGAGGTGAAGAGGAAGAACTTTGTTGTGAAATGAGGTAAAGAAACTGAAATTTGTGCTTAAAACAAGTGAAAAAGCTGAACTCTGAAATCCTGCTAAAACAGCAGAAGAGGCTGATATTTTTCAGCTACTCATTGAGCCAAACTGGTTCTCACGTAACTGAAAAAAGGTGGAAAAGCTTACAATTCTAATGAAAACAGCAGAAGAGGCTGAGATTTGTGCTGATAAGAGGTGAAAATGCTGAACCAATCAGAGGTACTGCTTCTGTCTGCTTCATCAGGCTGTGTACTTGTATGTATTTCTGCCATAGACTGTTAACAAGAATGTGAGGTCCATATTAGAAAAGCTGCTAAAATCATAAAACTTTGCAGAATTGTAATAAATTATCAATATGAATTACCGGTCTGTGATAGTGTATAAATTTGTACTCAAAAACTAGGTGGGATAGAAGCATAATTCTTGCACTGGGTGAATCAGCGGACTTTGGTGTACTTTGACTACGATTTACATAGCTCTTTGTATCTCCGTCGCGGAGACATGACGAGAGAAGAAATGGCTTAATTTTCGGAGTTTGAAAAATGAGAGGAGGACAGATTTCCACCCCTCAAACATGTTTTTGCAGAAACACTGTAATTTCGCTTAAATAGTATGAAATAGCAGTAATACTATGATTTGGCAGAAATACTACTTTTTAGCACAAATACTATTGTACAGAATGGTGTACGTCAGTTTAATGCTGGGTGGTGCTGCAATAGTAACTATCCTCGGTCAGAAGGAGAGGCTGACATCCAGGGATTAGATTACCACAGGTGGAGTTTATTGGCGGTCAGATGGATGGTACAGGGAGGCATGGCATACAGTAGGAGGATGTGGAGAGGTGATATGGTGTGGTTTCTATGATTAAGAACACTGGCAACAAATTCCTCCACTACAAATCAGTCTGATACCACTTCTTACAGGGTTCACGTTTACTAAGGCACTACCCAAAAGGCGCCACAAGAGGGCACTCCAACACAAGAGATGACCTATTTACACTGTAAACACCCCCTACTTAGCCACTACATACTACAGTGATATTACAGTATACAAATTCACACAAATACTATGATTTGGCAGAAATACTATGACTTAGTAGTAATACTATAACATAACAGTTCAATGTTCTTGCACAAATACCACAATATGGCAGAAATACTATGTTTTAGCATAAATACTGTGATTTGGTATAAATACTACGATTTGGCACACATACTATATTCCGCAGATACACTATAACATAACAGATATTCTACGACTTAGTAGTAATACTATAACATAACAGAATTATTAATTGGGCACAAATACCACAATTTGGTAAAAATACTATGATTGGGTACAAATACTATGATTTGGCAATAATACTGCATTTTAACACAACTACTGAGATTTGATTGAAATACTATGATTTTGAAGAAATACTATTACTCCATACAAATACGATGCTTTGGGACAAATACTATGTTTGGGTTCCAATACTATGATGTGCAACAAATACTATGATTTGGCACAAGTACTATGATTTAGTACAAATACTATGATTTGGCAGAAATACTATGCCTTAGTAGTAATACTATAACATAAGAGATATACTATGGTTTTGCAGACAAACCAAGTTTTCTGCACAAATACCATGATTTGGAACAAATGCTATGATTTAGCAGAAATACTAAGATTGGGTACAAATACTATGATTTGGCAATAATACTGCGTTTTAACAACAACTACTGAGATTTGATTGAAATACTATGACTCCATACAAATACGATGCTTTGGCACAAATACTATGATTTGGCAGAAATACTATGACTTAGTAGTAATACTATAACATAACAGATTTCCTAAAAAAAACTATGAAATTGCAGTAATTCTATGACTTGGCAGAGATACTACGTTTTAGTACAAATACTATAACAACGCAGAAATACTATGACTTAGTAGTAATACTATAACATAACAGTTCAATGTTCTTGCACAAATGCCACAATATGGCAGAAATACTATGTTTTAGCACAAATACTGTGATTTGGTATAAATACTACGATTTGGCACAAATACTATATTCCGCAGATACACTATAACATAACAGATATTCTACAACTTAGTAGTAATACTATAACATAACAGAATTATTAATTGGGCACATACCACAATTTGGCAAAAATACTATGATTTGGCACAAATACAATGACATGGCAAAAATACTATGATTGGGTACAAATACTATGATTTGGCAATAATACTGCATTTTAACACAACTACTGAGATTTGATTGAAATACTATGATTTTGAAGAAATACTATTACTCCATACAAATACGATGCTTTGGGACAAATACTATGTTTTGGTTCCAATACTATGATGTGCAACAAATACTATGATTTGGCACAAGTACTATGATTTAGTACAAATACTATGATTTGGCAGAAATACTATGCCTTAGTAGTAATACTATAACATAAGGGATATACTATGGTTTTGCAGACATACTATGTTTTTGCACAAATACCATGATTTGGAACAAATGCTATGATTTAGCAGAAATACTATGAATGGGTACAAATACTATGATTTTGCAATAATACTGCGTTTTAACAACAACTACTGAGATTTGATTGAAATACTATGACTCCATACAAATACGATGCTTTGGCACAAATACTATGATTTGGCAGAAATACTATGACTTAGTAGTAATACTATAACATAACAGATTTCCTAAAAAAAACTATGAAATTGCAGTAATTCTATGACTTGGCAGAGATACTACGTTTTAGTACAAATACTATAACAACGCAGAAATACTATGACTTAGTAGTAATACTATAACATAACAGTTCAATGTTCTTGCACAAATGCCACAATATGGCAGAAATACTATGTTTTAGCACAAATACTGTGATTTGGTATAAATACTACGATTTGGCACAAATACTATATTCCGCAGATACACTATAACATAACAGATATTCTACAACTTAGTAGTAATACTATAACATAACAGAATTATTAATTGGGCACAAATACCACAATTTGGCAAAAATACTATGATTTGGCACAAATACAATGACATGGCAAAAATACTATGATTGGGTACAAATACTATGATTTGGCAATAATACTGCATTTTAACACAACTACTGAGATTTGATTGAAATACTATGATTTTGAAGAAATACTATTACTCCATACAAATACGATGCTTTGGGACAAATACTATGTTTTGGTTCCAATACTATGATGTGCAACAAATACTATGATTTGGCACAAGTACTATGATTTAGTACAAATACTATGATTTGGCAGAAATACTATGCCTTAGTAGTAATACTATAACATAAGGGATATACTATGGTTTTGCAGACATACTATGTTTTTGCACAAATACCATGATTTGGCACAAATGCTATGATTTAGCAGAAATACTATGAATGGGTACAAATACTATGATTTTGCAATAATACTGCGTTTTAACAACAACTACTGAGATTTGATTGAAATACTATGATTTAGAAGAAATACTATGACTCCATACAAATACGATGCTTTGGCACAAATACTATGATTTGGCACAAGTACTATCATTTAGTACAAATAATGTGATTGGGCAGAAGTACTATGTTTCAGTACAAATACTATGATTTGGCAGGAATACTCTGATTTAGCAGAAATACTATGTTTTAACATAAATACTATCTTTTGGCAGAAATTCCTGCTAAAAAGGACTATTTCTGCTTTTTAGCAGAAATACTGTAATTTGGCATAAATACTATAATTTGGTATAAATACTGTGATTTGGCACATATAATATATTCAGCACATATACTATAACATAACAGAAATATTATGATTTGGCCCCAAAACCATGATTTTGCACAAATACCATGATTTGGCAAATATACTATGATTTTTCAAAAAATACTATGATTTAGCAGAAGTACTAAGATGTAGTAGAAGTACTTTGCTTTAGCAGAAATACTATGATTGAGGAGTAATACCTAAACATAGGAGAAATATTGATACACAGACACACATACACAGACAGTAAAGGGAACAGGAGCTGTTGAGAGTCTGGGCTTGGTATATGTAGGTCAGTTAAATTAGCTGCACCTGCTGTAGTCAGCCCTTACACACGCAGACACAGAGAGAGGTGTGAGTTTTCTTCAGTGTATTTCTGACATTCAGGATTCCCCTCGAACAAATGGCCATAATTTCCTAACCGTAGAGGCTAGAACAGTCATTCAGACATTGTTTTGTTCAGAAGAGATGGGGGAATCTTCAGGTCTTCATAATTCAGAGATAAAATATAAATTATTAAAGATATATGACTTGTAATACACTGTAACTGAGTAGAGGCGAAGCAAAAACTGCCTTGACTTGCTCTCAAACAACCTTTGGTAACTCTAAATCTATATGGAGCATCAAAATCATTCTTTCACCGTAAGAAACAGCAGGCTTTGGTGAACAGTCATGGAAATTTTCAGGGCTCTGTGGAAATCCATCAAAAAGATATGATGAGAGAAAAAAGTGACTCATTTCCAGAATTTGAAATCTGATGAAATCTGAGCGAGGGACAAATTTCCTACCCTCAAACAAGTCTAACTCATCTCAGAACGGTAATAGGTGAGAAAATAATTCTTGAATTGTGAGCATCAGGAGTGTCTGAAGATATACCGGGACAAGCCTCATGTCTTAACTTCGCTTCGTTAAGGAGATATGACAATTTGAAAATGCCTCTCATTAGAGAAATCCAGCGGTGATTTTGAACAAACTCTCCATTGAGTTTATATGGAGAGTTTTCTGACTTTGTGTTACTCTGAGGAGATTTGCAAAATAACTATGAGTCCCACAACAATGATAGGGACATTTTCTGAAAGCCAGCAAAAATACCTACGTTTTGGTGTATAATCTGTGGGGCTTGAGTGGAAATTGAGCGAGTAGCAAGAAGTTGTTTGGACATGAAGAGAAAATTCAAACAGTTTCACTGTCCCCTCTGAGTTAATTGCATAGCAACCATAGCAACGCATGTATTTTCTGAAAAATCACAATTTTGCAACTGAAGACTTAAAGAGAGATAAGATGAAAACAGTAGAAGATCTGAAAAAGCTGAATCATACAGGAATAGCCCAATCATTTGAGAACGTTTTAAAGTTTGAATGGAGTTTCTAGGTGAAAGTATGAGGCAGTAGTTAAGTTTCAAAGACAAGAAAGTTTTAGCAGAATTGTGGAAGTTTCCCATTCATTTCAATGGGACAAATTAAAGGAAAAAAGTGTAATATTTTAAAAAGTATAATAGTAATAAACACCAAAAGTCATAGCCGGCATAAGCAGAAAGAGCAGAACAGTTTAGAGTTTGAACGGTGAAAATAGCACAAAAATTGTGGAAGTAGATCCACGGCGAAAAGTGTACGGAAACACCCGGAATAATAAAGAATAAAGAGAAACAGGAACTCAATAGTGTGGATGCCTATTAAGGCATCCACACAAATACTTTTTTATCGTTGGCTGTGACGTTGTTTAGTCAACAATAGCGATAGTGTTAACCACCACAGCATTTTGCTAGATAACAGACTGTGTGGCAGTTAACATACTGTAGGTTTAAACTTTTACACTTTTGCTTTGCCCACTGTATCAGCGCACTAGTTTCACTCAGAGTAACTCATTCAGTATTCTCAGCAGCTACTTTGGCCTTGAAGATGTAAAAATGTAGCAATAAGCTAGAAAATTGCTGTGAATTGTGTATGAGGACAGTGAATTACATGCTATATGTTGCACTCCAAAAACATGTAAGTGTTTTTACACTTACCGGGTAGTAAGTGTAAATAAAAACTGTGACCACGTGAGGTGGTGTATCTGGAGCATGTTTCTATTAACATAGCATTGTGGCAGATCACTGTCCTTTATTAAGACTGGTTTCACAAGACAGTTATTCCTAGTGAGGAAACCTCTAAAACGGGAATGGTTTCATAGGTCTACTGACATTTTTTCCCTCCTCATCTTTTTGGGCTATTTTTTCATTAGTTTTGTATTTTTCTATGGTCAGTGTCACTGCTGGTAGTATGGGGAGATACTTGGAGCCAGCAGAAGTTGCACAGGTAGTCCAGCTCCACCAGGATGACACATGAATTCGTATCATTGCTAGAAGGTTTGCTGTGTCTCCCAGCAAAGAGCATGGAGAAGATTCCAGGAGCCAGGCATTTAGAGCTGGAGAGGGCTGTTGAGATTCTTAACCCATCAGGAGGAGCGGTATCTGCTCTTTTGTGTAAGGAGGATCAGAATGAGGACCGCCAGAGCTACAAAATGAGCCCCAGCAGCCTACTGGTGTGAATGTCTCTGACCAAACAATCAGAAAACAGACTTTGTGAGGGTAGCCTCAGCACCCGATGTCCTCTAGCAGGCCTTGTGCACTCTGCCCTGGACCATGGAGCCCGATTTGCATTTACAATAGAATAGTAGATTTAGTAGGTCTATTACTGGTGCTCTGTGCTTTTCACAGATGATCAGGTTCACTCTGAGCACATGAGTGATATGAAACGGTCTGGAGAAGCTGTGGAGAAGGTTATGCTGCCTATAACATCCTTCTGCATGACTGGTTTGGTGGCGCGTCAGTGACGGTCTGGGGAGGGACACACAGACTTCTACAGGCTAGGCAACAGCAGTTAAGACCCATCCTTGAAGCTATTGTCAGACTCTACACTTGCCCAGTGGGTTCTGGATTCCTCCACAATGCCTGGCCGCTTGTGATGAGACTATGTAGACAGTTCCTGGATAAGTAATTCATTTCTGCTGCATCATTTTTCACTTTGATTTTTGAGATATCTTTGAATTCAGCCCTCTGTGGGTTAATAATATCATTTCCATCAGATGATGCAGCATCCTTTCATTCCTAACACATTACCCAAACCACATTAGTGTGCATATCCAACATTATTTTTCCCCACTGACATCTGATGTGTTTTTGAAGTGTTGCTTTATTTATTTTTTTGTACAACACTGAATTGAAGCGACATCAATATCTCAATTTTCTGACCCTTTTTCCTTTACAGGAAACATCAGACTAACACTTATTAGTCCTAAGTGACATTTGTAGCTGTCAGAGTGTCTGATCAAGCTGACCCACTGTGCCACAGCTAACATTTGCTCTCAAAGTCTTAAAATTGAACTGTTTTATAATAATAGCTTCCACATAGTTTTGTATGTACACAACGCCTTCACTTCCCTGTGGTCTGAGCTCTGGAGTGGCTCTCGTTGAGCCTATAACCTCCATTGTTTGAATTCCGATTTCTGTGAGGGATCTTTTTGTATTGGTTTGCCAAGATATAAGTGGGGCGTAACTCATGGGTGAGGGGGAGGCGCTGCTGCAGGTCAGTAGTAACTCTGAATACTGAAAAGGCATTCTGATCCTCTTGAAGCAAATCATTGATGGTAGGTAACCCCAGCCACTGATGCTTTGCTCCAGTGAGGGTGGAGGTGAAAGGAGTCCGCGAAGCCCTTTGACATCCCAGCAGGGACCCTGTAATCCAACGCTCGTCAGTGCTAATCTCTGTAGCTTTGCAGCTACAAAGCAAACATCATCTTATGTGTTTGACTTGCAAATGTTTTGAGTAACAACCATAATGCGCAGATGACCAGAGGTGGAAATTGGTTAATTGTCTTTGGATTCTGACAGAAAAATGACGAATTTCCTCCTTGACAATGGCAGGTTGATTGACTGCTGCAAAGGAGTCAAGGGTCAACTCACTGAATTGGTCTGCTTTCATTCTTACTTGTGCCATCCAAGTTTGCATGAGAAAGTCTGAAAAAACACTTGAGAAGAACTTTCTTTGAGATTTGAGGAGGCTTTCAATCCCAGGTGCCTTGAGATGCTAATCTACTCTAGTCTCCATGCACAAAAAGGCAATTTTTAAAGGTTTACAAACTCCTACTTTGTTCAAGGTTTTCTGACCTCTTTTCTACACTGTTCCCTTGTATTGTCACGTAGCGATGTGCTTGAAAATGCCATTCTGTAGCTGAATAAATAACCCAAGGCAAACTAGGGCGGTTTGCTCTGATCTCCCACAATAAACTTCTCTGAAATTTCAAAGCAGGTCTAGACCTCAGCTCTGAGGCCTTGACAATAGTCTCGGCTCAAAAAATGACAGGACACTGCCACAGGTGGTTTATTCTTTAAACTATAAAACAATGCTGCACCTTATTTGTTCCTTATTTAAAAACCTGTTGGAACTTGCTGATGGATGAGGTTAAGGTCTGCGCTGTGGGGAGAGCAAAGAAGAGCAATAAAAGGGTGGATACACTGACACACACTGTAACTTTTTCCTGTTTGGTTTGCCCGTGTGCTCTTTGTTGCATGATAATGATATATAACATAATATATAATACAGCTACAGTGCTGAACATTGACTCAATGATTTACTAAATAGGCCATGAATATCAGCCATAGGTGTATAAAAATAATCATATTTAAAAAATACAACAAAAAACTATTAGTATCCAGGTCACAACTCTTCAGCAGCCTCGTGGTGAAGTCGTAAATCTCATAATCACCTTCACAAGCTCAAACATTGAGCTTCTATTCATTATAGTGAGAGATGTGCATGTTTCTCATGCGACTGATCCCTCTCGATCTGAAAAAACCAAAGGCTTTTTGTTTTGTGCATTGACTACACTTGGGGTTAACGCCTCACAAGCTCTTATACCTACACCTAAAATGCTGAGTCATGCTAATCCCATAGATTTATCTTTTATCCACAGTGAAAACAGCTGGTGGCAATGTTTAGTGGACTGTAAATAAGAACAGCTCAGAATAATGGTAGCTGTGGATGATATGCTGGACTGCGCACACCCACCACAGACTCAGTCTATGGATTAAGCAGTCTCCTGTCATGGTCACGTGGGCTGTGTAAGTCTTTTCCCCCTGAAGCACCAGTAGTATAACTCTTATTCTAAATTAATTTAAGAACTTAAGTATCTGTTATTACTTTTGATGAATGTGGCTGTCCATTAAAGTCTGGTGTGCTGAAGCTAAGTCGGGTTTGTGATTTTCAAAATTTTATTTAGCTGTGACTCAGTTCAGAGACTAGATCTTTCAAAAATCAAACCAATTCAATTAAATCTTATTTATGTCGCACCAATTCACAAGAAGAGTCACCTCAAGGTGCCTTATATTGTAAGGTAAAGCCCCTCGAATAATTCAGAGAAAACCCCAACAATCAGATGATCCTCTATGAACAAGCACTTGGTGACAGTGGGAAGGAAAAACTCCCTTTTGATAGGAAGAAACCTCTGGCAGGGGGATAAACAAGATAAGAGGCACAGTGTGGAGGAGAGTCATAAATTAACAAATTATTAAATACAAATTGTTGGATAAACACATGTATAAACACACAGTGAAAATAGGTGAATAAACACTCGTCATGGGAACTCAAAAGCAGCCAAGATCTATTGCAGCATAACTACGGGAGGATTCAAGGTCGTCTGATCCAGCCATAATTATATGCTTTATGAAAAAGGAAAGTTTTTAGCTGAATCTTAAAAGTAGAGAGGGTGTCTGTCTCCAGAATCCAAACTGGGAGCTGGTTTCAGAGAAGACGAGGCTAAATCACAAGTAAGCCTGAGACTGAAGTGCTCTATTCTGGTCATATGGTACTATGAGCTCTTTAACATAAAATTAACAGGAAGCCAATGAAGAAAAGCCAATATGGGAGAAATGTGCTTTCTCTTTCTAGTCATTTCAAACCAGTTTTCTTTAATATGTTGGTTACAGCTTTAAACAAGTTTAAAAAAATATATAATTTAAGAAATCCTTCTTCTATGTTCTGAATGATTATTTTAGCTTTCTTTAATACTTGAACATTACTACCCAGTAAGTGTAAAAAACTTGTATGTTCTGGAGTGCAATATTTAACATGTAACCCACTGTCGGTGTTATCATGCACAATGTCCCACAAGTCATAGCAACATCATCTTTTTTTTAGATTTTACAGGCATAGTTACTACTGTAGAGGGTGGGTGTTAACCAGGAAAAGAACATCTACAAATTACAAAAAAAAAGTTGCAAAATCCCTTAAAATACACATTGGCAAATTGTGGTTGCCTAACATAGCCAAGTGTGTTTGCAAATTATCAGTGTGAATCCTTTTAACTTCACCCACCATCTCTGCCATGGGGAGATGATTGCTACATGGTATAATTGAAGAGTAGATCAAAAGCCAAGGCAGAAGTGGTCGCTGAAGACAAGTGTAAGGGTGCATCCATACCGACTGCAGCGCTCTGTGGAAACTCAGACCCACAGATTACAGGCTTCAGCTTATCATTACAATAGTTGCTGGGTAAGGAGCAAGTTGACTGATTTCCAAATTACTTAAAGAATGCACAAATTGAAGCTCACGATCTGCTTTATTCTATATGATCTGGAATTCTGGGGCACATACTCAAATAGCTAGCTATAATGTTGGAGCAACTTTTATTTTTTTTTACCAATAGACCCTCGTATTACTACATTAAAACAACTGGATTTGTGAGTTCAAATGTGTGACTGAATAATCTTTAAAGTCGTATTATAGTGCAGGATGTTGTGGTTGTTTGCATACGTTGTTTCAACATGTGCTCGCAAACTAAAAGGAGTCACGTGATCCCACGGACAAAAGTTCACTGTGTAGGTGAATTAAGGTTGTGCCAACTTGTTTCCTTTCCATTCTTGACAGATCACCCTCAGTATTTGTCCAGCAGGTCCACCTTAAGCCCACCAGTGAGTACCCCACACCCATCGTGCATACATATATGTACAAACACTTACATACATCTCAAAACCTTGAAACCACCAGCCACACCCGCTCTGTCATTGATGGAATACAGATGTTATCAGCATGCTGGATAACACTGTTTGCTCTCTTTAAAACACTGGCCACCTACTTTTCTCCACATCTGTTATACAACCAGAGCAGGAGCAAAACAGGGAAGTAGAGACAGGTCGCGCTCTGGATAACTATATTTTAATTAGATGTCCTGCACCACCAGGGTAACAAATTGTCATCACTTATTATTGCCACAATATGCACTGCTGCTAATACTTCTGCAGTTTTGTTTTGCTTGACGTGATAATGCTTGTAATAGTGATAAGCAGATCGACGTACAACTTTTCCAAATATCCTTTTTTATCAACTATTTGATCAAATTTCATCAGCTTTTTAGTACTAACTCATTGAGATCGTAAGAAATGTTGGCTGACTGGAACATATTAAAACATGTGCAAACACGTGAAAATACAGCACATAGAGCAACAAAAGATTTTTTTTTTTACAATTCTAACTCTAATTCGAGGAGTAAATGTCAATATTTGGTATGAATATCTGTATTCTCTAACACAGTCTGAACTCTCTTAGTCAAATTTCCTTCAGTAGTCTTGAAGAATATCTCTCCAGGTTTCTTAAAGGACATCCAAAGCTTTTCCTTAGAGTCTGTCAAGATGATCTCATACTGGTTCAATCATTTTGAAGCTCTGGGGAGTCCAGTCAATGACTGATAGTGTTCCACAGTGTCTTTTCCTATCCAGGTAGGCTTTTATTCAATTCACTTCAACTCAATTTTATTTATACAGCACTAAATCACAACATCAGTGGCCTCAAGGCGATGGACTTCTACTGCATTGACAGTGTGTACAGGATCATTGTCATGCTGAAACATGAAGCTGTTGCCAATCAGTGGCTTTCCGAATGGTTTTGCATCACAATCTGATGATACTTTTCTGTGTCTATGACAAGATCTCCAACACCACTGGCTGGAGTGGAGCCCCAAACAATGACAGGGCCTCCACCGTGTTTTACAGACGGCTCACTGTTGTTTCATCTCCCGACCTCCCTGGTGACAATTTGAACCAAAAATGTCAAATTTGGATTCATCCCTCCATCAGATGTGTTGCCATTGATTTTCAGTCTATTTCTTGTGTAATTTGACCTAACTGAGCCTTTCCTCTCTGTTTACATTGCTTCAGTCTCTGAAGAAGTCACTTGGTCACAAGTGTTCATCTGTAGGTCAGATGAACACTTGACCTACAATCAACTTTCTGGGAGTTCATTACCTGGGTGACTGAGCACACATCAGGAAACTATTAATATATTTTTATATATTTTATTTATTGTTTACTCCAATTAATTTGTTAAATATGTGTACACACACACACACACACACACACACACACACACACACACACACACACACACACACACACACACACACACACACACACGTAGAAAAATATTTAGTATACACATCCAGAAATGCATATACTATTATATATTGTACATATATTTATTAGTTTCAGATGTAGCCATTCTTGTATTTTGCTTGTTTACATTATTGTATTTTGCACAACTCTGTTGCTTGTGAAGCTCGCACACAAGAATTTCACTCACATGTGCTGTACCAATGTACCTGCACATGTGATGTGACAATAAAAGTGATTTGATTTGATTTGAAGTAATATAGGTCACTATGCGATTGTTCCATATAACACACTATATAATTTTAACGTAAAACAAACAAACATTTGGGACTGTAAATAAAAGTTTTGTATCATCTACATATTTGACATCAACTAATCAGCAAGAAATCTTTCAGCAAGTTGTTCTCACGTGTCCATGTGAATTTTCCAGTTTGGAACTCATTTTTCATTATAGCCAGCTGCTGCAATCATCACTACTGATACTTTTTCAAGCCTCATTTCACTGACAACAGCTGTGTAGCAAAAAACTATTTTAAAAATGTATTTAATATATATATAATTAATATAATATATAATTAATTTGCATATGAGTTTAAATTTGTATAATACTTACTACCTCAGAATTGTTTTTTTTTTTTGCAACTTATTGCTTAAAAGTGCACTTTCAACTTTTTTTGGTTTTTCAGGGGGAAAAATTCACACTGATGACGTAGAAGTCTCAAAAACTCCCATAAAAAACTGTCACATTATAATACTGCTATAGCCCTGTGAGTTTGTCTGCAAAAAAGGGCAAAGATGCTAAGGTTAACAAAATCAACATTTGCATCTTACTTGTTGTTTAAGTAAACAGTTTGTTACTTCTATATGCGACTATATTGTCTGTTTTGGAGAGGCAATAAAAACGTTCTTTAACTCCTTTAGAATTCCTTTGCCAAGAACTGTTAAAGGGAAAACTTCAGTCAGTGAGAAAGACGTTTTAATGCTGTTTATAAAAGTACATCTCATCCAGAATGTGGAGCTACAGCAGCACACAGTACCACACGCCACACATTTTTGCAAAAGTGATTAATGTGCATCATGAAAGCCTGGAAATGCTTAATAGCAGTTGCAAAGCTATTCTGTCTGTAAAGGTTAAACCACAACAGAGGTCCTTGGGGATAAAGAAGACAAAGCGAGGTGTTTCGGACACATGCCAAAGTTAACTGATGCAAAAAGATACTCACTGGGCCTTTATGGGTCATTTATTTTAACTGTGATGGAAGGAGAGGGTTAGTATGTATGCTCGGAATCAGTTTGGGGGCTGCTTGGTAATGTCCGTGGGTAACAGGAGTCATTTGTTGTGATTTCTAAAGACTTTCTGATATTTTCTCAGGCTGTAAACTCTGGGTCAGAGACCTTGGACAACTCTTTGTTTCCTTCTGCAGAAGACTAGTCCAGACTCATCCATTGCTAGAGGCCAAAAAGATAAAGCAAACAAATATCTGCTGGGAAAAGATGGAAACAGTTTAGATAGATAGAAAATCTCCTATCTAGCTTCACATTTACATAATACGTAATAGTCCTGGACATAAGCAGTCAAATACTGTGAGTAATTTTATTTAATTATATTTATATATTTTATTTTTGTTTGTTTGTTTTTTTTCCTTAGTTGCACTTTCAAAAAAGATGCATCCACATGTTAAGACTCAGAAACTGCTTTAAGAGAATTTACATTTGTCTCCACTTGCATCTGGAAAAAAAAAAGACCAGGGCCTCCCAGGCCATGATTACATGTTATATTTTGCTGTTACATTTCTAATTAGAGAACACACAGGAGTGGAGGATGTGGAACAAGTTGAGTCACAGTCGGTTTGGTTTCAGGAACATTTCATAGCCACATATTCATTCGCTGACAATCCGCTGCAGCATTATACTTCTGTGCTGAGGTAAAACCCTTCTGCCCCAATTCTGACCCTGCAGGAAGGCCGCTGGGCTTTATAGCACTGTAGCTACATGCATTTTTCCATTGTTTCACCTGTGTTTACATCCATGATGTAATGTGAGTGCTTAACACTACCCTGAGGCTACAATGGGACTTCTGCTGTTGGTGGAATAATTTGCAATCTCCTGTTTTGTTTGTTTTACCTCACATCAGATGGAATTCCCCTCTTATCTAAATCCAATAATTACTTAAACCTGGATGTCAAAACACTTTCCATTATCATCACAGCCCCTTTTACCCCCTTTTTCCCTTTGATGCCAGTTGTTACCATGCAGGAGCAGAGTACTTGGGTCTTCTTTGGCTTAACTGAGTTGCCAGGAGGACAGGAACACTCTGTGTGATCTCAGGATATGCTGATGCCTTGTCGGGATTAAGACAACACTATGCTGTATGTAACTTTCATTTAGGACTAGTCTAAAGATGTTGTGTCTGTTTACTGAAAACAGATCGTGTTTTTGTGCTGTTTTTGGCTTTTCACGTAATTAAACCACATTTCAAAATGTTTGATGCTGCTAACGTGAATCTAAATTTGAAGGCAGCTAATAGCCACTTTAGATGCCCACGTCATTAGTTTTTGTTAAAGAAAATAACAGCACTGAACTTTTTTTTTTATAAAACCTAAAATGAAATTTAAACAGTGACTGACTTGGTGCTTCATATATCCTGTCTATGTCCAGGATTTAAGCAACACTGATGGGGTGGCTGTGGAAGTAGTGCAGGTCATCTACTAGATGGAGGGTGTTCCAGTCTTAATGCCACCATGTCCTTGGAGAAAATCCTAAACATTGAGTTGCTCCTGATGGGTAAATATTAGATAGAATGCAGTTAGACATAGAGAAAAGTGCTTGTGTGAATGTATAAAATGCTTTGAGTGCTCAAGTAGAGTAGAAAAACCTTGTATATGAACCAATCCATTCACCATAATTTACAAATGGAGGACTTTGTTCTTAAAGTCTGTAATGGCTCTTCACGTTGATGGATTTAATCTTTTAGCTTAATCCCAGTCAGGCACCAGTACAGAGATGCTTTACTGAAATTCTGGGTGTGTTGTAGGATTCTGGTCTCTACTTTCACTCAGACACTTGATGCATTTGCTTTCTTTCTTTTCCTCAGTGTCTGGACATTCTCCTGTTTCCTCAGTTACCTTGCTGATGGAGACGGGGGAGGGTAAGTGCTTTAGCGTCATTAAAAGTAAGTTAGGTGTAGCTAAAAGAAAACACAAAGCAAAGGGTTAAAGGGCAGCAATGGGCTGCTTCAAATGGTTTCCACAGTCTTCCCTTGATAGGTGCGTTTGAGTGGATGAAAAAGTTTCATGTGGGTAATGTGTATTTTGGTCAAAGTAAAAAGTACATTACATGCTTGTAATGTTTTATCTGTGTGGTAAAATTCTGAATAATATACTAGCTTCTGTCGACATACAGAAACACAGCAACAACAAAGTGGGATCCAGGTTTACATACTAGTATTTAGACGTTGGCTAGCACACTCTGTGAATAGCAGAAGTACTAAGGTATGTTTATTTACAGCCTTTCAGATGGGCCAGATGGGAATTTAAAAAAGAAGAAAAAAAAAAAAGAAGGGCAGCACAGGCAAAGCTTAGCAGATGACTCGGTTAATTCCTCCAGGGCTCCCTGCATGTCTCCAGCCCTTTGCACTGTAAATGGCTTCACTAAAGTCATTACTTTCTTAATTGGACCAGCTCAACATGTTTCCCAAACTCTTAAACAGTTTATGATTCGGAGATGCAAACCAAACACTAAAGACTGTTGTTTCCTCTTTGCCTCGGGGTGACAGGCCTGCCTGCCATGTGAGGAAGCAGGAAGACACCTGTGCCACATTTCCCATCATCTCTTTCTATACCATACATCAGTGTGTCTGCCCCGAGGACCGAATTGTAATCAGCTTATTGTTTAATGGGAAAGCCAATCTCAGCGTTAGGCCTAATCGCCTGCCGTGTCCTTTTCGAACCTTTCCAAAGACACCATGAGGTTTAACAAGGAAAAAGGCAGGGGGGGGATAATAATTAAAAGGTACACCAGTAGGATACCATGTTCGCTCACAATCACCTAAAAGAGGGATCATTCCTCCTCACTGAGTCCTGTGGCACTTGCGTGAATTGAAATCACATGTGAATGAACGAGCTGATCCACAAACGGCTGGAGCTTTCTGTGCTTCAATAGCCTCCGTGCGTGATATTACTGCAATGTTTTGAACATGCTGAATGGAGTTCGAGCCAATTTAGCACGAGGTCCCAGCTGGAGTTCCAGTCTTGGTTTACTTGGGAAAAGAAAATGTTGGGAGAATGGAAAACGTTCGCTCATATACATGCAGTTCAACCCCCCTCGCTTGTTGTGACAAAGATGAATGGTTGGCTTTAGGGGACTTTTAATCAAGGCTCGAGAATACAGAACGTAACATAGTCTGTGCCAGCAGACCACTTTTGAATATTAACAGGAGGATTGGATCCTTTAAACTGGATCCTTTAACCTCACAGCACTTTTTCTCATATCATGATGAAGCGATTCTGACACTGAAGATGAGGATCATAAACACAGATACCACATCTTCACAGTCTGAATGGACTCTGACACTACGACTGGGAAGCTGAGGGTCACTTCAGAGAATCCTCCTGTACATAAGGTTTGCCTTGGCCACCTGCGTGACGTGACATAAGGTAGAGGGTAGGTGCAAAGATGTGTGATGGAGGCTTTGGCAGGACTGTTTCCTGCCTCTCTTTCTCTCTCTCTTTTCTTCTTTAGCAGCACCAGGAGCCCCTGCATGGGGGCCACCCCCTCTGACATCAGCGAGGCCCCGCAGCCCTGGGAAGTTGAGCATGTGAGCTTCCCCAGGTCATTAGGGAGAGGCTTGAAAAGACTGTCACCAGGAAGGAGATAAGCCGCGAGGGGCGTAGTAATAAGGCCCCGAATAATAGCCCCTCTGTAGAAAGCCACTGAGGATACAGACCCAGGGATTAAAGGGAGACTGAAAAGGAGAAAGTCAATGGACCTCCACAAAAATATGAACCGAGAGTACTGGTGAATAGTGGGGGGAGTTATCAGCATTCTGGGGGCTCCTTCTCTGGGCCCCATCAAGCTCAAGGAGAAGAGCGGTGTTCTGTGTTTTTTAGCCTCTTCTCTGATGGGATTGGCAATATTAAGGGAAGACTTTTCTGCCGAGTTTGTACGTATCATTAAAAAAACAACAAAAAAACCTCCAACTTAATTGGACGCAGACCTTTGGTACTCCGGTTCACTGAAGTCATCCTCAAAGTGGAGGTGCTGCGGGTCATCTTTTTCGATGCAGTTTACATGCAGTGTGTTACTGCGGTGCAAGAACAGGCTGTCTGCATTCACTGTGTTTGTGCAAACTGCTCATGCAGTTGCGCATTTTTGTGCATCTACTATCTTTTTATTCTAATGGCAAAAGTCAGCTCAGTGTGCAGAGGCTTGTTTCTACTTGTTTGCTGATAAAATCTCAGTCACCCTCCCTGTCAACACTGTGTCCATGTCCTGTGGGAGAACTGTTTTTGTTTAAACAACAGGGCATTTAAGCATCACTTTAAACTACAATGGCAGTCCAGGAAACATGTAGTTACAGTGTGGCAGAATATGAAAAGAACTGGATCAGTTAAATATCTTTAGTCAAAGTAAGAAAAGGTCGATAGCAATGGAAAGCTTAATATCCAATGATACTTTTATGATCTGATCTCAGGATTTGAGGATTTCCTATAACGGGACACTTGGTGCTGTAGGTGGAAGACAGAATAAACAAGCATTCAGCCTCTCTCTTTCCCTGAGACCATTTCTTGATGTCTTATTGATTGTGAAAGTGGGTTCGGATTGGCCTGCTATGCGCTCAGCTGCTTGAGCTGTAACACAAACCTACAGGGTAATTTAGGCTTCACGCCAAGTGTTGAAGGGGAAGGAAACCTTACAAAAGCTTGTTAATCTCCCAAAGGAAATTTCATTTTTCTTAGGTCCCCAGCAAAATGTACTAACAATCAGTGGGGTCTATACGAAAGGTGATCTCTGAGAGGCTGGCGTGGCTCACGAATTGCCAAATAATTAGGTCATTCCCTTTAATGCGCATTATCCGAATCAATTTCCGATCTCACCGCAGCGCCGTGGAGCATCCCATAATGTGAGCCACATTGTCAGATGCGGTCAACGGTAATATGAAGCAGACGTGTGAAGCTGAACTCAGGTGGGCTTGATTGTATCTGCTGGAGCCACGAGGCCTGTGTCAGATCTGCCCTTTAACCTCAACAGCACTTATTAGGACAATGACAGAGCCAGATGTAAACACCCTTTTCAAATGAACTGAATGAACTTTTTAATTACCAAGTGGTAGGTATATACTTATACAGATACAAAAAAGTCACATCAGTGTGCACACACAGACAGAGAATTTAAAAACACAGCTTCTATGCACACACACTTCTTTTCACTCAAGCACTCCAACAAGTTTGTTAGTAGAACAAAATTCAACCTCTCTCCTCACCCCTCTGTCACCTCCCACACAGCTGCTTGCTGCCACATTGTCCTCGCATCATTGTCAATGTCACTGTCATCACCATGCGCAACATGCGCTAACCTTTCCTCTCACCGAGCCCGGCCCCCGGGGTGTCGGCTGTCGGTTGTTTCGGGGCACGACTGTGGCGCTGAATGGTGAATCAAAGCTGTGCTCTCCCGCAGCAGGAAACCCCTCGACTCCGACTTGTTCTGGCCTATTCGGCAGCTCACAGCAACCAGACTTCATTCCCTAGACCACTGCTTTTAGAAACTCTGTCACTCCCCCAACCCCACAGTCACACAATCCCTGTGTAGGAGCAAGCCCAGAGAGACAGGCAGGTCTATGAATAGGAGCAGAAATTGAATGGGCATTTCTTCAGACACTGCTAATGGGTGGTCCCTTTACCTCGGGATTGGACAAGCAGCCGATCCAAAAGAGCTCTCATGCAGTGTCACCTCGAACAATAATCTGCAAAATCAGTCCAGAGTTTGGACTTCCTGGAAAGACATTTTTTGTTAAGGGGATTTTAAAAGAAGGCTCTTGCTGACCATGGAAGCTGTCTTGAGCTTCCCAACCCCATCAGCTCTGTCTCTTTCACCCTTACTCTTTTTTTATTCCCATTTCTTTGTTTGCTTAAGAGGCGTCTAGGAAAAAGGCATCTTAACTCACAAAAATTTATAACAGAGAATTTGTCCATCAACACATCATGTGTGCAGTTAGCTGACGTGGAGTATTTTCAAAATTCACAGATTGTATAGAACTGTGTACAGTGTTTCTTAGAAATATCAGCATTTGTGCGTCTTTCAGGACATATACAGTAGTGGCCTCGAGTTCACGTGAGGTATTGTATGAGCTATAGGTGCAGGTGAGTGGGCTTTCCATTGTTTGTGTTGAGCAAACAGAGGCTGTTGAAATACAGGAAGGTTCTGAAAGAACCACACCAGACACATCTATGTCTGTCATCTCACTCTGGGAAATGCACAACACTGACACAGGCTGCATGTAAAGGTTCCTTTGATCAGACGTACTCTCAGATCTTCAGCAACTTCCCTGCCATTTAGACCTGTTTACACAACTCCAGACTCTAACAAGCACAGGGATAATACCTGGAAGACTGGTTTCAAGACCTGGTATAGTGGGCTACTCATAATGAAGTCTGACCTGGGTTTGGCCTCTTTTTCAGTTCATTGTTAACATTGCTGTTATTCTGATTGCTGTCGTGTTCGTCTTCTCCTTCACTTCATTTGTTATTAATCTATGTGAAACTGTCTATAGTTTCATTAAAAAAAAATGCAGTAGGTTTCTACTAAAACATATCATTAACCATGAAAAGTACCACTCATATTTCCTTTATTGCTTTTCTGCAGTAATAGTCTAACCCCACAGCTGCAAAACCACAGACTACATGACAAAAAACGCAGTCCATCATGGTTCCTATCATGCTTAATACAGATTTGGTCCATGTTTTATGAGCTGCAACGCTCAGGTAGATATCACCATAAAGCACATAGTCGAAGTGGGTAGAGAGGAGATCAGAACTGGATGGAAGCTGTGATGACCATGTGCTGAGCTCTTACAGCAGCTCACAGGCCCCCTGATGGGGGTAGAAGACTAAATGAAGACCACCTGTACTGGGGCTAATCCCCCAAACACCATCCTCCTCCTCCAGAGGACTGCTTCATGGACTCATGCCATAGGATTTACACTGTTTTGAATTTGAACCAGTCCCTTTTGCCCCCCCTTCACCTTTTCTCTTCCACTTGAAGTATGGATAAGGGTGGCGAAAGGAAAGAAGGGAATGCAGAGCGTTTTTCTTTTGTGTCTCTGATGTCACGACCAAGCTAAAGCTCACCGCTCACACATCTGACAGAATATTGTGTTCTGTTGGAGGTAACTGATGTGTAATCATAAAATTGTTTTGTGTTCATGTGCTCAATCACCGCTATCTGTTTTGGATTATGTTGGATCTCTTAAGTTTGCTCAATAAAGGGAAAATAAAGTTTCTCATTATGAAACAATTGTTCCACGTCCTTTTGTGCATTTGCAAAAGTTTCACGTTTGTATCTGGGTTTTGTTTTGTTTTTTGCCCAAATGTATCTGTCATCAAATCGTGGGAATACTTGACACAATTGCAAGTTAAAATGAACGCATGGAGAACTGAGCGCTGTGCGCAATCAAGATTCGATCTGCAGATTCAAGGGCTTTGAAGTTGTGTATATGATGAAGGTCGCAAACAATATCTGACATCAGATTTTAACCTTGTTGTAGCGAGAAGTGAGGCATATACAAAGCGCACACACGAACATGCACACAGACAAGCAAGCACATGCACATTAAGATTACATGATTCCATGAGCTAAGGAGACTGGCTGTCTACTTGTGTTTCGAGATAACGTACAAAAAGGGGACAGTTTCCAGGTGTTGAAGGCATTTCCTTTTTTTCTCTTTTGGCTATAGATAGTCTCAGTGTAAAAGAGAGGAAGTGATTGACAGGGGTTTTTTCTTATTTGTTGCTGAATTTTGGCTTGAGTTCATTAGGTTTTCTCACTGGATTTACTTGTTTTAGTTTAGTCAGTGTTTAAAAATGTTCAATAAAATATATCAATAAAATGAATGAAAAATGGGAATCTAATGCTATTAATATTTAAGATAGTAAAGTCGGTACATAGCCAAATGTCTCAGACACTGGATACACGTGATGAATGTGCGCTCCATTGGTAGCAGAGGGTTTTAACTTCAAGCTCACTTCTGTGGAGTGTTGAATGCTTGAAAACACTTGACCACTTGGCACTCGCAAGGTTATATTAGTGCATGGTTGTAATGCTATTAGTGCCGGTAAAGTTTTATTGAGCTTGATAGCATCCTTATATTGTGCATAACTGTAAGGTTGACCTGTGTGCTATATGGTGCCTTCCTTGATGGAGAACTCTCAGCGAGATTTAAACAGTCTGTCTGTAAAAACGCATTATCTCTTGCTCGCTCACAGTGTGAGATACTCAAAGAGCAGCAGAAGGTTGTGAGCAAAGTGACTACCAGTGTGCAGTGTGAATTCTCAGGCTTTCTTATCGTGAAGCATTTTGATAACACTAATTTTAGACCTCCTAATATCTCAGAGACCAGGCTATCTGTGCCTGTAAGGTTCCCGGGCTCACGAAAAGCTGCCATCTTTCACTGTGAACGAACCAGGTCTTCATCAGTGGACACATTGGCTCAGTGAAAGCCCGGTTTGACAGATTCGACTCAGGCAGACAGTGTATGTGTGCGTTTCAAGGAAAGGATCCTCACAACTAAATAAGGAGAAGTACAGAAGATGTTAAGATATGTTTATAATAAACAGTTTGGCTCTGAACTTTGCTCATGCCATATCATTTTAAGCTTAGAGATTAAGTCAGAGACAGAAATTCAGCTGGGATTATAGAAATTGGGATTAAATTTCAAAATAAATGAGGTGCCGGTAGGATTTTGGGTCTTTTGCACACAGCCTGGCGAGCTGTTTACTTATGTTTCCAGTCTGCATGATGGACTAAACCAATGGATTGGTGGCTGTTGCTTTTTATTTAGTCTTTCTTTTCATCCAACTATTGTTTTAAGAATTTAGCTAAATGAAACAGTATCTTACTCTAAACTAAAATAAGTTTTTGGTCTCTGAGAAAGAAGGTTTAAAAAAAAAAAAGATGCGTGCATGTGTGTTTATGTCTGTGCAACACTTTTATGCTTCAGGCCCTAATCCTTCTGTGAGGGAATGAAATGAGGCGAAAAGCAAAGTGATTCTTTGTGTGAGTGCCGAATAACAGTGAGCTCAGCGGGTGTGTAAAAGGATGAGCCCTGCTTTAGACAGACTGACACTGTCAAAGCTTACAAATGATTTGCCATGTCTCACGTACAACTCGTGGCCTTCAGTAATACTGGTATTATTTCTGAAAGAAAATGATTTGAAATCAATGATTGGACTTACCAACAGTACAAATTAAATTTTAATCGCGAGTATTTTTCTTTTCCATTTTCTCATTTTATAAAGCTTAAAAACAAATCCCCTAATACTAAAATTTTCTGGTTGGAAGATATTTAATTATATTACACATTTGATGAAAACTTTGATCTATGATAAAGTATGATAGGTAGGTCTTCTCAGGGAGTACCTGAATTTAGCTTCATGTCATCTGGGATAAACTCCAGCACCACCGCAACAATATTAGATCTGTTTGTTTGCACTGAATAAATAAATGATAAATCCCATTAATTACATTTACTGTTCATAAATGAAGACGACTGGGAATGTGAGGCAGACCAGAGGCAAATCTGACAAAAACAAAGCTTTCTTTGCATTAACATTGACAAACCCTAAAACACCACTTATGGACAATCAATGCCACAACTATGAATATCCGCTTTCTCTCTTTACTACATCAGACTTCATTGCTGCTTATTTTTGGGTCTTTCTGCATTATGTTTTGTATCTAATAACTGAAAGCATGCTCTGTTTGGTCATCAATGAAGAATATCCCATTTCTTTGTCTTGAGAAACTCTTGGGTTGTTTTTGCAGTGCTTTGGGTCATTATTCATTTGCACTGTGCAGGACTGCCTGATCAGTTTTGCAGCATTTTGGTGAATCTGAACAGAGAGCACAGTCGCTCTACACTTCACAACTCAACCTGCTGATTCTGTCAGCAGTCACATCATCAATAAACACTAGTTGCCCAGGTCCACGGGCAGCCATACATGCCCAATTCATGACATTTCTTTCACCCCCTTTGACAGATGATGTGCTATGCTTGCACTTTGTGGTAATCCTATGTATTTTCATGAAGTTGTTTCTTGAGTCTAGACTGTGAAAATGACGCCTACCTTCTCAAGCTTGTTCCTGACTTGGATGTTAACCATGGAAATAATCCTGTCATCATACCCTTTAGGGTCTTCTTTGATCTTTTTTGGCCTTTTGGTGTTGCTGAGCAGTTTTTGCTCTGTCTGAACAGTTTATTTGCCACATTGGTGCTGTTAATTCAACTTTATTAAATTCATTTAAATTTCATAAAATATAGGAGACAGAAAACATAAATTCACGTCATGCAAGAGTGGCATAAAAAACACAGAAAAATACACACAGGAAAGAGGAGGAGATGTGCTCACTACATGGGAAATCCCCCAACAGCCTGAGCTTATAGCAGCATAAATAAGGGATGTTTAAGGCTTCCTTGATCTGGCCTTGGCTATAAGCTTTGCTGAAAAGGTGTCTGTCTCCCAAATCCAAACTGGACTTGGCAAGTATCCAGTTTCCTGTCATTAAGACAATAGAGCACTGAAGTAAGCGTGCAATCTTCTTAATGTAGTGTATGTTAATGTATTTATTTTGCCAGTCAGTCTTCTCTCATCCTCCCATTTTTTTCTTGTCTAACATGACAGTTTTTTTTTCCAAAGGCAGGTTCAGCTTTTGACTGTTTATAATGGAAGTGGAGAACCTCCAGGCCTGGCATGTTATCTATTTTCACCCCAACCTCACTGTTATTTTGGTTGCTGGTTACAAATAGTAGAGCAGTTGTCCTGTCTGTGGCCCATGGGGATTGTACTCTGTAAATTACCCTCTGCAGTTGGAATGGTCAGGATTTAGCATCCCAGTCATATTTTAAGAAAAACACGATGGTTACTGGTGAACAGTGTGGCATTCGGTCATGGTATGGTATCAGATGGCAGATTGATGGCTGCGGTAAATGTTAGCGGTTGATGCTAAAATGCTAGTTCTTTCCCACTAATCAAACAACAAGGGTTAAAAAGCTGAGTTTGATTTAATTGACCGCATCATATCAACACATTCATGCTATTTCCATATGCCACAGCGGACAAAGACATTTTTCAGGAATAAAATAAATCAACACTAGTGTGGCCAGCTGTCAAAAGAAATCAACACCCACTATTTTTATTGAGGGGTGTGGATGCACGATTGCCTGTTGACAAGTGCAAAAAAGGGAATACATTTCTCGGTGAAATTTAATCAGAAAGACAGTCACATGACCCGTGTCGCAAGTGTCATGTTGAGAGCGTGGCCACACCGGACACCACGGGTGTGAAACGGTCGAATGCCTTCTGTTTAGATCATCATCTGTTCTCCATTACATTTATTAGTGTGATGTCTTTTTGCAGTATAGTGACACATCCCTGGTGTCTGAAAGTCAATTTCGCCATTAAACATGATCTCGCTTCACTCAGCTGTATGATTTGCCTTCTCATTTTAGCGTAATTGATACAATCATGTGAGGAATTAAATTTGGCCTTTATGGCAGCAGACCTTAACCTTGACAGCAACCTTCTCCTAATTTAAAGACACATGCTTTGTCTCACTTCTGTTTGCTTAACCCCTTTACTAGTCAGTGGAGCTAGAGTGCGGAAGCAGACACTTTCTATTAATGGAAAAAGAGTGTTAAGAAGTCAGAGACTGGAACTGGAATTAGGCTGATTGTTTCCTTGTACAGTGCAGTCCAAGCCTTCCTTGTTAGGCCTTTGCTTGTCATGTAATGAGCTCAGCAGAGTTATAAACACAGTGTCCCAACCATGAAAAGAGGACATCTAAATACAAAATTTGTACTTGTAAAACAGCAAGAATTCACCATGTTTTCACTCATTTGGCTTTTCAACCATTGCAATAATGTGAAATTAAAGCCTTTGCTGTCCGATTTATTTCAGCAACGAAGAATTCTTTTTGGGTTTGTTTGTTTTTTTGGCATAATAAGATAATTCATCAGCCCTCAGGAGATGGGTGACAGAGTGTACTTTAACATTGTTTTATAGCTGTCTGCAGAGCTGAGGCAGACAGTGCCTCACTCAATGGGAGTATGGAAAAGGTTGACAGACTGCTGTGTTTAAACAACTAAGAATTCAGCATCTTATGAAGCTGCGTTGAGGAAATGGGGTGGGGGCGCTAATCTGTAGTGCAAGCAGTCAGGTGGATGAGCTTCTTGATCAATGCACCATGAGAACCACCTGAATGGTCGCAGACCGGGGATTGCTTTGTCAGTGTGTTATGCTAACTCTTTGAGGGACACAGTAACTCCCCTATCCACCTCCCAGTGACTTTTTTATTGAATTTTCCTCTGAGCTGATTGAGTATCGCCATATTAATTATAGTACAGTGATAAGAGTTCATTATACGCATGCAGTGCAACAGCAGACATTGCAACACTGCACAACAGTAAAGGATTCTGTGGACGGTCATGGAGAAATTTATGGTCAACAATCCATTACCCCCCTGGGAGGAATGATTCTCTGTTGTCATGTTACAATCTTTGCACTTGACACACGTACATGTGCAAATATGTGTCAAATAAAGAAGATTTTGCAACACCACGAGAAGAGGCTGGTTAAGGCAAGGCCCCGATGTGTATCAGGAGGTATAGATCACTGTTATGACTGCAGAGTTCAAAACCAGCGACCCATGAGAGGCAGAGCAGCTCTGGAACTGCTTCAGCTTTCGAGCTTAGGCTTTGCTTAAGTTTGGGGTACAGCAGAGAGGGGAGGGAAGTTCAGACTGGTTGATAAATCACCTGACATGTTGGTGAGCTTCCACTGCTTTCTTTGTTTAGTGTACACTTTAACTAAGAAGTACTTTGTACGGTGTAAGGATTCTTGCAGAGCTCCAAATGTGCTGAGTACACCAGTGTCATTTTTTCATTATTAATTCAGTTTACCGAAAGATTTTATGTTTTTGTTTTAGCCATGTATTCATCTGTATGTGTCACTCATTTATTTTGTCAATGTATATTGACCCACATGTACCTTTGAATAAAAATTAGATTATTTTGAAGAAAAAAAGACAGGATCGTGCTGCTGCATTCATTTCCCTATAAAAACAGTATTTGACAACTTCCCCTGTAGCAAATGGTGAATTTTGCCACCTCAGAATATATCAATCAAGACCTGGTTTGATGACCATTAGCATAGATCCAGTGTTTTTCCAAGAACCTGAACCTATACTGTTAAGCTGATCACTAAATTATTATGTAGACCAAGTCATTTTATTCTAAAGGAAGGTCTGAAATTACAGAAATTGATCAGATGAGAAAAGAGAAACGAGGTTTAGGCCTCCGAGGGCAAAATAATTGAAGACATAAATCAGTGTCAGAACAAAATACTTGGTACAGAAAATGAATGACCAAGGGAAGAAACAAGAAGCATTGACATGTATAAAGAGGCAAATCATTCAATGACTATTTGTTTTACTGGGTAGACACTTGGAAAGGGGGTGAAATATTTAGATGGCAGTGAATCTTACACAATTTTTACCTTATTTTTTTTTATAACCTAAATCAAGGTCATTCTTGGTCATTATCAATCACTTAACTGTATGCATAAACCTCCAAAAGGTAGACTGAGGCCAGAGACCAAACAAGCAATACAACCCATAAAAAACATATTATAATAATAATGATTCACATTAAAAAAAACCCCGATAATAAACAATAAATAATTACCAGCAAACTCCTAACCAGAACTTTTTCACACTGCAAGCAACAGTCAGGGTATCAAGAGCCAACCTCGTTTGATGCATTTTTATGAAAATTACTCTTCACAATAAATAATTCACATAAGAAAGATGGTATAGATGTACAAATGTGTAGATGATTACAACAGAGAACTGACACGTGCAGATTTTGAGCAGACCCTGCAATATCTGGGAAACTACGCAGATATTGCAGATGTTTAGCCAAAACATCTGTCTGGAATAACAAGCACATGAGTAGCTAGACTAAACCTAAATAAGCTATTTAGTGCAGGCATGTGGCTAACTCTAAAATGCACCATAGATTATAAAAGCTGGTTTGTGGATGGGCGGATGAAGAGGTGTTAAAGTGATAGCTAGAGGCACTGGCACCTGTGTGCCATACAGCGGTTGTTGCAGTATAAGAAAGCTGCACATCTGGGACTTATCGTTCTCGTCATAGAATTAAGCTCAGTCTTTTCTTTCCCCCTAAAATTGAAACATATAATTAGGAAAAATAGAAGATTTAAGCACCAAATGAGGTTTTTTTTATGTGGCTTTAAAGCTGAACATTTCAAATATTTCATAAGAGAATTTGTTTCTTCTGTCACTATGTAAATCTGCTTTTCTTGCCATAACCGGTTTGTCTCAAACTCTGTTCTTTTTTGCACATACCCAGTGAAAGAGCTGGGACACTGGACAAGAGGACTGAAAAGCCTCACAGGAGGTTTGAAGAGTGAATGAATAACACATCAGGGAGGCATCAGAGGAGTTACAGTGGGGAGATTTTTTTTACTGAAAATAACAATAACTTCATCCCAGAAGGTTGAAATTCATAATCAGATTAGACAGCCTGACTTCAACACTGAGTAACTATTCTTTTAAAATATTGTCAGCTTTTAGGAACTGGAATGTGCGAATCCTGCATTTTTATTGAGAAGTTTGACCCTGTTTGCAGATGCATTCTTGGTCTTGTTTCATTCTTTTGTCTAAGTTTATTTCAAAAAGTTTCATCATCTGAGATGCTTACATATTTAACAGAAGCCTGGACTGACTGTTAAGAGCAATTTCTGAGGCGTATAGTTCTTTCTACTTAACATTTATCGCAATATATGAAAAATTATGCAATGCAAAGCTATGGCAAACCTCTGTTTGGCCTACCGCCGGCCACACCACCGCTCTGTTAGCAGATATGTGTCGATGAAATAAAAGCTCTTGGAAGAGAGGGAAAGAGAAGAGTCAGAGAGACTTCAAAAAGTAATAGCTGTGACTTGAAGACTAGATGTTTTGTGTCAAAGAAAGAGCTTTTGGTATCCGAAAGTGTTTCCGGTGAGACCACTGCGTCTAATTACTAACAATGCTGTGACATCAGTCTTCAAAGGACAAGATTTCTTTCACACATCCATCAACTTTGTGGAACACTTTACGTGCCCAAATGATTAACGAGAAGCTGGCCGCTTCACAGCCAAGGAAATCCACTTCCTCCAATAGATGACAGTGAAGAATGGTTCTTAATGCCTTCTGTCCTCATTATTTTGTGCTTTGATTTCCTCAGTGCTTTTCTCACCAGTTGTAACTAAATAGTCTCTAATTTTTATGGTAGCTTCATTTTAATGGCGAGAGACAGAATATCAACCAAAAATTCAAAACAAAAAACACACATACACGTTACTTAATTATTATACAGTAAAGTGATTTACATATCATTGAATGAATAAATGTTTGATCATCAAGCAAAATTAGGACTTGGTGGAGAAACTCTAGCAGGGAGCGCAATTGTAAGACATTTCTTGTAGTTGGTCACCAGGTTTGTAACATCTCAGGAGGGATTTGGCCCACTCCTCTTAAAGAAACTCTCCAAATCCTTTAGGTTTCTGGCTGTCACTTGGTAACTTAAAGCTTCCGGTCCTACGCAGATTTTCTATAGCACTGAGGTCTGGAGAGTGACTCAGCCACTCCATGACCTTTGTGTGCTTCTTCTTTAGCTAATCCTTTGTAGCACTGTAGGTATATTTTTGGTCATTGTCATCCTGGAAAATGGTAAATGGACTGGTTCTTATATGGCACTTTCCTACTCTACCTGAGTGCTCAAAGTTCTTTATATAACATGCCCCATTCACCCATTCACACCAGTTCAAACAAGCATCTTTTTCTGAGTTTAAGTACTTTCTATCTAACATTCACACACACGTTCACACTGTTATGGGACTTAACTTGGGGTTAATATTTTGCCCAGGGATGTTTGGCATCAAACTGACAAGCTTCTAATTAGTGACCTGCTCTGCTTCCTGAGCTACAACCACCCCTAAATCCCCTGGATCCATCCACAACCTATCTTCAGTGATCTGGCTGAGAGTGACACACGGCCCTCAACAGATCGCTGACAAATGGTGGTGACTGTGGTTCCAACAGAACATTAAAAGCTCCCACGACAATCCATAGTTTTGGGCTGTGTTACGGTCGCTAACCTCTAGGCCGTCTCCATATTTATGTTGCGGCTTTTGAGCCGGATCGTAACAGGCCGCCACCACCTTTCTCATGATCATGAGGTAAGATCTTACACGGAGCTCCTGGTCAATAGCTGGTCATTTTATTTGTCTTTCATTTTCAAATAATAATAGCAACAGTTACCCTAATAGGTCTTTAATCTTGTCCCTGGTGTCTTTGGTCTTGGCCATGGTGGTGAAGAGCTTGGAATAAAAGAAATTGATTCTGTGGACAGATGTGCTTTATACACATAACGAGTTAAGATCAAGAGTATGTATAATTGATTGACTGATTGTCCTACATCAGGGGTGTCCAAGGCCAGGCCTCGAGGGCGGTGTCCTGCAGGTTTTAGATGTGTCCTTGATCCAGCACAGCTGATTTAACGGCTAAATTACCTCCTCAACATATCTTGAAGTTGGTACTAAAATGGTAGTATTACACATTTTTACTGGTGCAGACAGTGCTGCTGATACCATGGAACATGTAAGAAGCTGTACACACTAAGTTCCTAGTTTATCAGGATGAGTTTGCAGCTCCATAACGTGCTGTTCAGTCAACTAAAATTTAACTTCATTAAATTCATTACATCAGATATCACATTACTTTCACTTGATTTCTCTTACCTGTCAGCAACAATAATAACTTAATGATCTGACTCATACTGTAATTTGTTTGTCTATTCATAATTATCCACAGTAAGTTCTGACTGTTCTCATTTGAATATTTTGTTCTCCCCATAGACAAATGATGCTAATAGGTACAACGAGTCACTGACCATCTCTGGCAGTTTAAGCAAAGGTTAGTAATGTTGAAAGTGTCAGTCAACACAGTATAGTCTATTTTATTCCACCTGAGACTAGATTGTTTTAGATGCTAATAATATCAATGTGTAAGTTACAATATCTCACGTATTGTCCAATATGTGTTAATATTGACATTTTCCCCTAATAAGTACTCTTTAAAAAGTGTTATTTTTTGCAAGTTAATTAAAATATAACTATTTACTCTTTTACTTTAAACTTGCTAAGCTTTTTTTATTACTAACTAATTACTTTTGTTGTTGGATCTAATTCAGTCAAGGCTCTGTTAAACACACATATATCACATTCTTTGCATATCATTAGATAAAATAAGATATTTCAGTTTTAACCAGCAGCCAGGATGAGGTTTCTCTTTAATGGTTGATTTTTTCTGATCAGCAGCAACACAAACTCTTGAACTCCCAGGAAAACCAGCTGACTGCTGGGTGTTTCTCAGTACTCGCTGACATTTGGCAGCTGAGAAACAACAATATGAAGCATGAAGTTAGTTCAGGCAGGCGTTCAAGTCGAGCTCTGCCAGTCCTTGCATATCAGCTGATCTCAATGCCAGTCCTCATCAGCTAACGGTCCAGCTCATTTCATATGGGGCCTACTGTTCAGGGTGCTTTAGCCTGCACACAGCCACTTTGCAACCCACATCTGGTCGTCTGTTCATGCTGTATCTGACTTATTTTGTTGAATATCTGTTGCCCCTGATACCTGCTCTGCAGTGTGCCGGGGTTTTCTTACCTCATTCTTTTCCACATAGCTACATGCAGGGGGCTTGGAGTTCATTGAACAGCGCAATACAGATTGATATAAACTATTCCTTAAAGCATTTTTTAATGCAAAAATGGTTTGTGAATGCATTAAGACCAGCCTTTATATGCTTCTTCCTATGTGTGTGTGCCATAAAATCTATATATTATTATCTGCTACCATGCTGACCTAGCCAGTATAACAGTCTAGGTTTGAAGCCTATTCTGTAAATCCAATATGACTTCATTGTTTGGCATCTCAGTTACATCACGACTCTTTTTAATAACAGCCTAATATAGAATCAAGGAAATTTAGTGCTGCATGGCACAGCTTCAAAGTGTGGCTTTCCTCAGAGTGTGCCTTTGTGTGTGTGAGAGTGACAAAGCTAGAATCATAGCAAGAATCACGGCTGAAAACAAACAGAAATCACCGGACTTTCACTTCGTTTTACTGTTTTGGCTGATTTTGTGCAACATGACCGGTCTCAGCACTGCAACACTCCAGCTTGTACCTTGTGTGGTGGCCGAGGCACACTCACTATTGGCTCGAGATTGTAGGGGCGTTGCTTCGCAGTTGGTGAGTGCTTAGGGTGCACGGGGTGTTCTAGGGATGGCTAAGGGAAAGCTTACTTGGCACTGATCCCTCCTTTCAGTATAGACTGCAATTAACATTAGGCAGCACTTTTTTCCGAGTTGGGGGGGGGGGATGAATGTGTCATAAATAGTTCGCCTTTATAGAGGGTAGTGGATGCATGTTGAGCAATGCGATGAGGCCAGTGCACTTTGCAAGACTTGCGCTGCAGAGAGCGTCCACGGATCCCACGACCTGCTGCTGACAAGCCGGGGGGAAAGGAGAGGCAGAGGGGGAGCCGCTCGGAGAGAGATTGAGGGTACTGCCTTGGAGACGACAGCCCGGGTTTCTTTGCGGAGGGAATCATGCAGTTTGCAATCTGGCTGGTTGGACTAATGTGTCATCTGTCAGCTTTTGTCCGGGAGACTCTGCAATACCAGTTGCATCCGAAACAAGGTAGTGTTTTCTTTTGGCTTGCGAGTACGATGAAGTGATACTGCTGAAATGTGTTTCAACATTATTAACGGTGATTGAGCATGATTCCCGGCGTGCGGTAGGCTTGTCACCCTGCATCTGCATTTAGTCTGTTACACAGGCTCTAGGCTGTTTGTTACCATTGCTTTGTCTCTCACTTCCAACTTTCTCTGACTTTTTTTTTGAGCAGAAAGCTTCATCAAGCAGCTGTCATCGTATGAAATCGTCAAGCCGCTACGTGTGAATGACTTCGGAGAGTCGTTCCCCCACAAACTGCACTACAGAAGGAGACGGCGGAGTTTAAACAATGACCTGTCCGGTTTACGGCTTCACTACAGGATTGATGCTTTCGGGGAACGCTTTCATCTCAATCTAACAGCAGACTCCAGCTTTATCGCGCCCTCTTACACGGTGACACACTTGGGAGAGGAGCAGAGCAACGACACGGACTCCCAGTCCACTGACCCCGGCGATATGCGCCACTGCTTTTTCCGTGGACACGTCAACGCCAAGCGCGAGTACCCTGCCGTCTTCAGCCTGTGCACTGGTCTGGTGAGTACTTGGTTTCCACTCCGCTATCTTCAAGCTTCTTTTTTGGGAAGCTTTAATCACTCTGACATGCTTTCTTCCATTTAAACGAATTCCATCCACGCACGCACAGCCCACAGCTCAAGTCATGTGTGTAAGTGTGGATCGAGAGCAAGTGTTACTGGACTAGTGACAATGGGAAGCCCTGCACCTTTGTGCCTGTGGGGATGGTGGGGTGGGATGGATGTGAGGGCTGGTTGTTATGGTTGGGATTGGGGCTGATTTGACAACAAGCCACTCTGTTGAAGTGTCCGTCAGCAAACACACTAAAACCCTGATGTGGTCATAGAGGATTTTCACACAGAAATGGATTATTAGTTATTTGGTGTCATGCTCGTGCTTGTGAAACAGAGATGCCAAACTCATTTTACAGGCCATATACAGCCCACACTGATTTTAAGTGCACTGGACCAATGAAATGACATGATAAACGTGTCAAAAGTTCTGGTAGTTCATTGCCCAGAATGTCCTGTATTCATAAAATGTTATATTTTTGTTCATTGACAAAAAATATTAGGTGTTTGTTTTTTTTTTTTTTTACTATGGATGTAAACCCCCCCCCCCCCCCCCCCCCCCGCAACTTTGTAGTAGATAGTGGAAAAGGAAGCGCTTTTCTGTCAATTAACTAATAGTTAATTACTTTGTTTTAGTATGAATGGCAGTGGGGAGGAGGGGAGACTTAATCAACTGGAAAAGCTGTAAAAGTTATAAAAATACAGTTAAAAGTTCAAAATCTATTTACATTCTTTGGGCCGATTTTTGGCCCAGGCCTTATGTTTGACAACCCAATTTTGAAGCAGTCCAGTTTTTAATTTTATGAATAAAAATGCAGAACATTTCCTTGTTCCAGCTTCTTTAATGTTTATAATATGATACTCAAATCATCATAAGTTTGACCCATAGACAAATAGGTCTTTTGAAGATGCCACCATGTAGTTCTTGGAACTCGCTTCTCTTGTGGTCACTCTTCATAGCCTAAAGAGGCATGTTCATTAATTGACAGAAGAAAGAAGATGCTCATTGATGAAAATGTATCACATTTTTTTCCCCTGCCAACTTTATAGGGGTGTAATGGAATAAGTGGGTAATAAGGGGGTTTATAGGACTTATGTGTAATATCGGACGCCTGATGCCAGAGTCATTTAGTTTGCTGACTCCTATGTGAGGGAATCTGATAACTGTTGACAGCGATGACTTCATGGGTCACATAAGGTTACTGGTACAGGGGCAGGGGGTTGACCTTAGTCGCGCCAGGCGGATTCTGGCATAGACTGTGCCTGGGGATGGGGCAGGGTGGGAGAGCAGGGGTTGTTAGAGTGGACAGATAGACTGACCATAGCCTCACAAGCCTTCCTCCTGCTCTAGGCCATTATCAGTGATGGTTATCCTTATTTTAGATGTACAGCAGGAGAATAGCATGTCATATAGTTATTTGCACATTCAGTTAAAAAACATAAATCTTTGTATTATCACTTTGCAAGAATTGACTCACAGCAGTGTAGCTATCAAAAATAAAATAAGGTCAAATAAAGTGTTTTTCTTGTTATTCACCAATTTAAGACAAAAGGTGTTCTCCATTTATCAGGGCAGCCTTTAATTGCCCTCTAAGATATATGACTCACTTATACAAACATGTGTGCATCCTTTTTTTCAACAAACCGTCTTGTTTCCTTGCAACATCACTCATTGAGAATGACAGGACAATGGACACACCACCAGAGGCTATTGGGTCATAAATGTTTCCGTGTCTGATCACTGGGGCTTAATGGCCCGGGCACATTTTGGTGAGATGAGGTCATTAAGGAATAATTAGGCCCTAAAACAAAGGGGTCATTCTGGAAAAAGCAGTTTCCCCTTTCGTCCAATATCACCGGGGGGCAATTGAGGAGAGCTTGGGGGAGGCAGGGTTGAGGAGCTTTTGGCCTTTTCAAAGGGAGTCATGAAGGGCAGAAAAGAGGAGAAATGCCCCGAAGAGAAGACAGCTGCCAATGAAGGTTGCGGAGGAGACTTAAAGATTGCTCACACCGTGGGAAATTTGGGTTCCTTGAGAAGCTGGGTCTTTCAGTCCACTCACATAATAGAAGTGTAGGTTAAGTCAGGCTGTTCTGACAAATGCATCTGTTTTACTTCCAGCACAGAATGAAGCAGCTCTGCACAAAGATCAGGTTCACGGCACCTTTATGCCGTAAGATATTTAACAGAGACTGACTGCAGGTGTCTGCAGCCACAGAAAATCATAGTGTCTTTGAGAGATTTCATAATAGAGCTGTGTGCCAGCAGTCGGTCCACTCATGTCATGAATGTGACCTCGCTTCAAAAAGGGGTCTCTCAGTTGTAAGGTCCAGTTCAGCACCCAGTACTGAACAGCAGCCATTGTGTCTGCCCAAACCTTTGTCAGATTTGCTGCTGAGCTAATGCTGGGAAACCCTGAATCTCTTCCTCTCCGCTGACTAAAGGGAGCATTTATCTGTTCAGCTTTCTGTTAACACTACACGAAACTTTAGACTGGATCACCCGTAATTACCTAATTGAAGTTAATTCACCATAGACAGTGATTTACAAGACACCGGCAAACATCTACCAATTTTTGCATTGTATAAATCATTCATTATATTTAGATTATGACTGCAATGGTTTGAAAAAGGCTGCAGTACTTCTATGTTGATCAGGCATATTTAAACAGAGTTTTATTTTCACAACCAGATGAGACGAAAGCGAATGTTTTGAGCCTGCTGTGAACAAAGAGGACATTACATCGACAGTTTGATGACAACAGAGTAATCTCCATCTGCTCAAGATGTGCACCGAAATGAACCAGAGCATGTACCAAATGAACCTTGTGCTTTTTTTGTAGTTCCAAGGTCAAGAATGAAGTAATATCTGACTGTTATTCAGTGATCATTTTTTTGAAACACAAAGGGAAACGTTCTCTGCAGTGGATAATTCCTGATGCGTTTTAGCCACATAAATTTGTTTTTTACTCGACCGTGTAAATGTAAGAAAATGTAGTCGTGTATGCTTGAGTGGATTGACTCTTATTTTGACTGCAAAGACCATTTCATGAACACTGTTTATTCAGTATCAGCTTCTCTGGCGAGTTGTTGTCACAGCATGTTTTGTGTCTATGATGAGTGATTGGTGGACTTTAGGACTTAAAAAAAAAGAGTCACATCATCTCGAAATCATTCATACAAATGCATCCGTTCATGCTGTCTTCTCTCAAAGTTCCCCGCTGGATTTGAAAACTACTTCTATTTCGTTTCACTGGCTTCTCAGAACTGAAGAACCAGTACTGATCCAGGGCAGAGGGGGGGGGGGTGCTTCAACAAGTGAAGGCGTTTCTATCCTGTGCATTGTTTATGAAAGTTTTGACACTTTTGCACTGAACCCACATCCATATGTTTTTGGAACATGGCATAGTTATTCTAAATAAAAGAATTAATATGTGATTGAAGTCCAGACTCTCAGCTTTTATTTAAGCGATTAAGCAAAATTATTGCATTAACTTTTCAGGAATTACAGCCACTTTTATACACCCCTTCCTTATTTTCAGAGGCTCACACTGATTTGGATAATTTTAAATATCAGGACTGTTTTTCATACTTTGATGGGTTCTAGACTGCCTGAAATCTCTGTTAGGCCTTTACTGTAAGCCACCTTAGATTGCTGCTTGCTTGTGTGTCTCTTTGCCTTCAGCTTTGTCTTCAGAAAGTTGAGTTGACAAAGTTATCTTAGCAGTATGCTTTGGTTCATTTAACTATTAGCACTGTCTGATCTGTTTTGAAGTGTTTGGCTGAACCTGAGCAGAAAGTATAGCACATGTACACTTCACAATTTATCCTGCTGATTATCTCAATAATAATAATAATAATAATAATGGATTGGATTTATATAGCGCTTTTCTAGGCACCCAAAGCGCTTTACAATACCACTATTCATTCACTCTCACATTCATACACTGGTGGAATAAGTCACATTATCAATAAACACCGGCAAACTTGTTCTGTTGACAGTGATAGTTGGCCATACCATAACATAGCCTTGTCTTCTAGTCCTTCTGGTGTTGCTGAGCTGGCTGGTGCATTCCCTTTTTTTAAAAGAATGTAGCAGAGTGTTGATTTAACCTCTCTTAAAGTTTTTGTTATCTCTTTAATAGGTTTTTTTTCAGCCTAATGAGGGCCTCATTCACCTAAACTGATATCTCTTTGACCTTCACATAGTTCCAGTTAACACCTAAGTAATGAAAGTGCAACACTTGGAATCAACTCCAGAATTTTTATCTGCTAAATTTGTCGTGGAACGACGAGGAAACAGGTCCCACTTGGCCGTGAAACCGCCTTCACATCTTGATTTGAATTGAATGTCATACAAAGGCAAAAATTACACAAATTGTGCCACTTTCCAAATACCTAACTGTAGAACTGAGTGCCTTTAACCTTTTTCAGGAGCTATAGTGTAAACCTGCAGGGGATCTAATCCCTCACTTTTTGAAAAGTAGGGAGGAAAAGTGCAGTTCCAGTTTGTACTTGTTTTCCACGTCCGAGTTGTATCTTTTCCATTGTCAAATGTCCATCACTCGGGGATGTTTATGGCGTAATGCTGCCTTAAAGATAACATTCCAGCCTCCAATATCCTGTTTAAGTGTGCGCATGAAATTACCATGCAAACACCAGTGCGCCTCATGGCTGAGTGAGCTAAGAAGCTTTGTGAGGGACCGAGCTGCCAAATCAATATTAGCATTCCTCTGTCAGCAGCTTGGTCCGCGTATGATGATGTCACTCTTCCCAGTGTCAGGGTTTTCGGGGAAAAACGCATTTTGACACTTACAGCTTACCTAATAACCTGTGCATAAATGTGTGAAACGGTTTACTGAATTGCAACAGCGCCCTGATAAATGTATCATGCAAAAGACTTAAAATGTTTCAAAACTCGCCTTCATTGTCACGGAATGAGATTCTCAGGGCTTAAACTTCAACAATAACTGACATGAAAGCAGTTACGGATATTCTGTTGCCTTTTCAATCAGCATGTTCTTTCCATACACACCTGTCAAAAGAGCTTATTTAAAAGCATGGAAATAATGTGAACCCTGGTGCCAGAGGCTAGGACCGAGTGACTGCAAAGAGACCACAACCTGTGTAAATGAAAATGTGAAATAAACAGACACGCGTACAGTAGAATATGCACACATGCACGTGCATGCTTTGTACCAGTGACATCTCCTGGCTTTTCCCCCCCTTATAGATTGGAACTTTTACAACACAACATGGCGAATTCTTCTTGGAACCCCTTTTAAACGCTGCTGGGGAGGAATACGATGAAGAACACGACAAACCTCATCTCGTCTATCGACATGAGAGGAAAAGAAACATCTCCAAATCTGACAACAATGCAGATCCCTGTGCTGCCTCAGGTAATAGACTGCCTAAGTATTCTACCTGTAACCACAGTCTGTCTGACTTTCACCCACAAACACTTACCTCCTTATCTCCTGTATTTTCTTTCTGAACCGTGGCAATAAACACTGCCCTAAAATGTAAATTATACTCAGTCACGATCTTTGGCTTGCAGATTTCAGCCTTGATTAGTGGCTGTTACTTGTGCACTGCGTGGTGGTTTCATGCCTCCTCTGCTGGAACATTGAGTCCCAGGTTTGTAGCAGGAGCTCAGAGGGTAGGTGCGATAACTTTTTAGTTTGCAGCTGAAAAGAACTGGGGGGGTTTTCCACTTGGGAGGCTGCTGGAAAGTTCCCCCAATTTCATTTGAATTTTTATGGTTGAGGCCCTGCGGGTGGTGGAGAGGCCCTCAAGAGAAAAGCAGGGTGACTGAGTGAAGTTCACCTCGATGGAAGACCTTAAAGTTGTCCTCCAAGGGGGGCCTTTGTTGAGTGACGCGATAAATCTTTTATATGCCGACTGCTTGATTTGTTTGTTGTCTGAACGCAGCCATTGTCGCCCAGTGGTGGCCTTTGTGTGTGGCAGTGGGTTAAAAAAACTTGGATAGGCCAACGCTGCCTCAATATGCTCAACCCTTTCACTCGCTCAATCTGTGTGAGGCAAACAGAGACCCAGCATTCGCTGAAAGCTTTGTGTATATATATCTATTAACCCCCTGACTTTTAATGTTTTAAGAACATCCATTTCCACCATTCAGTTTAAGTGTGTAAACCAGTTTAATGTCTAGTTAACATGAAATGAGAAGCATCCTGAAATAGCTTCTCATGACCTTTACTGTGAAATGAAATCCTTTTGTTCAGTGTACAGCAGGAGGTAGCTGGGATGTAGGTGTTTAAAGTGTTAGAGACACCTGCGGGGCCTCATCAAAGGATAGCAAGTAAACAATGAACAAGGGATTAAAAGAAGCAGTGGGCCTGGGTTAGGACTGTGAGGTGTCCCCAGACTGTGCCATTATCAGAAAGGGCAATCTCCACATGTTGTGAAAAATTGGTTCTTTGAAGGCTTCACTGAGCACAGACTAATAGGCTTGTCCTGTCTTTTTATGACACACAGCGCAGTGCAGGTTACATATAAACGCTAACTTGACGCGTGTCGTCCTGCTTCCGGAACACTTGCAGTTTTTTCTCCTGGTCTTTGGGCATTTTCCTCTTGGCTTTGCAGTATGTCTGCACATTGATGTCTCAGAAGGAAAATTGTCCACTTAATTTTCTTCATTAGACTAAACTGACTTCTAAAATAAATGTCAACACACTCAGGCTGTCAGCTTGTCATTGTGTTTGAAAAACTGGAAAGCTTTATTAATGGATTAGAGGAGCGCATAAGCATCACACAAGACCACATTTTAAGCAAGAAGCACATAGATTACCCACCCAAAACCTGTGATGTTAGCAAGAGAGCCGATTCCAATCTCCTTTTTTTTTGACTGGCTCTAAAAGGACTCTCTGTCAAGGTCAACGCGATCTTATGACTCTGTTTTTCTCTTTGTCGCTTTCTCTTCCATATTCGTGTTTTCGTGTGGAGAGAACGTTTGAGCCACACAGAGAAGTGCTGATGACCTTCCAAGCAGCCACTCTGATTTGTAAAAAAAAAAAGTTTTTGCAAGACATACGGTGATTTTATTCCTTATCCATCCCCCTTTTTTTGCTGTTTCCTGAAGCAAAACATATTTTTGAAAACGATAAAGATGAAACAAACTGCGCTTTATCAAACACACCTTCAGGAAACAGCATGTGTATCAGCAGAATGGTAAGATAAGAGCTTCCTTTAGAAATGCTGGCTCAGAATACCTCCCTCGTGCACTGCGCAGTGCGCCAGAACAACGGAGACTTCTGTATCTGCTGTCCTAAGACAAGTAAGAGTTTCCAAGATCTCTGAAAGAAAAAAATGCTGAAAGGAGAGGAAAGCGATGTTTCCACATAGAAACATTTCACAAAGATGACGCTCTGTTTTGAGCTTTGAGCTTGTCATCTCCGACACGTACAAATAGTTGACTTATTCATACTTGTGCTGTCACTGCTTGTGAGATGTCAGATGTAGAAGTGGACTGATAAGACTGAAGTGTTACCTTGATGGAAAATTCTATTTTAACTGTCAGGTCACGGCTGTCTTCAGCTGCTTTTCTTCACGACATGTGTTCATGGTCTGTTGATAAAGCGAGAGGCTGTTATTGTAATGCTGTGTTGAATGGATGGAAGTTTATATGACATTTTTAAATGTAAATTCATCCTACTGAACCACTGATGCCAGTGTCTTTGATGGACATTGCAGCTGTATCAGTTTCCTTTCTCTGTCAGCCAACCTGGGTGGTTTTCCTTCTGTTTAGAATACCTTTACTGGAGTAGATAGCTGTTGAGTGGGTGATTAATGTTTTAAAGTCACAGAGTGCCTTGTTGTGCCTCGCTCTGAATTTTGAAAGCATAGAGGCAATAAAGCTTAACAGGCTCAAACCACAACACGGCTCCGACCCCTAATGACACATTCTACAGGGTATCAGTCTGTCGGCTTGCATGTGAATCCCCGTGTCATCCTTTGATAGAGATAAGCGCAGAAATGAGGGCGGCTGCAGGTAGGGGTAGATTCTTCTGTCGCTCTGCTCCCTTTGCTTTTTAAAAATCCATGTGAAGACAAGCAAAAGGCAAAGGGAAGCGGGAATTGCAAAGAATCTCTTTCACCAAGCCACTGGCTGCAAGTCCAGAACTGTGGGGTGTCATATTTTGTCTGAATTAGAAACAGTGAAAAGACTAAAAGACAGCTTGACACCAAACTGAAATCCAACTACCCAAAGTCCTGTTCCAGCGTCAGCTCTCAAGCAGCTTGCCTGATTTCTTGATGGGTAACCGAGGCCAGCTTGGAGACCGAATTGCCTGGCGTTGATGCGGCAATACTTGGCACAGATGGCATCTGTGCCCCCTGACCCTTAACACAATCATCGTATACGATTCCCCTCTCGGTGCCCACTGTGTATACATGGTAGCTCAAATGCTAGCATCAGGTTTTTGGTCAATGGGTTCATTTACATGGAAAAATGTCCTCCCCGCCTGCGGTTTGAACTAGCCGACTTGAATCGGTGCCTGCCCTCCCTTTGCGCTTTCATGTATGTGAATGGAGGCACTTGTTGATTGTGACCTCACTTCCCTCTTTGTTTGGAGTCACTCACTGGATGAGTTGATGTGACCTTGAACTTTTCCCTCCTAGAGGTGCGTGGATTCTGGGCTTGGCGGCTTGTTTGCCGGGCCTCACTTGGAACTATGTATGCATTAAACCCTTTGTTTTCCTCTGAAGCACGGCTCTTGACAGGGGTCAGGAAATGTGGTCAGCTAGGGTGTGATGGGCGAACAGCAATTACTCTGTCATCTTCACCATCTTTCTTTAGATTGTGTGGAACTTCTGGGTGTCACATGGCTCCAAAGGGCTTAGGCTTATTCTGTGGCCTTATGGCCCTTGCACTGACTCAACCTCCTGCATTCCAGGAAGTACCTATTGTGGCAAAGAATAAAAACAGAGTTTGTTTTGGGGCTTTTGTGTCCGTGTGTAAATGTGGTTTGCTTGTGAATGTGTGTTTGTGAAAGTGCATGTCATCTCCTTGGCCTGTCAGTGGATGAAGTGTCCCACTGAGTGCTGAGAATTGCTGAGCAAGAGCGGAGAGGAATGGGGAAACGAACTTCTTTCTTTGTGAGTTTGAGCAATTCTGGCTTGCACTGCATGTGCCTGTCTGTCTTGCTTCAGAGCTTGGCAGTGGCCCTTGCCTTTTCTCGAGCTCCCACTGCCTGCTTTTCTTCTTTTACACCTGCTTCTATAAAGTAGCTTTCTTACTCACTGCATTGCTGTTGGCCCTCATTTGAAAAAGACTCATTTCTCTTGTCTTTTTGAATGCCAGTTGAATATTTTTGTCTTTTGAATCACTGTGATCTGAACGCTAGCCTTAAAATGTGTCAGATGAGTCTAAAAAAATCTGATTTTTCATGCATTGATTGCGAGTTTGAGCCACCACATGTGCTATTTGTGTGTAATGAGTGAGTTTTCCCTTCAGGTAGGATGCTCTGTTGAGTTAGTGCCTCAAATTTCATAACACTCCATGACAGATAATGCAAGCAGCTAATAATTTGGTCCATTGCACTCGCTGAGTTTAGGATAACAGATACTCCGGACAGGGCTGAGTAGGGCTGGGTACACACACAGTCTGTAACTTTAATAGCTGCCATGTGCCTACCCTGAGGCCACAGCCCTATTGAACCCAGTGTGTTGGGTGTGTTGCTCAGATTCCAACTTGAGCTATTTTCTGCCACTGAATACTGTCTGGGCATTCTTAACAGACTTGAGCTTATTCAAACAACTTGAGTGACAGTGATTAACTGCATGGTGGCATGGATGCTGGAAGAGCAACAGTTTCCCACTAAGGGTAAACCCAAGAGATGACCGGAAATCATCAGTGACTTGGCCAGGGTCTCGGGCTGTTTACTATCATAGAGGCCAGACATCCTTCAAAAACACAGAGCTACATTTTTAATGTAAAGATGATTTATAGTTCAGTATCTAAAGTAGGGGTTTCTTTTAAAATATGGTAGACGTGATTAAGTCATCCATACTGATTGTCTTGGAGTAAAATCAACATCTCGATATTTAAATGGTTCCTTGAACAGATCTGTAGTCATTGTTGAGTCACAAATGGTCGTCTTCGAGGAAAAGAAAAATGAGGCCTTGTATATGTGCTTATCAGATAGGATTTTAACATTACGTATAAACGTGTGATTGCATAAATTGCAGTGTTGAGGTTGATGCTCTTTAGTGATGCATTTAACAAAACCTGAAGATCCTGTTTAATTTGCTGCTTTGCATTTTATTAGCATCCTGTGTGTGCAAATCTCCGATTGGGCTGGTTTTGTATACCTGTGAACTATGGCTTTCACTCAAGCAAAACGTTAGCAGTATTTATCCCTGCAAAAAAAGACGTTAAAATATGCTGCCCCTTTTTGTCATTAGAATAATCTATAGAAGGACAGGAAACTGTCCAGAATAGTTCCTGTCGGGAGTTTCAAAGGATCGAGAACATAGTGCTCATTGTTAATGTCTTTGCTCTTGAAGTGGCACTAGTTCTGTGTTATTGTATATACAACATCGTGTATCATGTATATGTTGTATTCACTCGCTTGTTTTGTATGTCAGTACAAGCAGAAACTATTTATTTCTGTTTAGAATGACTAAATCTTTGCCTCTGTCTTGACCAAATCACTTTTGAAAAAGGATTTTTTTAATCTCAATGGAACTTTTATTTGGATAAATAAAAAATAATATTATTAGAGACTTTTCATCAAATCTTTGACACATTTTGAAGAGCTTTAGAAAATGATGTATTTGCTCTTTATCGGCACTTCCTTGTAAAATGCCAACATCTGTCCTATAAACTATTGACTGGGCCTTCCAGATGTAACCAAATTACTCTAAGATTTGAAGACATGTGTATTCAACAAAGAGGAAGGGTTGCTTCTTGCGTATCCCAATCCAAACATTTTCAATTGAATTCAAATGGTATCCATAATGATTTAATCTTTAGTATATTTGGATGAACCCCTTTAAACTAGACATCTTGGTTTGGCTAAGATAACACTCCAGGCTAATACCCGTCACAGTTCTGATTCACAAGTAGTGTTTCGTCATTTGAGGAGGTCTGCAGCCGACCACTATGCTGTCGTTATCTCTGAACTGAAAATATCAACCGAGTGGACTGCAAGTGTACAAAGACCATACTTCCAGTGATGTCGACAGCCACGCCACTTCACTTTTAAAAGCCTTCTTCAGCAGAAGCAATTAGCTGCCTTACTTCTCCACTGTCTAGCCGCAGAATTACACTTAATTGTGCCCCTGTCTGCAGTGGTTTCAAAGTTTTTCCCCTCTTAACTTGTATTCCAATAACCACGCTGTCTGATTGTTTTAAGTAGCAGGCACTACCTGTACTGATTGGAAAGTGTACTTTAAATGTGTCCTTGAACCAACACAGCTGATTTAAATGGCTAAATTAGCTCCTGCAGTTCTCCAGAGGCCTGGTAATGAACTAATCATGTGATTCAGGTGTGTTGACCCAAGGTGAGCTCTAAAACCTGCAGGACACCGGCCCTCAGGGCCTGGAATTGCCCACCCCTGGTTTAATGTGTAGCCTAAGATGACAACTCTCAGAAGGCCAGCAAAACACTGTAAAACAATGGTTATTAGTTCAACTACATATTTGTTGGTTCTTGGCATTTGTCATGAAAGAGCAGCTCTATGTTAAAATCCCATTGAGATCCTTTTGGACAGGCTGGCATACATAGATGGACTCAGACTAAAAGTATATGTAACAGTAAAATATTTCCACACTTTAATGTTTATGGATTAATGTAAATAAATGCTTAACTGTTAACATATGTGGCAGTTCAAACCCAATCAAAATGTCTAGATATGTTTAAAAGAGTTCAGTCATTGTGTGTATGGGATATTTTGTCTGCAATTATTCATGGCATTGAGTGAATACACAAACAGGGTAATGTTCATTGTTTTGATTGTGTTTTGGCACAGTGATATAAAGATTTACACATCCCGAGTCAATTAGGTGTTGGAACATAGAAGTGAGTGTGTTCTGTTGGTACAATTTAGCTGTGTGTACATTGGAATCGACTAGATTATAAGTTGGAAATGCCTACACTCATGCCATGCAGGGCCCCTTTTTAATAATGCTCCCGATCATGAGAAACCTCTGAAGTTCGAGTTTATATTCCAAGTTTGAAAAGAAATAATATCTATCAGGTTCTTTTTGTTGATAGTAAATTCCAACATGCAGAGCACAGAGATATAAAGACCTTCTGTGGCTGATTTTTCCAGTGCCCAGTGAGTGATGTAATGCCTCTGTGCATACAGTGGGTCAGTCACCCCTGTCTTCTCATGGTGTAAGTAGCAGCTCACTACCTAGCGAGAGGGGGATTTCAACCTAAGGCGATTTGGGAAGGTTGTGTGTGGCTAATCTGCACTGATTCAAAGGCTATTATAGCAGAAGGCAATATTTTCACCTCCTCCTCTTTCTTTTCCATCACACACTTGCTTACTCTGAGTCTTAACACCAATTTCTGAGGATGGAGAGATACTCCTCTGTGCTTTGATAATCCCTTTGATGTCGGACTGTCTGCAGCGATGAGTCTGTTTAAGGGGTTTAGTGCGGTGGGTTTTGGCCTTTGAGACTTTTCTTTCCCTGGAAAATACAAAGCTCCGTGCTGGCCCAGCTGCCCGGGCTGCGTGCACAGGCACAGACCGGCTTGGCGCTGGCTTGGATGCTGGTTCTGGCATGGGGTTGGGCCTCACGGCGGCAAGAGCTGTGGGCCATTGTGCCAGGGAGTCACGCTTCGCCTCGTGTGCCCACTGGGGGCATCGCTTGAATACTCACGGAGCACTGAATGAGTTTTCCTTTCTCTTTTTTTCCCTAATCTAACAGTTACACACAATCTGTCTCTGTGTGACTGTCTGGAAAGATTGAGTTTACAAAACACAATGGAAGTCTTCACTGTAATCGGGTTATCCAAAGTTGAGGAGGATGACGGATTCCAAACTATGCTTGGATCGTAAGCACTAGTGGTCTTACTTAAAGTAATTACATAGTCGGTGTAATTTTTTTTTAGCAACTTTTGCTACATTGTGTCCCTTTTGCAGCTTGGTTTAATGGAGGCAAAAGAAAAATACTACACCTATATGTACAAACATTTATTAAAAATTACAGCAATTTGAGTTTTGACAAAATAGGAAATTGACAGTGAAATCTTTCATTGTCAATTCTTAGCTATTTCATCAGTGGCTCCTGATATTTTTCTTCTTTTTCTTCTTTCAGCTGGTCCTTTTAGAGGTGGCCACAGTAGATCATTTATTTCCATCTCACCCAATCCCACTTCTTCTGTCACACCAACCCTCTGCATGTCCTCCTGCACTACATTCATGAATCTTCTCTTTGATCGTTCTTTTCCGCCCGCCTGGCATACGTTAAATCAATCTTTCCTCGGCAGGGCGACAGGTGAAACTGCTTTAAGCAAGCTTTCTTACACTATATCACGGATGTGCGCCAAAGCAACAGTGGAAATCAGAAGAGCACAATGATCGACCTGCACGCTTCGGTCCTGGACTTCTCACAAAATGCAGTGTAAAGTTATACAGTGCTGATTGACTGCTTAAGCATTTTGATGTTCATAGCTGATACGTGCAGTTTATCTGGCCCTCCATTGGTTGTCATTTTCAGTCAGGAGAATCTGGGGATATTGCAGAAAACAAACTCAACCCTTTTTTGTGATTTGGATTATTCCTGTGGTGTGACTGGGAAACCTCTTGCTGTTTTTTCCACTCTGTTTTTATTCAGAACTCCAGGGTTCTTATTAATGTGCAATCAACGCTACTTCATTTTTAAGTACAGCAAGTTTTTCTTGCCTTGCCTCTAATAATATAGGCAATCGGTCTGTGTCTCTGCCTCTGTGTTCCTCTTTTAACTTCACTCTGTCATGATGATGGAATCTACCGTTTGTAGCCAGCACAACACGTGCGCTTCAGCTGAGAGAAGTGAGCCATTTGAGTGTGCACTGTGTATGGCTGTCATTCTGGGTCTGAGGCTGCTGTTGGAGGCGGCGTATGAATGGAACTGTTTGAGTGTTAATGTGTTCCTTTCACCACGATTGTAACAATTTACCAAAATAATACAATGACTGGGGTATCCAGAGCGGAATATAGGATTTTTACGCCTCTGCATGGCGTAAACTGAGCCTAGTCTCTGTGACTCAGTAAAGTGCTGTTAAGGGATTTCTTAGTTTGTGTGGCTTCGTTTGAGACAGGAGAATCCAGATTGCCTGAGATAAAACACAGGCTCAAAGCTCACCAGTGACTCTGTGTCTCTGGGTTCAACTGCTTTCCTGAACACTTGAATGAGATGGTTTATGGCAGGTGTCTGCAACAGAAGCCTAGTTATGTGATTGGAACTAAGCTGCGCCAGAACATGCACTGAACTGTAGATGTAGCTTGCTCTCTTATGAAACACCTTTATGACGTTAAGTAGTCCATTAAAAAAAAGGCTAATTACCACATTAAAATTATTTTCTTTCTTAAACAGAGAACTTGAAGAAGCCAGCCTCTTCAGAGATGAGAGGGACCATGAGAGAGGAGCTAGAATCTCTCAGAGCCACAGTAGAGCACCAACGCGTGCTCGAGAACAACTCCACCGGCCCACACCCGAGATCGCCACGCAGGCGCAAGCGTTTCCTGTCCTATCCTCGCTACGTTGAGCTGATGGTGACAGCAGATGCCAAAATGGTGCGTCACCATGGACGCAACCTAGAGCACTACATTCTAACAATCATGTCAGTAGTAAGTAAAATAATGTTTCTCATTTTTTTCAGTGTTTAAATGTGTTTTTGCTCAGTATTGTTTGCTGGCATTGCCTTCCTGTTGGGATTACATGCTACTAAAAGGTCTTTAACATATGATGGGGTTAGTTACTCAAGACCTTGTATGTGAGGAGAAGGGTTTTAAAATCAGCTGTTAAACCAATTTAACCAAACATCATTAACTGAACGATTTAGAGGTTCATTTAAAATACTGAAAAGTAGCAAAAACTTAGTGAAAGAACATGACAAACGTCTCAGTGTTAGCCATGCTGTTGTTCACAGCAGATTTCATAAGTCATTGAATTGTTTAAACTTGAGACTTGTAGACTTATAGAATAGTCAGTTAAACTTGAATGAAATGTAGGTTGCTCGGTTGCTAGAGACGAGCTAAATGCATATTTTTTTCCAAGCAATGTTTAACTCTATGTGGCCATGTTCTTTGGCTGTATGCTCAGCGTGTTGTTTCCCCATGTGTAAATAAGCGTCTCAAACTAGATCAAAATTAGGCTTGATGGAATACACTTACAAACATTAACCTTTCCACTAGATGGATCTAATTTAATAGATGCCAAACCTACAGCAGAGCTGTATTGAATTTAATGTGGTTTTGTGGACATTTACATTGAAAACATGCATCGTCTTTTTTTAATTGTGAAAGATCTCTAGAAAATGACCAAAACTTTACAGCAAAAAATAAACAACTTCAGATAAGAAACTTCTTATGATGATCGTCTCCATCATGAGGGTAGATTTTAACATTAAATCAATGACACTCGTGCTATTGAACCTTTTTTAAAATGATAAACTCTGCTGAAATGAATGCAACAGAAATAAAGAGCAATCTGACATTTTGGTCACAGTAGTATTCAGAAGCTTTTTCAGTGAATACGCCACATATGACAACACTTTAAAAAATTTAAGTTCTGATATATACACCACGTACTCTGTGATATATTTCTTTCCACTATTAAAGCAATTGCCCAGTGGAAACTGCAGTCAAGTCCAGGGCTGTGTTTTTCTAGTCTTAGATTTTACTGTTTGGCATTTTTGGTCATTAACTCCGATGTAACCTCAGCATGCTTCTGCATATGCCAAACAAACCCTGTTAGCCTGTCCAGCACCTTGACCACTTTATAAGTCCTACTTTTGACTGTGAAAGAAGAATATTAATTTTAAGAATATTCATGGAGTTGTACGATAAAAACTGTCCAACAATAAAATACAACAGAAAGCACAAATATTCAGATAGACCATGGCTCACTAAGGGTTTACAAAATGCATGTAAAAAGAAAAATACACTCTATAGGGAATACCTAAAACAAAGAACAAAAGATGCTGAAAATAAATATAAAAAATACAAAAATAAGTTGACCAATATTATACGTGTATGTAGAAAGGAGTATTATAGTAAAATATTGAACAAAAATAAACATAATATGAAAGGAATATGGGATGTTTTAAACGGTATCATTAAAAATAATTCTGGACAACAAAGTTATCCACAATACTTTATCGATAATGGCAATATTATGGAAAACACTGCTGATAAGGTCAACAGCTTTAATCATTATTTTGTAAATATTGGACCAAAACTGGCAGAACAAATTCCTGAGTCACTGCCATCAGTAGAATGTAGTGAAAACCTGATTGATAGGAACCCTAACTCAATGTTCCTCACATCAGTGGAGGAAAAAGAAATAATTGACATTGTACACATGTGTAAATATAAAACATCTACTGATTGTAATGATATTGACATGAAAATCGTCAAGAAGGTCATTGAAGGAATTGTAGGACCTCTAATATATATTTGCAACTTATCATTTCAGACGGGAAAAGTGCCAAACAAAATGAAAATAGCTAAAGTTGTGCCGCTGTATAAAACCGGGGATAGACGCCACTTCACAAATTACAGGCCTGTTTCTTTACTACCACAATTCTCCAAAATCCTAGAAAACCTGTTTAATAAACGATTAGACAAATTCTTAGATAAATATAAATTACTCTCTGACAGTCAATATGGATTCAGATCAAAAAGATCAACATCTCTGGCATTAATCGAATCAATTGAGGAGATTACGAATGCTATAGATCAGAAACAGTATGCAGCTGGAGTATTTCTGGATCTCAAGAAAGCATTCGACACAATCAATCATGACATATTAATTAATAAACTGGAACTGTATGGGATTAGGGGGGTTGTACTGCAATGGGTGAAAAATTATTTAAGTGACCGGAAACAATTTGTGAAGCTGGGTGTCCATTCCTCATCATGCTTGGACATTGCTTGTGGTGTTCCACAAGGCTCTGTACTGGGTCCAAAATTATTTATTATTTATATAAATGATATTTGTAAGGCATCTGATATATTAAAATTAGTATTATTTGCAGATGACACAAATATTTTTTGTTCTGGGGGGAATCTAAAGGAGCTGCTGGATACAATTACTTCAGAAATGTGCAAAATTAAAAAATGGTTTAACAGGAACAAACTATCGCTAAATCTAAGTAAAACTAAAATTATCTTATTTGGGAATTCCCTTAGAAATGCACAAGTGCAGATTCATGTAGATGGTGTGGAAATTGAAAGAGTACTTGAACATAAGTTTCTTGGTGTGATTATAGATGATAAATTAAACTGGAAGTCTCATATAAATCATATACATAACAAAATTTCAAGAAGTGTCTCAATCTTGAGTAAAGTAAAACACATTCTGGACCACAAATCACTCCACATTCTCTATTGTTCCCTGATTGCACCGTATTTGAATTACTGTGCAGAGGTTTGGGGCAATACTTACAAATGTTCGCTATCATCAATCTTTATATTACAAAAAAGGGCCATAAGGATAATCCATAAAACTGGTTACAGAGATCATACAAATCCACTATTCTTAAAATCAAAAATTCTAAAATTCACAGATCTGGTTCATTTTCTCACAGCACAAATTATATATAAAGCAATAAATAACCTGCTTCCTGACAATATTCTAAAAATGTTTTCTAAAAGGGAACGGGGATACAATTTGAGGGGGGAATTAAATTTAAAACATCCTCGTATCCGTACAACATTAAAAAGTTTTTGCATCTCTGTGTGTGGAGTGAAGCTGTGGAACAGACTAAGTAAAGATATGAAGCAATGTCCAAGCATGGCGCAGTTTAAAAAGCGGTTTAAGGATATGGTTTTTACAGGGTACAGGGAAAAGGTAGAGATTTGATAGGGTGTTCTTGTCTAATATTTTCATGTGTGTGCGCATGCATGGGTTTGTTGGTATGGGTATATATATATATATATATATATATATATATATATATATATATATATATATATATATATATATATATATATATATATATATATATATATAATTGTAGGTTGTGTATCCTTGAGGTGTTAATGGGGTTATTGAAAATGTGTATATGTGCGTATGTGTGTATATACGTATGTATGGATAGATAGAAACATATATGTGTATATATTAAAAAAAAAATTTACACATAACATATAATGTAATTGCAAGGAGGTATTTCTGTAGTCTATTGATACTAGATAGTGGAAAAGGGGTGGGATTAAATAAGCTTATGCTTCTTCCTGCTCCTTTTTGAACATGGACGTTATTTGGAGTTGTGGTTGCTCGTTTTCCTTTTGTTTGCTTTGTTCATTTGTCTCTTTTAATTCTATTTTTTTAATAGTTTTTCAACATGTTCAAAATAAAGATTCAATCAATCAAAAAGAAGGCTGGTAATTAAGCCAGTGACACTGTGATGGACTGGGTAGTAAAACGTCTCAACTCAGGACGGGTTATTAATTCAACTGAGTCTAGTATCTGCTGTCTCTCTACACCATCACAGGCAAAATGTTTGAAACACTCATTTACTTGCAGAGGAGTAATGATTGTCAGTGGAGTGTCCTTAAAGGTTGCTGGAGCATAGTGAGTGTTGCATAGGCCAGTTTCGACAGCAAATCATGTTTATGTCTGCAGACCAGGGGGCAGCCATACACAAATGCATGCTTTTTTCCCCCCTGTCCTCTTTCAAATGGTTACATTTGCTCTACTTTTGCAAAAATTTATCCAAACTTACCATATTATTTTCTATTGGTCACGCCGATAAACTGTATAGATATGACCCCTGATGTCTTACTGTCTTACTGTTATTTTAAGAAGGTAGCTTTTAACCATGTAAAAAAATGTTGCACATGTAGCAAAATATAAATTCTAAGAAGTCCTAAAAAAACCTTTACTGTTTAATATTTGCTCCTGAATGCATTTTGCAGTAATTTATGGTGTCGTCCCCCCTCGCTTCTGGCTGTTAAACTGATCGCATGAGAGCATAAACTGGAGGTGAGAGTCTAATGAGCGGGGTCATGTGTCACCGTTGGATGACGTGCATACAAAGACAGTCTCGTTTTATTACTCAACCCGGGCAAGCCTGGGCTACGTTTGCTTCCCTCTATGTTACGATGAGGTAGCTGTTTATAGTAACTAATAAGTTCCTGTCATGAGGCCGTACCCTGTTTCGGGGCACCGCTGGCTGACCGTGACACGGGTGCACGAGAAACGCAAGAGTAGCAGAGGGGAAAAGAGTTGGAATATTTTGCTGTCCCCACAGAGGGGCTGCTTCACATTTGTAGCCAGGTCCAGTTTCTTTCTTTTCTTTTTCCTTTTCTATGGTCTTCTGGGTGGGGGGGTTGTAATTGGTTTAAATACTCTGTTGATTAAACTTACCCTCGAGGAGGCACTTTGTGCTTTCTTTTGACTTTGGTGAGCTGCTGCTATTTTGATTAAACCAAAATAGAGCTTAGCTAAAAGAGCCTTGACTGTGTGTTCCCATTCCAAGTACTTTAACTAATACATGACTCTAGCTCTGCTCTGACTCAGGTTAGTGGAAGTTTGCATTTTTTTTTGTCTGTGTGTTTTGTCTTTGTTACAGGTAGCAGCAGTGTACAGGGACCCCAGCATAGGAAACCTCATCAGCATCAAGATTGTCAAGCTTGTCATCATCCACAATGAACAGGTGAGTACGGGGTCTTGAATGCTACGTGTACGCAGGTCATCTGCGCGTGGTTGACGTCATTGCAGGTGTCTTTGGCTTGGCTTTTTTTTCTCTGTGGGGCCTCTTTGAAAGGAAGCTGTCTTTCTTGTCGGGCTTATGTGGAATACAAATCATAATGTATTAAGGCTGCTAGCCACCTGCAAATGAAATGCTCTGTTATCAGTTTTTGAATAAGTAGGCATTTGCCTAGGGATTTTCTTTGTTTAGTTTGGTCACGGTGAGATTTTCCTCACTACCTCTGTTATTGAAAGGACCACAGGAAAGAACATAAGGCCGTTGTAGGTTGCAAGATGTCACTGAAAAATTACCAATGTATGTCCTTGTTTTCCAAAAATCCAGCACCTAAATCTTTAGTCCAAACATTATAATCATAATGAACACAAACATAAGACTCACACATTAAAGAACCTGATGTTCTAATATGTCTTTACCACCATTATTAAAAAAGGTTACTGTATGTAAGCCCAGTTTGTTGGTCGTAACCCCACTGCTGTTTCACCCAAAACAGGAAGGTCCCACTGTGAGCTTCAACGCTGCCACCACTCTGCACAACTTCTGTGTCTGGCAGCAGAGCCACAACGTCCAGGACGACAGCCATCCTTCTCACCACGACACCGCGCTCCTCATAACCAGGTATCTGCCTTTCCCACCCCACCCCTCACCTCCTTTTCGAAAGCAAGTCGCTCGAGCACGCTGCCCTTTTCAGAAGGGATTTACAGGATGGTGTTTTTTCTTTTTCACAGGGAAGACATCTGCCGCGCTAAAGACAAATGTGACACATTAGGTAATATTTTGGCTTTTCATGCAAAAATATCTGCACGTTAAGTTCTTTTACAGTGAACTTTCCACTCCACTGACCACAGCTCATGAACTGTGCTGTAATGAGTTTATGGCAAGCTGTCAGCTAATAATATTATCGTGACAGAACAGAGTGGTAGACCTGGGAGGAGGGAGACTGTGGCAGTGCTAATCTCTCTTAGGAAACAGAAGTTTTGATGCCTTTAATCTTCTCAAACGCTCAAGCAACTATTTTTCCCCCAGACACACTTGGCTTGTAGATGTTTATGCGGATCTGTGTGTTTTCCTGTGTGTGCGTATTGGTGTGTGTTGACCCTGTAGGGCTTGCTGAGCTGGGGACCATGTGCGACCCGTACCGGAGCTGCTCCATTAGTGAGGAAAATGGAATTAGTGCATCCTTCACCATCGCTCATGAGCTGGGCCATGTGTAAGTTGCAGTTCTAAACCTGTTGCCCCACCACCACCCCCATAACTCACACACACACACACATAGGACGTATGTCACCACTCAAAGCCAAGCTCGACTACAAAAGCCCTCTTATCAAGAGACACAGAGTGCAGCAGACACAGGTGCAAAACATAATAAAGAAAAAAAACCTTGACTTTTAATAACATGCCAGCCTACAATGCCTTACTATAGAGCTCAGGACGTCAACCCTCCATGTGTCCGAGCTTTACCTCGATAGCTATAAGCTCAAAGACACAACTTTATGTGAATGCCAGAAAAAACCCTCAAAAATCCTAATAATAATTGGACCTGGCATTGATGAACAACAACAAAGATTTTCTTGGAAATGGTACAAGGAGCAAGTACAAAGCTAAATATTGTATTTAGTACCTGGAAAGCCTTCCACCCCCCACCCCCCACCCCCGACTCCTCAGCGCCAAAGACAGGTAAAACAAACTGGAGATGTCACATCGCCATCATGTGCGGCTCGCCTTCGAGCGGGTAATAGCGGGGTTATCACAACATGCCTTTGCGCCAGAGAGTGTTTTCACAACAAGCAAATACTGCCACATGTGTGGAGTGAAGAAAGACTCGTACGCATAATCTGTCTTCAAATGACTGAATCAAAACACATGACTTTATCTCTCGTATGAAGCGATGTTTATTCCAAACATCCATTTGTGGCGAAATTATGATAAATAAGTCATTACCTTCTCATTCTTACAAACGCTCCAGGTGATTTAAAACAGAGAGCTTACTTTTGGATAAAGACAAGGCCTCTGTCTTTGGTTTTTTTTTCTCTTCTGCTTCTCTCCATCTGGGTAGTAAAAAGGCGCACTGTCAGTGTGAGCCTGTGAGGTAATAGTTAAGAATGAGAGATATTTTTTTCTAGTTCCTCTGCCACGGTCACACATTTTTCCAGTGGAGAGACTGGACCAGAGGAGCAGCAGATGGACCAAGCTTACACCCTGCCCTTTTTACTTCGAGTCTCATGTGGATCTGTTTATGCTAAAGTTCAAGCAGCTGGAAGCCCACTTGGCTCTGTCTCTTGGCATGGCGAATCACTGTGTTTGCAGGCGTGAGCTCTCATGAGTGTTTGGCGCTCTGAGAAAGCCAGTGTCAGGTAATGGGACCCACTCAAGAGCACTGCAGATTAATCAGAGACTTATACTAATGGCTGGGAGGCCTTTCTCAGATAACTGCGAGAATGTGCGATCACTACTAGGCAGCACAGGGATTTTTAGGTGGCGTGGCGTCACTTGATAGCTCCTCAAAGGTGACATGTATGAGGACTTAAAACATTTGTCTGTCTTCACATGTCCCAGATCAAAAATAAATCTTCCTGACATTTTGCAAAAAAAGTATATCAAGTGTGTAAAGTGCACACAAAAAACAAAACAAATCAGAAAGCCAATGGGATAAAATCTCTGGGATTGTTAAAGATGGTTTCTTCTCGTGGACAAGTACATTCAGAGCAGCTAAGATGTGTAGTTCACAGACAGTGAGCCCTGCCTATCTTGAAGTGCTTTTCAAAGGATTTTAATCAAAGAAATACTTTTTTCAGTGCTGAAGATCCATCAAATAGGGTGGCAGAGTGGCGCGGGGACAGTGATGTGCACAGAGTGATGCAGTTATTTTGTTAAGAGCTTGAAGTGAGTGGTTTCGGATGCATGTAAATCACTGAAATTGGTTCCTCCATTGATCTAGCCACAAAACTGCCTGATTTATAACCTCATTACACTAAAAGGCTCTCATCTCAGGATTTTAAGGTTGTATTCTCATTTGTATCCTTCTGATCTGACTTATTTGACGCAACATATCCAGTTTTATGTTTTCTCTCCTTTTTTTTGTGAAACTCAATTCTATTTACTTTTTTTTTTTACATCATAAGTGACAAAAAATCTTTTGCATAGTACCAGTTGATTCAGTTTTGATGTTGTGAGTATTATCCAACGGCTTGGTTTGTGTGCAGAGCTTATTACTGTGCCAGAGGCTTAATTATTTCCTGGGTGTTTGCCCTCGGGCCCTCCGTCTCCCGTAGGGTGGGCTTCATGCCAGCCATGCTAGATCTTGTTTGTGTGGTGGTATGGATTGACCCTCAGCTCCAGCCCAGAGCACAGCACTGCCCCACATCCTGGCGTAAACATCTCAAGACATCATACAGCTGCATGGGATCCTGTGTGTATAAATACATGTGTACTCATGCGTGCATGTATTTATGGGTAATGCGCCAAACCGCAGTACAAAACAGGACATCTATGCTGGGCTGCACTGTTCTGGACATGATCAAGAAAACCTGCTCTATGAGACTGCCAGCTACAGACAGCCTGGATGAATTCATTAGTTTGCAGCTTCCATGCCTCATTACGTACAGTTATTCTTTTGCAAAGACTCCCGTCTCACTGCTTGATCGCTAAAGACAAATGCTCAAACAATTAGCTGGTTAACTGATTTTTGGACTTGCAGAAAATACAGGAAATAGTATTATCTCAGCAAATGTTTGTGATAATGTTATTGCAGCTTTATTGGTAAGATTGTGTACACATCAGTCTTGTTCTCCTGTCTGTGAGAGCAACTGATGTGTGAGGTGCTATTACCCCCAGCTTTTTCTAAGCATTAAGCCCTTTGAGAATGTGAGATGGTGAGCTTTGACCTCTAAGCTGGAGGTAGATCTCACTAGCATGTTGTTCTCGATGTTGAAGCCAATAGATAATGATAGATGGGGTGTGACATTTTTTTTAAGACAATGTTGCACCACCTACTGGCCAGTTGGAGTTTTCTTGAAACTCTTGAAAGGATTTTACTCTCTAAATATTTAGCAAATAATACAAATAAGGATGTGCATGTATTTGGAAGTGGAAAACAAACAGACCAGTAGAGGAGAAGTGCAAAGTGTGAGGAATAACTCAAAGATATTACCGGATCTGTGGGCTGGTTGTGAACCCCTGCTACAAATGACTGAGAGTCGATCTTAGACATTTATCCTTTTTACTATGGCATATCTAATAATCGGATGATAACCCTCACAATCTCTAAATTCCCCCCTTTTTTTTGTTCTGCACCAGGTTCAACATGCCTCATGATGACAACCCCAAGTGCCGGGAGGCAGGGATAAAGCACCAGTATCACGTCATGGCTCCTACACTTAACTACGATACCAACCCTTGGTCGTGGTCCAAGTGCAGTCGCAAGTACATCACCGACTTTCTTGAGTAGGTATCTGCAGCTCTCCTATCTGGTTCTAAATTGCTTCGTAATCAAAACATGTGACTCATTATGAACTCTTCTCACGGGAGAGAAAGTGATGGTTTTTCCAGCTTTTACATGTAACTGCTTCCAGTCTCCCACAGAACTCTGCAGACAGGTCAGTGTAATGTAAACTGTGTGGAGTTGTTATTGCCTTGTGTTGAAAGAGTATTTCCTGTTTGAATTTGGGGGTCTTCCTCAGCTGACCTGAGCGATGGATCTCCTGAAGTCCTTCATCTGTCTCCCTGCTCAGACAGAGCTATTTTGTAAAGAAGCTGGCCAAACAGTAATCTAGTCACTAATCCCATTTCATCACCACAACCTTGTGCATGGGGAGGTGGCTGATTCAGCTACTCCAAACCCGCACCCACGGACGCTCATCCTGACTTCGATTCAAAATGGGAAATGTCAGTTATAATTACATCTTCCCTGAACATGACCCTTTAATCTTTGCCTCCTTTCCTCTGTTAATTGTAGAGGCCTTCACAAAGGACAGCCTTGTTAACCAGATGCGTCTCGAGAATTAGGCGATGGCCTCATATGGAGTTTTAAGGCCATGCTCTTTGCATAGTTTCCAGCTAGCCCGGACCTCAGCATCCAGTGGTTGGAACTTGCAGCCAAAGTTGAAAAGAATGTCCATCTGTCTCTTTATTGTTTGGATAAAGTTGTGTTGCTCTTCTGTTTGTATCTAATTACTACACAAAAAAACAGGAAGAGCATGACGTGAACGTCAGTCGCATTCATGTTAAACTGTAACATTTGTTAGTCACTTTGGATGTAACACACAGTGCAGGTATCGAGAACAAAGCACTGGCTTCGGTGTGGGAGCCGCGGTGGTGGGAAAGGCTCTTGAGAGTGCAGTCCAAGTGCTTTTGAAGTTTTTTGCAAGCCAACAATGAGGAGCATTGATTGAAAGTAGCACTTCTGCAGCACCACTCCTGCTGAGTGGACCGACCTGGTCAAGTATATCAGTGTTTTGACTGCCCATTCTTCCCGTAGAGTAAATTCAACCTGTAACAGTTTACAAAACGAAAGGCCGTGCCACCTCTCAAACATCCCTTTTCAAACAGCAACGGATTCCCCAATGCAGTCCCTCTTGTCTGAATATTGTTGTAATAATGTGCACTCAAGTCCCGTACCTGAAAGCTGATGAAAACTGTACTGTTGTAGTGCAGTGTCATTGTGTCCCATCTGCTGCACAAAGACACTATTCATTCCTACTCTGGCACTGTGCAATTTGATTTAACCCACAACATCCAAATATAAAATTTAAATGCAACTCTTTGACTATTCCTACGCTCTAGTTCTTGTTCATTTTGGGGAAACCCTATCAATTTCCTATGTACATCTCAAATTTTGCCAAAGCAGCAACAACTCTTATAAAGTGTAATGTGAAATTATTATAAATAATCCATCAGCATCTATTTTCTTGACGAAAACTAGGAGCTACTACATCTACTTTGTGTTTATTCATATATAACTGTAATTCAGTTCAATTCAATTTTTTATATAGCACTTTTATGTTAAAGTAAAGACATTATACAGCAAAAACCTCAACAATCAGATGACCCCATTTGAGCAAGCACTTGGTGACAGTGGGAAGGAAAAACTCCCTTTTAACAGGAAGAAACCTCAGGCGGGACCAGGCTCACGGAGGGACAGCCATCTGGTTGTGGATGAGGAAGTTGAAGACAATCTTCATACAGTTGAAGACAGAATTATCAGCCTCCCTCCATGAGAGTAGTCACATATTCTTTCTTTATGATTCCTTCCACTTTGAGATGCACTTAAACGTCCCTACAACACAATACCACCACTTCTGTGTTTCACGCCTCTCTCGTCGTAATCCAAACATAAACACTGTCTCTTTAGTCAAACAAGCAGTTTAGTCTTATTTGATCCAAGGACCCACTTCTAGTATCTTTCTCCAGGTTGTTCCTGGTATATTTAGGTCTGACTTGAAGTTGTTTCTTCTGCAGTGAAGAGAAGTTTTTCTTGGTCTGTGAACTCACAGTCCATTCCTGCACAAAGTTCTAGTGATTAACTTCCTTGAGACCACTATCCCTGACTTGACTAAATCGTTAACTAGCATTTTGGCAGTTGTTCTGGGGTTTTTAGACACATCTCTGCCAGGCTTGTTCTTTACTGTGTGACTCTTTGAATTTCTTGATGCTACTTCTCACTATAGATCTTGACACAACGCTGTCATAAATTTGTAAATCCATCTCCTGCTTTGTGAGCATCATCTAAACGGATCTCTGTTGTTTTTGGCATGATTCTTTCTGAAGTGACAGCTTAAAACCTTACTGAAGTTTTTAACACTTAATTGGAAGAGAACCTTAAGTTTTACGTTTTAAGCACTACAAAGTAAAAGCACATCTTTGCACAGCAGTAAAAAAAAAAAGGACAACAATAATTCATCTTGTCAGAGGCAAAACGCTGACATGACAGACTTACTACTGTTTGATCGAACACTGCACATGTCGTTTAGCTCTTTGTAGAAGCCTCCAATCTGTCATGAGCTGACCTCTTGACATCTTGCCTTTATGGTGTACGTGAAAACTGTTATTGTTTAGTCTCATGTGACAAGAACACAATAACCGAGTCACCTTGTAAATAAACACACTTCCAAGTCTGCCAAAGGCTTCCAGGTGTGACAGCTCTTGTTTCCAGATGGGAATTGGCTCACCGTCTTGAATCCACACAGCTGATTTTTTGTCCCCCTTCCCCAGAACATAGATGTTTCATTTAAAATATGACCACAATGACCCCTTCTGCCTCGGTCTGTCTCGGTCTTAATAATAATTCCATTAAGTTCCAGTGCACCGATTAGACAGATGACCAACTGCTGAAAGACACTGTAATATGGGACTGTCCGAATGATTCCTCGACAGGCTGCTATGTGGTTTGCATTCAGTGTCTTCCACTGCTGTTGCTTTCTTCTAGTGCAATCATCCCCTCCTCTTGCCACAAGCCAGCATTTGCAACAATTTCTTACATTATGGCTGGAAATGAAAGGGTAAAGAAACAAAGTAATGGTAACGGAGGATAATCCTGTGTAATTATTGGCCTGTCACATCAGCTGGTGCTTTGTTGAGCAGGTGTTTTAGCGGCTCGATCCAGGATGAAATTTGTCAGAGCAGTGCAGACATGTTGTCTAATTACACATCTAGACCTGTCTCATCTGAAAGTTTCCTTTTCCCAAAGTAAACAAAGCGAGAGAAGATCCTTTGTGGCTCGCCTTGCTCTGCTAACATGTTTCATTTGTGCCCATTCACGGCCGTAAATGCGGATGATTTTATACGCAGACTGCTGGTGGATAGACGCAGTAAGTCCAGCTGTGCTTTTGTTGTCTCTTTTATTGTGTCATGGCTCAGGGTGTGGCTCATATACGGCACAATCTGTCATTATACTGCAGCGCTGGGGCTGGTGCAGATTTATTTAACTTAATCATGGTGCTTTAGCATTCTAAATGTTCTTGTTTGCCTTCAGCAGAGGAAAATACATCTAATACAAATGTGATCAGTAAGCAGATCCCTTTTTTTGTCTCCATCAAAATACTGTTTTATTCAGTCTGTGGCGCCTAACTCCAGTTTCACAGTGACAGCGTTTGCTATTAGGCTTTTAAGGGGGAAGCGGTATCAGTCTCTCTCCTCTGTAACGTTACAGACCACCCACAAGGAAAACACATCTGTGGATGATCACAGACAGTGACACAGAGATGTTTACCTTGCTTTTATGAAAGAGATGAAGTGTGCTGATACATTTTAGGGTTGGAATTACTACATTGTTATGAAGAATTCTGTACTGTGAAAGTCTGCCTGTTGAATGTGTACATGATTTGTTTTGAATTTATTTATTTAATTTTTTAGCACCGGCTATGGGGAGTGCCTCCTTGATGAGCCTGTGGGCAGAACATATGACATGCCCACTCTCCTCCCTGGTCAGCTCTACAATGCCAACAGACAGTGTGAACTGATGTTTGGTCCCGGTTCCCAAATTTGTCCTTACTTGGTACGTTGTCTTGCTATCAAAATAGATTAAAAAGCCACGGTAAAAAATGAAAGTGAAACATTTCTTTACCTGAAACATTTGAGGGGACAAAAATAAGGCCAAGGATCCAAAACTGACCCACCGAAGGCTCCAATCTGACCCACTGGACACCTGGGCCAAAACATGTGAAGCAGGGCTTAATTTTTGGACTATTAACTGAATTTATTTGAATTTCTAGCTTTTGTTACTGAAACTCCGACATGGCCATTCTTATTACTCAAACCTAAGTAAGACGTAAAAACTTCCTGTTTTCTCACTATTATAGTTTTGTAGTAGTATAGTTAAAAAAAGAGGAAAAAGGTAAACAAGGACTTTTCTGTGAATGAACAAAACTTTGTTACAGTGTTTTAAGGAGCTACCACATATTTTTTCTGTAATTTTACACACTTATTTCTTATGATTCTTTCTTACTGTCATATATCTTCCATTTACTACAACAGCATTTATTTATCATGTAGAAAAACTGTTAAAATTGCACATCTTCGTTCTTATATTAAGATATCTGAGGCATTCATTGAGTACTTAACCCCTTAAAGCCTGAACCATGAAGTAATCAGGCGAAAACTGTAGTGTTAATTGAACCTCCTGATAAAAGAAAACAAGGAAACTAAATATCACTTTGCATAATTGAGTTTTAATTCATATCATTTTTGCTACATTCTTCATTTTAGTGTGATTTAATTGCTCATAGTAGCATACTGCTACTGTCTCATAGTATATATCAGGTATTTCAGGAGAAAATGAATCACACTGTTGATGTAGAGGTCTTAAAAACTCATGTATCAAATATGATAGACTTGCCATTATGGGGTCAAACTTCTTTAAACTGACCAAACGGGGAATCAGAAAAAGTCGACTACCAGCTGCTTGGATTGAAATGTTTGTAGAATTCCGTTAATATACTGGGACTACAACCACATGCTTTATCCCTCTTATGTAAGACCAAAATGGCTGGAGCAATTATTTCTTGTGTTATTCAGTGTTGTTGAAAAAAATATTTTGGCATAAGAGGGGTTTTGTACATGCTTTAACACCTTGCAGGATATTCACATCACAGAAAAGCTCTTTTCCTGTTAATTCCCAAATGATTTACTGCTCGCGTTTGTTTCTTTTCCCCCACAGAAACAGTGCAAGAGGCTGTGGTGTACGAGTGCGGAGGGGGACCACAAAGGGTGCCGTACACAGCACATGCCACTCGCTGATGGCACTGACTGTGGACATGGAATGGTAAGTCTCAGTCTCTCCATGTATAGATTATGGGAAATCATCTACACCAAAAATGCTAACAATTTTAAGGAACACACTTAGGGTGTCCCAGCTGATATTCAAGAATTGCCCATTTGAGAATGTAGGTGTAGATAATGCCGCCGCTGAACCTCTAGTGTAGGTTAAAGGTACCGCACAAAAAACAGTCGTTGAGCACTGAGTTTCCATAGGATTTTTTCCACCGTCTTGCACAGCGGAAGGAAAACACATGTCTCTCATCTAGTAAATGGACATGAATAATTATTGTGATGCAGTAAAGGCTAACAATGTGATATTTCTGTCAGTGCATTTAAATTAATGACACAAGCCAAACCTCTAATGGAGTTCTGTTTTGAATCATGATGCCTTTCCCTGCTAGTTCATTTCCTCTGCCAAGAAAAAGGAATAATTTATCATATATTACTATGCTGTCGCCACATTGATTGTAGAAACCTGCTCGAGTGGGTTCAGGTGATGGTCCTTGTTAGAAACTTGAAGCTGTACTCTAAGTGTTTTACGGAGACCCAACCCCCCCATTAGCCTTAGTGTTCCCCTCGCTCTGGGATGCTATGCTAATTAGGCCTGAGACGGGTCAGTTACTTAAGATATGTGGAGAAAGGGGTGAAAAAGAAGAAACAAAAATGTAAAGAAAAGAGGGAGAGAGAGAGCCCTGATAGGGAAAGGTAAATACATGGGCCCTTTGAAAAAGGATGCCGACCGCCGTTCACAGTTGAGTCACCTTGTTGTGAACCCACGACCCCAAAACCTCTTTAAAAGGCAGGTGATTGGGTCAGTGGTCAGACCGTAACAGAGCCAGTCTGAGGCCAGCCAGCGCTCTCACAAAAGACCTCACATCAGTGATTCTGCTGGGCAGGAGGTGGGGAGGAGAGGGCTGAGGAAAGCAAGGAGGAGGTGAAGGAGGCTGTTATGGTGGGCTGGTGTTTAGCATTCAAAACATGCTGGAGAGGAGGAAAGAGAGGGAGCGAGAGAAGGAGGGCTCTCTTTTTCTAATTAACCTTATGCCCTCCAGCAGTCTTGTAGTGTGGACCCATGTAAATCTCGTATCCCTTGTATCCTTTCATCTTGCTCTATCTCCCTCCTCACCATGTTAGGTTCTGGATCAGCCCAGTCTAGCGAAGAAAGGTTAACAGGGGATGGCTAACATCTTAATCCAACTACAACAACCAGACTAAACAGTAATGGTCCTGGGATTGTAGCTCCCATACTGCTCTCGACCTGAATGTGGGAGAAACACATAGAGTTCAATCGCACACAGGTTTGCTTTATCAAGATTCAACCCCTTAATCCCACTGGAGCTGATTTAGCTAGATTACCACTGATGCCTGATCTTTAGTGGAGACTAGTCTATATCAGAATTAATTTAAGGTTTAAAGAGACTAGCATACAATCTTATATCAAGTCAGGTTTTTATTCTTAACAGTTATGCATAACAGCATTTTACAAGAAACTACTTCACAGTGAAATATACTGTATGCATATCATATATAGTTTTAACCAGATTTAGCTGCAGTTTAATCTAACCTTCCACAACTAATTTCTATTTCAAATTCAAAATTTCTTTGATAACTCTGGCCACTTGCCACTTTATGAATCACTATGTAGGCATATACTGCCTTGAGCTAAATGTTTAAGATACCACCTTGCCTACATTGTCATAGGTAATAAATCTAGACGCATGCTCTTTCAGGCCACTTTTGTAGGTATTAAGTACTGGAAACCACTGGAAACTATTTGATTGATGTTGACATGACAGCATCACACACATAAAGCAAATCTCCTGTTCCATTACATCCCAGTGGTGCTCTATTGGGCCGAGATCAGGTGACTGTGGAGACTATTTGAGTACAGTGAACTCAGTGATATACTGGGTACATTGTGGTCATAAAGGGACGATTATGGTCAGCAACAAATAACCCAGGTTTTTCCAATCATCTATTGTTCCATTTTGATGAAACTGTGCAAAGTTCAGTTTCCTAATCTGAGCCTTACAGGTCCCGCTGTGGTCTTCTGTTGTTGTAGCTAGACTTTTAGTCAAGATCGCCTAAACTAAGACCAAGACAATACCAAGACCAGAGGGTATTGAGACCAAGACAAGACCAAGACCAAGACAGACCGAGTCAAGACCAAGACAAAGTCGAGATGAGAAAAAAAAGTCTTTAAACTGCAGCCAGATGCTGCTTCGTTTACAGGTGTCAGGCATATATATGTGTTTTTGCGATGCACTCACTTACCGAGAGGACAGAAGCACGCTCCACTTGACTGCCGCGTCTCTCACCCTCTCTGTTTTTCACATAATGATATTATCCTATATCCTCGCATGTGATTGGCCACAATATGGAGGGATTGGAGCATAGCTGAGCCACTGTGTGAGAGCTGAGCAGTGAAAGGAAATAAAGTGAGGAGCCGGCTCTCGCCCAATGGGAGTCGACTCTTCTGATTCACTACAAAGCACTCTGTAAGCACGGCTCTTAGAGCTGATGCTTTTGCGCAGGACACATTATCGAACGTTACAATGTGTGTCAGGGATACTGTTGACTCCAAATCTCCCGACCACTATGTCGATCTGAGACAGCGAGACCAAGACCAAAGTCCGTTGAGACCAAGGCAAGACCAAGACCACGTAAAAGAGACCAAGACCGGTCTTGAGACATCCAACTCTAGTTGTAGCCCATCTGTTTCAAGGGTTCCACATGTTTTCTGTTCAGTGATGCTCTTCTGCATACATTGGACGTAATGAGTGGTTGAGTTACTGTCGCCTTCCTGTCAGCTCGAAGCAGCTTGGCCATTCTCCTCTGACCTCTGGTATCAAACAAGGCACTTTCACCAAGAGAACTGCTGCTCACTGAATGTTTTCTCCTTTTCTTTTTTTCTGGAATAACAGATGAGAGAAAAATGTTCTTTCATTTCTGCCTGTGTGTGCGTCAGCAGTGGCACCACCTTTGTTTGTGGTGCCGAGGCCCAGATTCATCTTCATGCAGGGTGCTCTTTGAAGTGGCGTTAGTTGAAAGAGCAGGGGACCCTACACCAACGCTCACCTGCCCACACAAGTGCTCTTTAATGTGGTGTCTGAGTGGGGTGTGCTTGTGTGTCTTTGAGCATGTTTAAAGTCTGATAATCTGCATGCCCAGATGACTCCTCTTCATTCTTTTGTGCCAGAATTGCGTTGTTCCTTCTTTACATGTCTTGGTTCTGCTTTTGCGTTGGTCCGTGGTTAGGTTCAAGTGTTAGGCTCTGCACGGGCCTCAGACCCTCATGGCTTCTTGGCTTTTAGCTGTCAGATTCGTAGGATTGCAGCTATGTCTCTGGGATAGGGGTCGAGGTGGGGGGGTTTGGGGGACTGAGGATCCCAGCTCTTTTCAGATACGTGTTTTGTTGCTTACTGTGTCGTTCTGAGCAATTCCATGTCATCTCATAAACTAATTTTCCCTCTTGCGCTTCTGTGCTTTTTGGGAAGAAGTTTTGCTCTCTCCAGTTATGAAACAAAGTTTCGACCACATTGGGTAATTGAGGGCAGTGCCTCAAATAGTGGGAGAGTAGCATGTCCTGTAAATGAAAGAGGGAGGTGGAGAAAAACTTTGTTTGTATACTGCTCAGTTAAATCAGGGCATTGGGCAGTGCAGGGTTCATGGGTAGTTTTCTCTCTGTCTCTCTCTCTGTTCCCTTCTTCTCTGAATATCTCCAATCCTGCCTGTTTGTCTCCCTCCCACCCTCCTTCCCCATCTTTTGCTTTCACTGGGTGCCGGAGTGAGTAATGCGGTCACATGACCTCGTGGCCGCTGCCTCTGTCATCTGGCTCAGTGGGCCGTGCGCTAACGAGGGCATCCCATCACTTGTTGTCTATAAATACCACCACCACTCTTCCTCCCTCCTTCCCCCTCCATCCTCTCTTTTCTTGCCCTTCCCCGTTTCAGTCCCCTCACCCTTCAAAAGGATGCCGCTTTTACGCCTGGCTGCGACTGTTTGCGTGTGTGTTTTAATTGTGTGCTTCAATGTGTGCGTTTATTGGAGAAGTACCTGTTTTTAAGTGTGAGCAGATGCACATGTGTAGATGTGCGCATGCAACTATGTGTCTTTGTGTGTGCATAGATTAGGGGCCAGCCTGCATGGTCAATAAGTGTCAAGCCGAAGTGCAGGGCTGCTAGGCCTTGTATCAGTATCCTACCCTTTGAAGATCCCAGTGCTGCTTCTCACCACGTTGTGGCTCAGCGGGTGGCAGAGGGGCAAAAGAGAGGCAACAGAGCTTAAGCTGGCTCTATTTTTTATTTTTTATTTTTTTGGATGAAGGTTTTGACCTAAAGCATCTCAGCAAGAAATGATGAAGTATTCAATGAATTAGTTTTTTAAATTTATTTAATGTGGTGGCTGCTAGCCAAGTTTTTAGTGTGTGAAATATTTGAAAGAAAGATTTCCACATACTCTTGTTCATGGCTTAAATGAACAGTTAGTGTAAATTAAGAAACAGGAAGTTGCTTTTGATTTACAGAATCTTGTTTGGAAAAGAATGACGACCCGCTCTGGTTTCAGCCATTTAGAGCTGAGATAGTGGGGTCTTGAAAAGTGAAGCCGGGGCAGAATGGAGTATGCTGGCGGAGGCGATGAGTGTTGGCTGGATCTCCGCTGGCAGCTTGACAGACTTGTTGTACGATGCCGGGACAGGCAGTGCGTTTGTGTGCAGTCTTGTGCGAGCGTACACGTCTGCATGGGGATCGCGAGGCCAGTATCAGTGTTACTCTCAGCTAATCTCTGGGTATTTGCAGGATGTTGCCACTTTGATTTGCTATCATCGCACACATATCTGTGGGTTTGGGGTAACAAGAGGATTGTTGTTTTCGCATTCGTGCAGTTTACTGATTGAAATTCTGTGTCCGGAAACCACTGAGTGGAGCTTTCATTGCATGTGTATTTGCTTGATTACGCTATAATGTGGTGACATTTAAACCCGTCGCTGTGTGAAAGGCGATATATTCAGTGGAACTTGGAAAGAGTTACAAGATAATGGGACAACAGCAAGAAGCTGAAAACACTGCATCCGACTGTAGCAGTGAACCCACTTCCTGCACAAGCACAGACTTAACGTAGAAAGCCTTTATTACCTCAAGAGGAGGTCATGTTTTTGGTCGAGTTTGTGTGTCGTTATTTCTGCAAACATGATAGCTCAAATACTTTGCACACAACTGAACTGCCCAGCGCACTGGGGCACATGTGTATCAAACTTAAACAAGCTTTTCTTGCTTGAGCAGGACTCAAAGCCTATGGATGCTCTATGTTACATTCCAAGTATGAGAGTCCTCACAGTCCCAGGATGTAACTATATAAGAAGAGACATGTTGATTAGTCAGTGTGCAATCATTTTGCCAATCAACCCTTCCTGGCTTGTACAAGGATGGTTCAGGGAGACACTTATGAGAGTATTCTCTCTGAACCACACTGACGTACACAATAATGTATTTGGCTAACTTGTTAGCAAGCAGTTGTCTCTTTACACATCTTACAACGACCCAACATAAGCATTCATTTAGAGTTAACATATGTGCCTAACGAATGTATTTGCAGTCTCCACCACTTCCTGAGGATGTTTGAGCTTAACTTTCTTAAAAATAACCAATAAAAAAATAATTGCTGACTCTGCCTGTCTGTTGTTTGGTAAGTTTACCTGATCTATTTTTGCTCACACAGATGCATGCTGCTGAGCAAAAAGAGTCTGAAGTTGAGCTTGTTTGTTACAGCTGTTTGCAGGAAGCTTTTTTGCATTTGTATGTAGATTGTGTAATTGTATATCTAAAACTAGGTGAGCACATATATAGGTAAGCACTTACTAGTCATTAGTTTGAGAACAGTATCACAGCCAACTATGGAAGACCACACAAAAGTGTGTCTTGCATAGATCTTTGTTTTAGTAGTGCCTGTCCAAAGTCAGAGACATGCAGAAACAGATGAACATTTGACCACTAGCTGGTAGATCCACCTGCAGTTTTTCTGTGACCACATTTTGACATAATGGCACTTGAAAACACACATATACACAACAGCTGTACGAGTGTGACTGGTAGTTACCTGGACACAGGGTCTGTCGGGATCAAACAGCAAATGGTACTGTATACTTTTATACCTTTGAGTGGCATTGTAACATTGTGGCTTTGCTCAGTTCTGGTGTTAAGTTCTAATCACAGATTGGGTTTATATTTAAAGGTTTTTTTTCTCAAAAATGGTGATCAATTTACTAAAATCATCAATCATCAATCCTTTTTTATTACGGAAATGTTTCTTACACTCCTCGGAAAAACGGAGACCACAAATGAGGACAGGAAGCAAAGAGGAGATAAAATTAGAGGTTGTTGTTTCTCCTGTTGTCTGCCACACTCCTTCCAATGTGTCTTCTCATTTCTCTGTCTTGTCTTATGGTCTTTTAAGACACGACCAAAGAGGAGACTCGAGGAACTGACAGTGAAAACACGTGCATGGGCTAAAAAATGAGTCTGTGTGTATCCACTCTGTAAAAGCAGCTGTAAGGTGACTGATTTCCAGTCGCATGGCCAGCAAATGGAAGTGCTGCAGATGATCCTATGTTGTCATTGGGCCTCTACAGCTTCCCTCACCTCCAGGACAAGCGATAAAACACGTAAAACAAAATGACGCCATATTGAAAATTAACTGCGGTGGTCCATGCCATCGCATTTTGAGGGGTTGCTCCAGATGTTTCTAGCATTTCTAAGATTGCAGTCTGTTTTAATTTTGCATTGTTGGGAGGAAAGGGGGCTCCCAGCTGCTGGAGACAATACACAAACCCCCAACCATCCGAGGTGAACTCCTAACCCAGAGGCATGAGAAAGGCACCGCCCGCATGAAAGGTGATGACTTTTGGAAATGGCCGTGTTAAAATGAAAGAGCGGAGTGCTTTTTAAATCAGTCCTCTACCTTCTCATTCCTCTTGTGATGTATGGCTTGGGTTCAGAAATGAGGCGCTCTCTGCAACAGTTTTCTGGCAATTACAGGGCGCTAACTTCCAAAGCAGCTGAGGTGCTCAGAGCAGATGCTGCTGTCCTTACTATTTTCACTGTTTGAGTTAGCATGCTGGTAACTGCTCTCTGTGACTCCATGGGCTACTCATTTAATCTTTATTGAGTATGTCATTAAGAGCCAAGAGGCAAAGGTATTGGGTATATTTCAGCTTACATGATCTATATATATACATGCATGCAATATAGGTGTATGCACATATGCATACTTTCATATGAGCTGGTAAGTTAGCTTGTACCTTTGTGAAATTTCTAATTTGAAACACATGCTAGTCACAGCTGGATGGGTTTCTCTCACGGGACCTCCAAGTGTTTCAACACATTCCCAGCTGAGGTCAAAATTTGACAATCTTTTCAGCAAAAAGAGGCTCGCCTGGTGTCCTTAATGGGCACTTGGGCTTTGCTAAATGCGCCTTTTTATTTCAGTGTTTTCCAAATGTGTATGTGCTCTTTGGTAGGAACCTAATTGGAAGTGAGTGTGGATCCAAGTGCCTTCAGACCCTAAGCAGTCATTCTTAACACTTAATACACATTCACATTTGCGCACTTATGTGTGTTTTTTTTCTTTTTTTTTTTGGTTTCCACCCCCCCCCCCCCATTCCTCCTTTCTTTTTTTTCACCACATCACCTTTTCAGGCCAAACAAAACGGATGTAAACAGAGGGTGCCAGCATGGATAGTGGAATGCCTCAGAGGCTTACACAGTCCGTGGTCCTCTGTGACAGACAGTCAGCCTTGTGTTTGACAGCTCCTTGGGTCCTGCTGCCTGTCTGCACTCTGGTGGTCTCCGCTCGGCCTTTGCAATTCACCGTGAGGGGATAAGGGGGGATGGGTAGCCCTGGAGAAGAGGTATAGAAGGGATGCTCAGGTCTGGGCTGACACTCCTCAAGTTGAGCGTGGGGGGCTGCAAGGGGAGGGGAAACTATTTGCTGTAACAAAGGAAAGCTTTTGGACTTACTGCCTAAATGTGTTTCATTGACAGTTCCATGAACTCGGTGAGCTCCAAAGTCCAGCACCTGTTTGCCTTTTTCTGTGGCATGGAAACTATTTCCAATAATGCGCATGCTTTATCAAATTCTTTTCAGCACTTTCCATTTGATTCTTTTCTTAATTCATTGTTTGCGCTCCAACAGAATTATCGGCGCGTTCAGTTTGCATTTACGCTAGACTCGGACTCAGGAGGAGTGAGCCCGGGAATTCCTCAAACTAGGCCCGGATTATGAAAATGTTTGTGGCTTGTTTAGTCCATACCCTGCAGCTCTTAACACCTGCCTGCCATTGTGTACAGACTTTACACTCCATCATTAAAGACCCACAAGTGTGTAAAACACACATGCAAACAAAGCCAGGATAGCAGAAGCAGCCAAATAGTACTTGCTTCCATGTGGTTTTGTGTATGCCCTTTTGCATTTGTACATCTGAGGTAATGAATACATGTTGTTAATTTGCATTAAAGCAGAAATTAACCAGGTCAGCCATTGCCCAGGAGCTACCTCTGATTGATTGACCGATCTCACTGGCTAATGAGCTGAAATGATAAAATTCCAGTGAAGTAAATGTGGCACGGTTTTGTTTCCATTTTCTCATGAGTCTTCAGAACATGACGCAGGGGCTCAAATGCCTCGTAGTGGAAAAAGGATTAGACATAGTAGATTCATTTCTCAGCTGATTGGAGCTGGGGGTGGGAGTAACAGGATGGACATGAAGCTCCCGACAAACGGAGTGCAGTCAAAATAAACACTGTGAGGTGTCCAGAAAGAACGTTTTCCTTTTCTGGTTAAAGGATAAAAAAACTGAGCAGGAGAAGGGAGCTTCTGATGTCAGGCTAGTAATGAACTTTCTTCCTCTTGTTATCACGACTCTAGAGTTTCCTTATCATGGTGCCACTGCTCCCCTCGCCTGTGTGCCCGGACGGCGGGCTACGTACCCAGACAGACGCCGTCTTGTCCTGCATTCTTTCTCTGAACAGGACCCTCTGATATCTTAGTCACTGAGAGGAGGATTTGGTTACACACAAAGGGAAATGTGCGTGCTGTGCTTTGCTTATGAAAGCGGTATTAGTTCTTTTTGGCAAAAGTTGCTTAGCGGGTACACACTGCTTGACACTGGAAGCCTTATTTGTGGGATAATTGGGTCTGTTGCATGAAAGCTCTGTGTTCCCGTATTTTGTTTTTTAATTCCGAAGATGGCTTATAAAATATAAAGTTTGGAATACAGGGGTCGGGTTAGAGATACACTAAACCACTTTTGTGAGTGTCAGATTGTCATTGTGTTCATTAAATTTCCTCTTACTATCGATTGTGTTGTGGAAATGCAATTTTCTCATGTGGGACTAAAGATCTAATAAGCCGATGACTGAGATGGCGAAGAAGAACACTGTGCCCAGGTGTGCTGTACTAGATTATGTTGCCTTCAGTAATGCAGGGGTTGCTTTTATACATTTTAACATGCTCTCTTCTTGCTTGTGTGTGTTCCATTTCAGTATTGCAGACATGGGATGTGTGTAAATAAAGATTTGGATCTGCAACCAGTCCATGGCGAGTGGGGTCCCTGGGGGCCCTACAGTGTTTGCTCCAGGTCCTGTGGTGGAGGAACGAGAAGCACCACTAGAGACTGCAACAAGCCTGAGTAATTCAATTCAATTTCAATTCAATTCAATTTTATTTATATAGCGCCAAATCACAACATAAGTCGCCTCAAGGCGCTTCATAAGAAATAATGAGATCGTTATTGACGGTCAGAGTGCAAATATGTGTGCGATAACTGTGATTTGGATGTGAACAACATGTTTAAAGATCACTTAATGTGATCTTTAAATTCAAACTTTGCGTAGTGCCTCTGTAATCGTTAATTTTCCCGTTGTTGTAGGCCCAGAAACGGCGGTAAGTTCTGTGTGGGTCGCAGAATGAAGTTCCGCTCCTGCAACACTGAGCCATGCCCACGAGGACAGAAGGATTTCCGGGAAGAGCAGTGCTCTCAGTTTGACGGCAAACACTTCAACATCAATGGTCTACCTCCCACCGTCCGCTGGGTCCCCAAGTACAGTGGCAGTGAGTATACCCAAACCATTCAAGCCACACCATCAGCAATACACACTATTTAAATGCAACTGAGCATGTAGCTTTAACTTTACGTAAACGTTCACCTTAAACACCACATCCCACATTTTTAAAGTGATTTTTTGTTTGCATCCAGTTACTCACAGTTTGCACAAATACGTCAATAAACTTATCTGTAAATCCACAAGTGTGTGTAAGAGAGAAGCAAGGACCAAGACCTACAAAGTTGCGACGCCTCCACAGCCATTGCATTTGAATCTAATGTGCCTGAATTTTAATACATGGCAGGGGAAGACAGGCAATTTTTGTTGAGAAATTGATGAATGTATGATAAAAATCTACAGCTGTATTTTTTTTAAGGTGTCCTTAAGTAAACTTTTAATTGACACTAATCAAGGGCAACATAAAGTCTTTCCATATGAACTTCCTGGCAGCTTTCTCTTACAGATGTATGTCAGGCCCTGCCTAGATAGTCTGCCCCATGAGATTACCATCTGGCAAAGTTGCTGCAAGTGATTCTTTTAGTTAATTGATGCTGAAGCGAAGAAGCCAAGCCCCGGTCTGGGTACACTGTCAGATACCATCTAAATATTAGAGATAAAGCAAGAGTCTGCTGAGGGTCACAAAGAAGTAAATAGGTTTAAGTTAAAAAGTTTGTTTCCTAAGGATTCGCAGGATTTCACTGAAAATGTATCTTTATTGCTCAGAATTTTAATTTAATTGTTTTCTTTGTATCCTTTAAGTATTAATGAAGGATCGGTGCAAGCTCTTTTGCCGGGTTGCTGGGACTACGGCATACTATCAACTGAAGGACCGTGTCATCGACGGCACACCGTGCGGGCCAGACACTTACGACATCTGTGTGCAGGGCCTCTGCAGGGTATGTCTGCGTGCTCCTTGTTTTTCCCGATTACACTCAAAGCAATACTTGCTCACATACCCTCCGACGCCGTCAGCTTCAGCTTAGTTGCGCGCTGTCAGGAGCTTCACTCTAAAGCACACATTTCTGTCTTTTCTATCTTCTGCACTTCTGCAGCAAGCGGGCTGCGATCACGTGCTGAACTCAAAGGCCAGGAACGACAAGTGCGGCGTGTGTGGCGGCGACAACTCATCGTGCAAAACTCTGGAAGGAACCTTCAATGATGCTCAGTATGGTAAGTCCCTCTCAGCTCAGATTGCACGCTCTGTCCATTAATAACTGACTGTTCCACAAAACATATGTCAGCACATTCTGCAAATAAACAGGCTGTTATAAATTGTATATGCAGCAAACATAGACGAGCTTAGAAAGACTTTTAGTTATATGAGGCTACAACACTGACATTCAATATGTTCATATTAGGCACTGATGTCATGTATGGTTATGGTTAACATGTTAAGCTTGATGTGAAGAACAATGTATGCTTTGGACAAATTTTGGGGGAAAAAATACATGAAAGCAGTTTGCTCTAAAGCTTTACAAACTTTGTTCATGTCACTCAGTCTGGTCTTTTGATAGCAAACACAAACCTGACATCATCCCCTTTCAGCTGTGGTGCTTAAAGCAGTGCCTCACTGTGGGCCAACTGCTGATTGCATCCAATCCTTTTTAAGTCTGGGCAGTAAAACAGGACCAGCATTAGCATAAAAAGCTATGGGTGTGGCCTCTGTCATTTGTACTGTGCTAGTTTGGCACTCAACTTTAGCATCTCCATCCATCTTCCTTTTTCTGCGCTCCTTTGGCTCAGGGGTGGCAAAGTGTTTGAGGACTGTATTCAACCAAATCAGGCACTGACCTCAGCCCTGGAAATCTGGCTTAACCATAAGAACGACAAAAAGAAAAAAGAAGGAGTGGGAGTGTAGCCCAGGCAGGATATCCCTCTGCTCCTGTCTTGAGTCTGAGCCTGTCTTCTTGCCATTGAACCTTTTATTCTTTTTCTTTTCATGTCTCTTGATTTATTCCTTTTTTTGTCCGCGTTTCATTCATTGTGTTTACTTAGTTTTCCCCTTAATCCTTCTTCACCAGCCGACACAAAATGATGAACTGTCAACCATAAGTCTGGTTCCTTTTACTTGTAAACAAATATCTTTATGTTCGCAATACAATTTGTATTAAACATGCTTTTGTAGCTAACACCAAGGCCCGATAATACTTCAAATAGCACAAATACATTATTATTCTTTAAAAAACTGTGTTAAAACACAGGAATTGGTGACTCACTTACATTAACTGTTGATAGTTATTGTGAATCAAGAACTCCCACACCATCCGCCTTTTACTGAAGTTTCCTCAATGTTCTTCACTTAAAATGAAAATAATCTGTACACAAAATACTTAAGGGATTAAAAACACAAGCTAATTTTCTTTAGCAAAGCAAATACTATATAGTATTCCTTCTCGCTAGTGTCAGAAAGTAGTCTGTACAAGGTAAACCAAATCATTCCACAAGTGCAAGTTTTTTGTTTGTTTGTTTGTTTTAACCTCGGGGTGTTGTATTTACTATTCTTTTCTGGGTCACTCTGTGGTGAGGGCTGATTGTGTGTGCGGTCAGTCGCTAAGCTAGGAGATACCACGTAGCCTCAGGGAGGGTCTAGTGTTGGCTGTTCCTGATGTATTTCTGTGGGCCTGTGAGCTTATCGTTACCCAAGTAGCTCTAGGTAGTGAATGTGACATAGCACTTAAAAGCAGTAACAGTGAACTCAAAAGGCAACTTTGGCAAGGTTTTTGTTTTGTTTCACGCAAATCTTTATGAGTGAAAAGTGTCAAGACGAAAAAAAAACCTTACTGTCTGTCATCTCTGTTTGGTGCAGCTCATTTCAAATCAAGACTAACAGACAGAAAGAGAAAGACCTACATGTGTGAGATCTACAAGGCTGATGAGAAGAAGATATGTAAAACAAGTGCTGCCCCCGAGTGGCTTAAGGTGTCAGGCTAATTGTCAGATCGCTTCAAACCCACCTCTTGTATTTTATTCCTTTCACTTCTCACTTGTGACTCTCAAGCTGAGCCTATATGAAAAAGGAAATGAGTAAATAATAAATCGACTCCTAGTTTACCTTTCCACCACCTGTTGCAAACATTAGACTAAAGGCAGTCTATTAGAGAGACCAAAAGTGCAAGACAATGGTTGCACCAAACAGCTGCTCATTATGAATGCAGTTCATGCAAATTCTGGTCCCAGTTTGGTCTCGCTGGTTCTGTGTTTTGCTTAATTTGTTGTTAAACCTTCATACCTGCATCTCGGTTATCATATTTTGGTCTTCACAGGCTCTTTCTCTTGCTCATGCTCAGTCGCCTTCTCTGTTAGTTTATCATGGGACAACAGGCCTGGTGTAGTAATTACAGGCCAAAGGTAAGTCCAGGGAATAATTACATATAATTTAACGGTCAGGCCTCTGAGACTATAACAGGGCCTCCTGCAGGTTATTTGAGATGACTAGACTTTTTTTTTTTGTATTTTTCCAAGTGTGACATTTAAATCCCTAGTGGTTGGAACTTCCCTAAGAGGAATTTGGTGTAGCATAGTGAAGCTATTATGGAAATCACAGTGGGGAGTGTTCAGTGCATTGGTGTTATCGTAGCTACGTTTTTCCCTCTTGAAAGTTCTTAAAAACGGTCTCAGTCTCTTGTTTGCCTGGTTTTGTTTCTTTCTTCTTCTTTAGGTTACAACACAGTGGTTCGGATTCCAGCTGGAGCCATGAACATTGATATCAAACAGGTCAGCTACTCTGGAAAACCAGAAGATGACAACTACCTCGGTGAGTGTACCAGTAAGAAGGTGTGGTTTTTAAAGCAACACCAGGTCAAATTTAAAAGCATTCAGTCTGAATGCGGTGGCAGTCCAAACCAGTCAGATGTATACATTACATTTCTTCGGTTCTCATCTCATAGGTCAATGCCATTACCCCGAACATGACCATAAACCGCGCTGACTCGGTGACCCAGAGCAGTAAAGGCAGATGTTAATGAAAAAGGGGTTGAACTCGAGAAACGAGCCAAGTTACTGTCAAACTGTTTTCAAAAATGAAAGGAAAAGGACTTTTTTTTCTCTTTTTTTACTGAGCACGTATATCGAGGAAATGTGAGGAGCGTTGGTTGAGGGTAAGCAAATGGAGTGTCAACCACTCGGAAAGATAAATGAGGCAGCAATAAGTGCTAATTAGATGCATGTGGAGCTTGAGCTGCATGGAAGTAGAAATAAGGGTTTTAGGGTCAGATGGACCTATTCTGTGCTTGCATGTGAGCAAGAGGAGGACACAGGAAAAGAAAAAAGACAAGCAAAAGAGAAGAGAGAAGCTCTTTTGCCCCCTTTGTAAAGTGTACAGGCATCCATGTTTCAGATGGATCAAGTTGTGTTCAAGATGTTTTAATTCCAATTGTCAGAAGAAATTTCTGGTGGACCCCTTTTGCCCCGCCAATTCTGGGAGTGCTGTCTGCATTAAATATGGTCAATGTTTGCAACACCCTTTCAGTTTTGCCACTTCAGCTGGTGCAATATGGAGGAATTTGTTTAGAGAAGATCAGGGTGACATAAATGGGTGTCAGTGGCTTAGAAGTTCAGGCGCCATTTTTCTCCATTTATTACGTGTATATTGTGACAATATTTCAAAATACTCCAACGAAACAGGTTGAAAAACAAAAATCATGTAAATACAGCGTTTGCGCTGTGCCGTGAGTCAAGAACAGCCTTTCAGAGCTGGTGAAACATCAGACGTCTCTGTCGCCAGTACTCCGAGTATGCTCTGAATGAGTGCTACTTTGAATTCAGTAAATAAACATAATTGCTTTCTCATTTGGCTACTCCCATGGGTGCTATCAATCTTTCTCCCTTTTTCTTCGCTCTTTTCTTTTTCCTTGTGTAATGAAAATTGCACATTAATGTCTTTTCTTCATTGTTCTTCATTTATGCGTACACGATTCTGGACAGTGCACAAATTCTTCTGCAGGCATAAGAAATATGTGATATGTTGCCATAAGTTATCTGCGTGCATCATTGTCAATTCTCTCTGATTATTTGGCATTGCACAACTTGCAGATTTAAATGCAAAACAACAAAAGTTTTTACTAGGCTTGATTAGATGCATTGTTTTGGCATGTACTCACAGACTGTAATTCAGAGGTGGTTGTTTAGGTATTTATGTGTATTTGCAGTCAGTGAAGATCCTTTGTTTCCACTCCAGTGTCAATCACCGAAGAGAGTCCCGGAGTCTGACTCCAAATAAATGCAATTTGGTGTCACCGCTGTTTCAACATACGGTACCTCCTCGGACGGCAGAACAATAGGTTGGCAGCTGTCTGCCAGACTGTTTACTTTAAATGTAGGCTGAAAGTGACAAATGCCGTCTCGCGCATTCCCCAAACTTCAAATTGCGAGGGCAAAGCTTTCCTTCTTCTGTCTCTTGTGGTGAAATGTGTCGTTCTTATTCGAATGTCATTCCAGCATTATCCGATAGCCATTCCAATTTCCTCCTGAATGGAAACTTTGTGGTGGCCATGTTCAAAAGGGAAATCGACTTCAAGGGAACCGTCATTGATTACAGCGGCTCAGACACAAAAGTTGAGCGCATTAACTGCACTGACCGTATTGAGGAGGAGCTCATTCTGCAGGTATTAATAGGAAGTTTGTTTTCTTTTAATGCTTAAGTCAACTTTATGTTATTACTATATCAGTTCTGCTTTGATTATTTGCATACTGTGTGTTCTTCTGTTAATGTTTCTCCCCACACCGCTTCAGTTTTCACCTCTGCGTCTCTTTTCTGCAAAAGTTTGCTTTCGTTCTCACCTAGTGACACACTGATCTTAATCCCTCTGTTAAAGAGGTGAGAACTCTGTGTGGACAAAATAATAAGCATGTCAGACCTTTGACCTCGCCTTTTCCAACGTTATTCCCACAGGTCCTGTGTGTGGGAAACCTCTACAACCCAGATGTTCGTTACTCCTTTAACATACCCATTGAGGAACACAGGGAGCAGTTTGTCTGGGATCCCTCAGGCTCCTGGCTCGAGTGCAACCGCATCTGCCAGGGTAAGATCTCTTGGCTTCCAAATCTCCACACATGAAGAACACGATCATTTTTCATTGGCTTCTGTGAATTTAAAATCACTTCAGAAATGGGGGGAAGGGACCTTTTGAGCTGCTGGGATGCCTTCATAAATACAGAAATGAATATTTTTTAAGCTCACTGTTGTTCAAAATGTGCAGCATTTGTCTTTGTGAAGAGTCAATGGCCAAACACTCCAAAAGTGTGAAGTATACAGGATCAAAATGTATAGTGTGAGCTTCAGTGCAAATATTATTATTAATTAATATTATTAATATTTTGATTTCTTCTCCATCATGTTACTCACACCTCTAGATTTTAAAAACTTACTCAATCGGCATCTGGTTTCTAAAGAGCCCCTTCTTTGCAACCCCATTCTGATCCCAGGTAATCGCATTACCTGACACCTTCACCTTCGCCTGGTTTTACTACACCCCACAAATTTCCGTTTTAGTAGCAAGCTACTCGGTTTCCCAGTGGATCAGAGTGCACAGCGTGTGTTTGAGGGGTGTGAGACCTGCACACCCCTAAGGCTGGAGGATTGAATGTTAGAAAGCTAGCAAGACTTGTTAAAGGCGATGAAATGTGATATTTTTAAGTAAAGTGACTACCAGATGTTGAACGATCTGAACGTTGCTTTATTTCACTGTTTGTGCGTGTGTGTGTGTGTGTGTGTGTGTGTGTGTGTGTGTGTGTGTGTGTGTGTGTGTGTGTGTGTGTAGGTGAGCGAAGACGGAAGAGAGTGTGTGTGCGTAGGAGCGATCACCTTGAGGTGTCGGACCAACGCTGTGAACATTTACCTCATCCCGAAGCCGTCAACGAGCCATGCAACATAGACTGTGAAGTCAGGTGTGTATTAATTTCCCACGGTCCCACTTCCCGTGCACGCCCACAGTCAGACACTTCATGACAACCCTTCTCTGTCTCGCAGGTGGCACGTTGCTGGAAAAAGTGAATGTTCAGCTAAATGTGGCCCAGGCTATCGCAACCTGGATGTTCAGTGTATGAAGTACAACCGGATGAAAAGACAGAGCGAGAGAATGGAGACCAGTGCCTGTGCCGACATCCCCAAACCAACGACCAGAGAGCCCTGCCACGGTGACTGTCTGCTGAAGAGCTGGCAGTACAGCGCCTGGTCACAGGTACAGTCGGAGGAAATTACATTGTACATTGTGAGGGCCTAGCCCGGTTAAGGACTTTAAAGCCATCCAACCTGCATGACTTTTCCATATGCAGTGTTCTAAGACATGTGGACGTGGCAGCCGTAGCAGGGAGTCTTACTGCATGAACAATTTGGGCCGCCGGCTCGTGGACAGAGAATGCAATGAATACCAGAGGGTGGTAACTGAAACCTGCAACGACCACCCGTGTCCGAAGTGGATCATCAGTGAGTGGAGTGAGGTGAGCCTGGATGCTCTTAGACATGCAGATATGACCACACAGAAACAGATATCCCAGAATAGAAATGATTTATTCCTCAGAATGAGAGGATGAGTTCAACACACCTCATAAAAGTAAGCTTCTGCAAAGCCACATGCAAATAATAAACAATCAAATTACTGGCGTACTATATATAGTGTATATGTGATGTAATACAGGGGATACCCTGAACCTGCAGCTTGAAGTATAACTGCTTTCTCTTATAGTGTTCACACCAATGGCATAAATAGGACAGGACAATTAGCATAAAAATGTGTACTCACCATCGACTGTTTCGTAGATTTTCAGTAACTTCATAAAAAACAAACAAACCTCAACCTACAACTCTTCTACCATCAGTGCCTGGTGACTTGTGGGAAAGGGATGAGGCACAGACAAGTGTCCTGCAGCATGGGAGCCAGGGAGGAGAAGCTGAGCGAGCACCTCTGCGACATGACAAGTAAACCCCCTGCCGTGGGAAGCTGCGAGCTGCCCGAGTGTGCATCTTGGCAAGTTGGCGTCTGGGGAGCGGTGAGTTCTGCGCACACACACGAGTAAGACACACACACTGACACAGCGGGGCGAGGTGACTCCATTCAGTGTTTGACTGAGGAAATGGGTTGCATGTGTGAGTGCCCAGGATTTACTCTGTGTATGTGGTTGTGGATATGTGTGTGGTCAAAGAGAGAGAATGTGGCAGTAGGAGACTCAGTGTAGATTTGTAGTGCGTGTGTGTAACCTGATATACCTGCAAGTTACAGCAAAGTGTGCTTACTGTGACACCAGCTCCCATTTCCTTTATGCTACTTTCACTTTGCCCTCATATCCTGTAAGACTAAACCTGACCCACACTATTAGAGACACACATACACATTCAAATATACAAATTTCCCACTGTCTCTGGGTAGATTTAACTACATTTTAGTAAAGAACAAACTAAATAAAACAGGCATGAATGGGCGTTTTTCACCATTCATAGTGTAGTTTTGTAACTAATAATACGCTCCCAGACATGTTTGTATTAAGTCAGATAGTAGTATTTACAGAGCTGGAATATATTGACTCATTACTGCCTGGGTAATTATAATTTGCAGGTCAAATAAATCTATCTTGTGGCATTTTCTGTGCTCTCGTGTGGTACCTAAACATGATGGGAGAGCCTTGTATGTGAATTAAGAACTGGGTAAAGGGTCGAGTTGAGGCTCCGGGTGTGTATGTGAATGGATGTCTGTGTGTACGTGTCAGGGCATCTGCTGAGCAGGACCTTGACTGAGGCCCTGTCTAAGATATCAACCTTCAACCTCCAACTTCAGCAGAGTTGGCATAGGTGCGCATGTGTGTAACTTGTTTTTTTTTCTTTTAGTGTTCAGTGACCTGTGACCATGGCTACCAGATGAGAGCTGTAAGGTGTGTGTCGGGGGATTACGGCGACACAGTAGATGACAGAGAGTGCAATGCTGCAGCGATGCCCAGAGACAGTCAGGTAATAAGAAACCTAAGATCGTGCATCGAGTCAAGAGTCAACCATACAGAGTCTTAATTAATAGGTTTTAAGTGGATTTTACCGTAATTTCACCATAATGCGAAATATTTCACAAACAGTTAAGTTTTTTATGGGACTACTCCCTGAAAATATATTGTAATGTGACCTTCGAATATATGAATCCAAAATGCATCCCCCCGCCCGCCCGCCCACACACACACACACAACGCTCATTACTACTGTAAATCCGGCAAGTGGCACGCACAATTTAGATTACTGATGAGTTTATGTTCCTAAGTCACTTTAAAACAGCATTAAGTAATTTCTGATTACTTCAGAGGAAGTGGAAAAAGCACTAAAAGCATCTGTATTTTATCACCTTTAAAACACTTCTTCTATCTGAACAACCACCAGAAATGAAGCAGTGCCAGCAACACTCTTGTCAGAGCTACAAATGAATGTTAATATATCAGCATTAAGTCCAACATTAACCTTCCTGTTTTGGCTTTACCAGCTCCCAATGGGGAGACTAGCACTTTAAATTGCTAAACGCTTTATTATGTTCCCCATCTACTTGCCAGCTGATTGTGGTTTGGTGCTGGTCAGGTAACACAAGTGTAAAGTGGGTTTATCAGAGCCTTTTGAGTGAAAACAGCTGCCTGCTGTGGCTGGAAAGAAGGTTGGCAAGAGTGATGGAACTGATCTAAACACTGCAGCTGTGGGTCAACAGTGAGCTAAAAGTTGTGGTAAGGCTCGATATGGCAGATTATTTTTTAAGATATAGACATGGACAAGTGCCGCTTTAAATCTTACTGGATTTAGCTTGAAAACTAATCTAATGGTGTTTTGTTTGGCTTCCAAACAAGCTGAGGTCATAAATTCTGCTCAAAGGTACCCTCCCTTTACTCAGATTTTAGATGCATATAAAGAAACTAGAATTTAGGTAGAGCCTTTTAGTGTCAATCTTGGAACATGCATAGTTCTGCAGAATGAAGGGGAAACATACAGGTAACACTGACTTAAAAAATCTTTTTGATGTCCATTGACAATGATGGACACTCAAGGCATTTGACTGATCTTAAAGTTTATAGATAAGTGATCGTTTCTAGGTGTTTGATTTCAGGTTGTCTTCAACAGTACTACGTTTTAGGGTTCTAGGGCTTAGAAAGGTGCAATGATATATTTTTGGGGTATATTAATAACCATATTTTGCCCCAATTTGTTTAATTTACCCTATTCCTTTAAGACAACTTAAGATCCTTGCATATTTGCTTATTAGCTCATCACAGGGCAGTTTGTTACAATGTTTGTCATTGAAGGACTGTGAGATGCCATCATGCTCACGAGCCTCTCCAGCACAAAGCACTCCTCGTCCAGACAACTCTGCGCATTTCCTGACTCAGTGGAGATATGGCTCTTGGACTGCGGTAAGGAAATAACTTGAGGTTGGTGGATCTGTTAGAGCATAATCTTTGTACTGTTTTGTTCATCACTGTGTGTGTAGATCGAGTGAAAGTAGGACTGTAGGCCTCTGACAAAGAATGAAAAATAAGAATATTGATGGAGCAATTTGTGTGCGGTTTGTGCGTGTGTGTCTCAACCACACTCAAGTCATGTTATGTGTTTACGAATATTAGGTTGACATATTCAACATCACTGTATATCCCAACATTCCTCTAGAAAGTACATACTGCACATAACTACAATCCTCTGTTTTACCCCCTGCTGTAACTACACACTCACACAGACATACAATATGCAGACACGTGCAGGCTCCAGTGTCTTGGCAAAGAGGTCCCTCCGCCTTTCTAATACTTTGCATTGTTATTCGGAGCAAATGGAAACCAGATTTCATCTAAACATGAGTCTTCGGTTTCTGAGATTGAACCCCATCTGTCAATCTGAAAAACCGGTGTGAGCTCACATGTCAGAGGCCAGCGCCAGTACGGTCTTTCAGACACACATGCTCCACATGCACATATATACATGCATGCATTCCCCAAGGAGCAGCATTGCCATCCTCAGTGTGACATTGATATGAAAGCGATATTAATGTTTCTGTTTGAGCTAGAGCTGCTTGATTGCATTAGATATTCATCTCTTCAGAAATGTTTCCATGGTGTCGCGCTGAGATGGCAGGAGTAAACCTTCAGAGCATAATTATGAGCGCTGAGGGAGTTATGTTAGGATACCAGTGACAATGAATTCATTTGTAAGGTGAAGAAGTCACAGTATATACGTTTAAAAAACATAATGAAGTTGCTCCTTTCCTGCATAAAAAAGCCAGGTTATTACTGTAATGAAATTAGGCACCAATACTTTGAACATGGCCAAAAGATCCAGATCAGTGACTTGAATTAGATGAGGTAAAGTTGAACCCTTTATCATAAGCATCATGTCATACAGCACTCCTGGATGTATTTTATATTGTAATTCTCATCTCTTGGGAACCATTAGAATTTTCTCTCTAGCCCAAAATGGTCGAGGGGTTACAGTAAAGTGAAGCACACAAATCTAGAGCTGATTTTTCTGCCTGTGTTCAGACAGCAGTACCTTTTGAATGCTTCGTGCTACCAAATATCACAATAAAGCTTGCCCTTCCTTCTTTACAAAACCATTTCACTAGCTGGGCCCACGTCCTCATTTTAGGTTTGACAGCGTTTTAGTAGGTAAAAGTGAATGCTTTGGCATAAATTGAGCTGCGGTTTGGGGAAGGCCTCAAAGGGGACTGTCGATGGCTCCCGGGCCTGGCAGATCCCCATGTACTAAATAGAAGCAAAGAAGTTAAAGAATGGAGAACACGTGAGAGAGCTCTGCTTGTATGTGCATGTCCTCCAGTGCTCCGTGTCCTGTGGCAAGGGAAAGCGGGCTCGTTATGTCAGCTGCCGAGATGTCCACGGAGGAGTGGCAGACGAATCCTACTGCGCCCACCTGCCCCGCCCCGCTGAGTTTGCCACCTGCTTCAGCCCCTGTGGGCAATGGCACGCCGGAGAATGGTCACCTGTAAGTAAAACATCCAGCTGTGTCGAATAGAAACAGATGTTTCCAACAATTTTCAAATCGTGTTGAAACACAATGAGCTGTAAACACTGTTCGTGACGTCACTAAACCAGCATTTGCATGGAGTCAGTGATGAGCTGTAGTTTTTGCTCACCACGAAATACTGCAAATCTGTTCATGGGAACATCAGTGAAAATAACATTGCTCAAATGTAATTCAGAAAATGGAAAACATCCAACAAAAATGTCATGAGAGAGATAAATTTAAAAAAAAAATCTTGAAATTGATCAAAAGCAAAATTTAAAAAAAGGGTAAGCAGTCATTCACTATCCAGACTTTAGGAGTATATAGAAAATGTTTGGTTACTAGTGTAACCACGGTTCTCTGCTAAGCAATATTCCACAGTGCTCGTGGAAGTGCAGGCATCCCAGAGATTCCTCTGTGTGGTTGATACCCAGGTGATGCCTGAGGGGATGGGTCAACTCACAAGCAGCTGGGCAAGGGCAAGACGCCACCAATGGTTACCTGACAATATTCAGTGGTAGCAGTAATCACTAATGCTCAGCTAGCAATAGCTAAACAAACATAAAACTCAAGCTACTTGATGTGTTACAGTTATGCAACAACCACTACTAGAAGAATATCTCTTGATGTAAATATGTACATCAAATATAACTTAGTAGTTAATCCTTAAACTAGAAATACCCACATTGATGGTCTAACCTTGATGGTTGCATCAGCATAAGATGGATCATTTTGGCTCAGGACCGCTGAGGAGTTCTAGTGATCTTTGTAGGGAAGAAAGCAGGTATGCTTGGTTTGGGGCTGGGGGCTATTATAAAGGGGGTTCTGGGAACCTGTGTGATTGGTGATTGGTCTGTCTTGGTCAGACTAGTAGTGGTGGTGGTAGTGGAGCTTCCGCAATTGGTCACACAAGACGGCGCTTCTCATGGTGCAACACGTAGCGAGGTTTGAAACATTGATTCTTACTTAAGGTATCCAAAAGCCCACATTTTTCTGTCTTATAAAAACATAATATAGTTCTCAGAGCTTTGCAGAACATGCAGTAGATTTTCTTTTTTCCAAGCATTTTTTTCTCATTAAAAATCACAGCTCTTCTATTTCACCTTTGTTTTTAAAACTCTTTGGCTCTCTTCCCACACCTTCCCACAGTGTTCAGTGACTTGTGGTGTAGGAAGAGCCACCAGACAAGTGGTTTGCTCCAACTACCCCCAGCCAGTGGACCAGTCTTTCTGTGACCCGGATGAGAGGCCCGTGACAGAACAGGAGTGTACTGCTGCACCCTGTCCTTCTGTTTACCACCGCCAACGCATTAATGACCAGCCCTACGAATATCCTCAGGATCCAGGACGTCACCCAGGGCACAGCAGCTGGAATGTGCCTTCAGCAGACAACCAATGGAGGACCGGACCTTGGGGCGCAGTATGTTCAGCATGAGATAGTTGAAGAAATAGCAGGGTTCAAATATATTTTGTCAAGGTTCCTTTTAATGCACTTGGAGGGTTATTAATGTCTTTTTTTTTACATACAGCAAAAGTAAGCTTTCATATTAATGTAGAACCAGCAGTGTATATACAGGCCATGCCTATATAACATGTTGTTGAGAGACCTGTGTGTGTGTGTGTGTGTGTGTGTGTGTGTGTGTGTGTGTGTGTGTGTGTAAACACATTCTTGCGAACACATCTAGTAGGAGTGAGGTAGCAGATGTTTTCATTTCCCAGGGCAGAAGGCCATACATGGTAAAGGACTTTATGGACAGCTTAAAAGGAATACTGAAGGCTGCAGTGTATACATAGCAAATGTTATATTTCATGTCAGTGTCAGTGACTGGTATTTAGCAATACCAAAAAAACAATATGGTATCAAAAGTGTTGTTTTTGATGGTCCTATTAACAGATTCAAAAGGTAGTGCCTTGATTCCTTGGCTGAAATTAGTTCAGCATTAACAAATCCAAATAGTTTGAGGCAGTTGAGGCTCTTAATATACTTGGCTTTGAATCGCGTTGGCCCAAATTCAGATAGAATGCCATGTTTCATTTCTTCTTTTAATCCTTTTAACCTTGTTTGGTAGTTTTACGTCTGCATAGTGTTTGCATGTGTGGAGGAAGGTCAGTGTAGGTGTGGTTGTCCCTGTTGGTAGTAGTGTTATTGTTAATGTTATATAAAAAGAGCTTTTTACATGCATTTGGCATGAAATTGCTCATGTGTTTCCAACCAGTTATCAGTGTGAAACCAAATGCAGTGTTACATATGGGTCACTTTTACTCAGATTGTCCCTAGTGGCATTATGTATGTACTCTTACACTTCATAAATAATGGTGCGGTGGAGACTGAAAGTTCTTCTTTAGACTCATGTAAACATGATACTGCTGCAAATAGATTCTATAAAGAGATTTTACATTTGTTTTATGTTAGATGTCAATTCAAGAGCTTGGTAGTCCAATCATTTTGAATTAATCATAATCATTGTCTGAATATAATTGCATATTTTGTGTGCTCTCCAGTGTTCCAGCACCTGCGCAGGAGGCTTCCAGAGGCGGGTGGTTGTTTGTCAGGATGCTGATGGACGCAGCAACAACTACTGTGATGAGAGGGTTAAACCTGCTGAGTCCAAGAACTGTGATTCTGGGCCCTGTCCTCTGTGGAACTACGGTGTTTGGGGAGAGGTGAGACCATATTTATAGTTAGAAGTGCAGTTCGCTCATCTCTTTTGTTTTCCATCGACCATTTATGCGATCCCCATTTTTGTTTGTGTATTTTTTATCACACAAACAGGGACTTGGTCTAAAAATCTGGTAGTCATGTCTCTGTAAGTCAAAGCAAACTGATCTGGAATCGGAAAAACAGAACATTTTGTTTGCTGTTCCCCTCAGTGCACCCAAACTTGTGGTGGAGGGAGGAGAACTCGCCTGGTGGTATGTCAAAGGCCCAATGGACAGAGGCTCAATGACTACAATTGTGACATCCTAGACAAGCCACCTGACATGGAGCAGTGCAACTTGCAGTCCTGCCCAGGCTCTGCCTCCTGGCACCGTGACCCATGGAAGCCGGTATGATAGTACTAACTAATTTAACTTCAGTGGTTATTCTTCCTCAAGAAAGGTGTGTGCTGCATTTACTTCAGATCTGCGTTCTTAGTGTGTTTTCAGCCTGAAACTATCAAAGGTTCTGAAGCAAGAGCTGGGTTATCTCGCACCACTGTTGCCTACCCAGCTCGAGCCCACCCAGATGGGCCCTGCAGTGGCATGGGGCTGATTACAAGTTAAAAAAAAGAGGAAAAACATACCCAAAACAATGCTGCTCCACTTAGGGAATCATTAAAAACACATGGATCCCATTTATGAGCCAAGGCTCCAAATTAAAACATATAAATCAGGACAGTGCTGTCTAACAATGCCATATATTTCTAACTCCAGAAAATATTTATTTTATACATGAGGCGTGAAGTAAATGATTTATGTTGTTATTGCTGTCTTCACCCTGTGCCCAAAGTACACAAGTGTATATTTGTGTATAAGAGTTAATATTATGACCTTTATTGAACAGCAACAACAACGACTTTCAGTGCATTTTGTAGATGTTTTTTTGTACAGTATGATGATATTTTGCAAGGAGCTGGTTATATTTAATATTTCGCTGGTGCTCTTGGTCAAACTTCTCTTGTCTCTCAATGAATAATGACATTTTGTACAGAGGAAAATATTTTCCATCATTTGTTTTGACTTACATTTTAATGCATCTCTGTTGGGTTAAACTGAAAATATATGCAGTAACGTTTAAGGGAAAAGAGAGAATTTCACAAAAGACGTAAAAAGTCGTTTTGAAATTATATTTAAAACCTAAAAAAAAAATGCAAAGTTTTTCAACAAGAGGCATTATAGTAAAGGTTGTTTAATATATGATGTAATGTATGTCACACGGGAGAATTCCATACTTTCCAACAGCTTTCAAAGACGTGTCCCAGTTCTCACTGTGTATACTTCATCTTCCAGTTAGAAGGGGATACGTCATCATAATAAGGTGCTAATAACTTAATTTTAAATATTGATGACTTAGCGGTATTGTGAAGATTGAATTTTTATCATATTTCCAGGCTTAGAAATAATTTATTTATTCTGTTTCTGGTTGATAGCATCAGTTCAGCTTAGTCAGTGTGCAGTAAATCAAAACCATTGAGAAGTTCATTATTATTGTTGATCAAAGAAAGCACGCAGATACCTCCTTTGTGTAAAATTACAGTCGATTGTTGTTTCTCTTTCATCCTTTGGCCAGTTTTATTTCTGAAGGATTTCGTTCAAATGAATCATATTTATTTGTTTACAGTGTATTATTAATTGTTGCAGCTTTAATATTTTGTTGCAGTTTAGACTTGTGTAATGCTTCACTTGAATTATTTGACATTTTTCACACGTCCGCCAAATAATTCTGCATTTGGAGGGTTATTAATGTCTTTTTTTTTACGTACAAAAAAAGTAAGCGAAGTATGCAAAGACCAAATTCTGCTTTGGTCTTTGCATTCACTCTGCTACACTGAGAGGCAACATGTTCAAAGAGCCACATCATTTCCAAATTCGGCTGTCAGGTGAAAAGTATGTTCTATATTAGCATGAAGACTAAATATTATTCCAGAAATATGTTTGCTGCTCTTATTGTTCTAATCTTTAAAGAGCAACTAAACACCCGAACCTTGAAGCCATTTTTTCTTTAACATTTCATCTTTCGTTAGTAATGTTGAAGTGAAGGCGTGTTTGTGTCATTACAGGTGCAACTAGGCACACATTCAACCTTAATATGGATGAAAGACTTGAAATGTTTAACTCAGTAAAAGACAGCTCTTCAGTCAAGTATTAGTAACGTAAACTGTGAACACTTTGTAACTTATCCAGGTAAACACAGAGCATTTGCCATATACAGTCTGAGTATGTGTTGGACTTACACACCGTGCAGGGATTGAATCTATATTTGCAGAGTCAGGCTTCCACTAATGCTTAATTACCAGTTATACACTGTGACATGTGTAAATCCTCCGAGTTACATTTGGATTAAGCCAAAAAATTATCATGACAAATATTTCAGGTGAAGTGTTGCAGCTTGGTCTCTGTTTATGTTGGTATCCTTCCCAGTGGAGGAGGATCGCAGTCTGCCTCTTTTTGTGGGTTCTTTTATTTTTTTGCTTCTCTCCCTGCGTATTTGTGTGACGACTTTCCACTACAACCGAGACTCCTCACCCATGGCAGTTTCACTCCCAGTCGTTTTATTAAAGTCTGTGGTGCAAAGTTGCACAAACCCAAAGGGCCAACTCTGCTTTATTTTGCATATTTTGGTACGTTGTTGTGCTTGTTGCTATTTATTTCATTCACATGCGAAATATATAAATATGTTAAATTAGCTGTTTCCAACTGTAAAGAACATTAAAGAAACATAACTGTGAAATTTGTGTTGTTTCTCACTGTAATGTTTTATTGACAAACAAACAACAACAAAAAAATAACACTGGACTTTAGTGAATGTCATAAAGCCAAAATGTTGCACGAGGAACAGCAAGACAGAAAAAAACACGTTGCTTTGCAAGGGGTAAGGTAAATAACAACTGACTTTAATAAAAAGAGTTTGTTTTCATGTGCACTGACTTTTTATATACAGTACATTTATATGCTCTACATACTGTGTACATGCAATACACATACAGTTTATGTACAAAGTTAACGTACAGCACCCCATAGAAAAGATGTGATCTGTGGGCCATTAGGGGTATTTTGGTATTTGACCCTCAATTTGACTTTACTGTTTTGTTTTTCAGTAATACTTTAAATAATTTAATCTTTGGGGGGAAAACTTAAACTCTGATTCTATAGTATCTATAGTGTTTCACATACCATGGCACATTGCAGTGTAATAACACTCCAGGCCCTTTTCCTTTTATGTGTTTTAACATTTTCTTCTCTAATCTCTTTGGAGAAAAACATGCAGAGTCCAAATTAAACCTTAGCGCTGGGTGGCACATCTGTTTACCATTGTATTAATAGTGCTCTCTGTAATGCATTTGGCTGGAGACAGTGTAATGTTATCTTTTTTCTTTTTTTAAACCGCAACAATAATTGGTATTAATTTTTTCTGGCAAGTCTTGTTTAGTTTTTGGAGAAAGGAGTAGAAATTCTGAAAAAAAACCCCAAACACTGTTTGCAAAATGCAGGCAATTATAATCTTTGAAGTACTGTCAAACTCTATATTTAAATTAGTATTTCAACAAAGGCTTCAAATAACCCACAATATGCCAGAATTACTTATTTACTTCTTTCTTTAAAAGTAAACGATTATTTTAACTATTGACCTACAAAGCACCAATGTACACAACACAATAATCATTGAGTCTTTTTCTATTCAAAATTACAATTACCTATTCATCTTCTGTAATGCATAAACTCTCATATAATTTAGGAATTCACAATGATTTGAGAGGCTCAAAACGCACTTATTGTTCATACAAACAAACCTTTTTTGTTCAGGTGAAATAGGAGACGCTTAGAGGCCAGATAGAGATCAAGCAGCATGGTGGGGAGGTGGGGGGCAGGCAGTTGTTTTAATTAACATTTCCAATATTGCTCATGGCTTTGGATTTATCTTACCTTATGTAAAAGCATCTTACCTTTGTAGTATATACCAAATCTTCTTTTTTTTTTATAATTTTGAACCATCAGCAGTAGTGTATATGTTAGTTGTTATATGTTACATAAATCAAATATATTCAAACGTATCCCGCCTTTTTTTCTGTCAAAACATTTCATAAGAGACTGTATTATTAAAATCCTTGTAATCTTGCAGAGACACCCTTAAATGCCATCCATTCTAATCAAGCCCTCTCAATATATTTAAACCAACAACAACAATCCTGGAAATAAACCTGAGTACATACTACCATCTTGGAAATATTCATAAATGAGCTCTGCCTCTCTCGCTCTCTGCCTCTCGATTTATAAAATGTTTACACCCTTAAACTGACTTTTCAAAACTCACCTTTTCAGATTGAGACTTAATCTTAGACACTAATCTTGCTTGTTGTGCCCTTGATTTCATTTTTGTTTTCCTTTTTTGGCACCTTCTACATATTAAAAAACATATCTTGATAAATTCAACTGTTTACTTGCTTCTTCACTGACTGATTGACTGACTTAAGTGTCTTTCCATCAATCTGTTGTAAGTAACCAGAAAGGTCTGACTGATCAGTTACTGTTAAAGTCATATTCATTTTCCCAATACACGCCATCAGAGAGTATTTTAAAAAGAGAAAAAGACACAAAACAATTACCACATTTATTGCACAGGTTCCGGATTATAGGCACACAGTTCAACATAAACTTTTAGGAACATAAATATCATTAGCTAATGGTAATTACCTTAAAAGCAATCTTGATGTCAGCTGGGTGTAAGGACCAGTGATACGGCTGTGTTGCACCACTTATGTGATTTATGCCTGTTTGTTGTTAACAAAAACATACCACTTCCCGTTGAGTGTGGGTTTCCCATGGAGGGGGGATCACAGTAAAGCGTCTGCACGCTAATCATGCTGCTTCAAATGAAATCCACATGTAGAGCTTTGACATACTTGACTCCAGTTTGAGGGCAACAGGGGGGGAAACATCAAACCTGTCACTTTGGGGGCAGTTGTTTGTGACATCATCAGCCTTGTGATTCCTTATGCTGCCCGTGTGCTAGTTGAGTTTAGGTTATTAGAGCAGCGGCTTCCTGGTGCTTCTCACTAGAACAATCATTGCTGTGTGTGCTAAATTGGTAAAAGACTTTAACATAAAGGATCAATCCCTGGGGCTTACACATTTTGGCAAACCGCTAAGATTTAGGTGGCACTGATGCCGTGAGATGATATCAGAAGCTATCTTTGCAGGTTGCTGCACAAGTATCGTCATGATCTAGTTTAGTTTAATGATAGTTAGGAGAAGTCTATTAATGCCGTTCCTGCTCCTGCTGAAGCACAGTGAGTGTGTGAAAGCTACTGAAAGAAAATAAAGTGCCCATTTAGTGAGCGTAGCTGTTGTGGGTGATCCAGCTTGGGAGCTGATGCAGTGAGATGAACAGAGAGGAGACAGGGATTGAAGGTCTCTGGAAGAATTTGATTTGGTCTTCTCCGGGCTGGCTGAATGGCAGAGAACATGATCGTGTTTTCACACAGGTACAAAACATCTGCTTTTTCGCATTCCTTTAAGTGAAGCACTGTGAAGTGTTTTTAAACCCACAGGAGTTACTTCATAGACTCCACTTACATGAAAAGTCCTCTCACATGAGGCTACCACCACAGACTTAATGGGGCCTGTTCATGTTTGGGCATGTCGATGCTATCAAGTGATGAAGTGAAATGGACTGTTTCCCCTCTTGTGGGTGCGATAATGATTGACACTGTCTTCTAGGTCAGTTTCAGTAACAGAGCAAATAGCGCTTTGTTTCAACTTTTAGCTAAAATAAAAACCTTAATATATCACCACCTGGTAGTTCTGTTTCTTTTTGAAGTTATAAAGGATGTTAATTCCACCTCACCACATGACCCCTGCATGATGCATTTGGATTGACGGAGGAACTCTGAGACCTGACTATTATCTGTTCTCCGTCATTGTTGTTATTTACTTTCTGTCTTGATTCCTATTGTATTTTTCCTCTGGTGGAAAATTTTTCCTTTGCTAAGAATTGATACCGTCCTTGGACTTGGACTAAAATGAGGTACAGTGTTGGAGAGCTACAAAACAAAAAGAAAATGATGGTGAAAGAGAGGAAAACAATTTATAAGGTAAACAAGGCAATCTCCACACAAAGGCTAAAAACAAAACTGAATACCACTTTGAAAATATGCATTAAGTGTAAGATTCCTTTGCATCAGTTCCTTGTACATTTCTTTTTCCTAGAAAAATTGAAAGGTTCAGATCTTTCTCTTCTCTGAGCTTTTCCATACGTTGCTGTTTGTAAAAAGAAAAGCAGCTGCGTAACATTTAGCAGGAAGAGGAAGTTTGACTTGGCTGCCCCGTGTCACAGGTCACTACTTTATGACTAACTGATCTGCTGTTTGTGTTTTTCCAAGTTGTGCCATCAAGAATTTGCTTTATTCTTATGTTTATATGACTACTCTTCATTTTTGGCTGTGTTCATTATAGCGCTCATTGCAGGATGTTTAACAAGCTCATTGAGAAATGTCTCGGTGGAATCTTTAGAGTTGGAAAAATTGACTGGATAGTCCATTTTTTTCCTTATGTCACTTGTTATATTCTTTCTGAGTGGTGTTGACTTGAAAAGCAAACTGTGTTGGAGACTGTTGTACATGCCGCTCAACCTGCTGTTTATTTAACACTTTATGGCAAGTTCATACTTACACGTTTAGGTCAGAATGTGCTTAGTTTTAGCCATTTGGAAGTTCAATGTGGATCTTGTGTTAAAACGTCTGTGAAAAACTGGATAGACAGAAATTATTTCCACATTATAAAGTCAACTACATCCATAAATGAATAATATGACAAAATCAACTTCCATCATTTCAAATTCATCACTTGTTAGGTCAATATATTGAACTGCATCCTGATCTTCATATACTGTATGTGCATTGTCATTGTTCTTATTTCAAAGCATCTTATAAACTTGGTTGGAGTTGGATATTCAGTATAAATCAATGAAACTAGGATGAAGAAGTCTGATTGGGTGTTTTAGCCTGTTGGATAGAAAAGATCTATGACTCTTGACATTCTTTTGCCCCATGACGCCACTCTTACCAGCTGTTCCCATGTTGATAACATGTGTTGTTTTGGCTTCTGTCTCTGAAACCTCCCTGCAAAACAAGACCATGGACAGAAAAGCCTGAATGTTCTGTGACACCACGTCTTCCTCTTCTCCTTATCTGAACTTGATGTGTTCAGCTGCATGCCAAGAACATAGTTACTCAAGACATGTCGCTATGTCAACTATGTCAGCGTTTGGTTAGTTCCCACCTATTAAACTCCTACCAGATTAAGACTGCTGGGTTAGCATGGTTAATGAGGACAAGTCAACTTTGCTCAACTGAGTGATATTTTATCACTCAGCCTTGACAACATGTGCTTGAGAGTATGATTCCACACGCTGTTCTTCCTCCAGGTCAGCACTGAGCTCCTTTGAAGACTGTATGCAACTACAGTTTGCCATATGCTTGGTATTACCATCCCCTTGCATTGCGAGCATGCTGCAATGTGATTGGAATGCAACCATGGTCCTCACATTTTAAGATGTGTACTCAGTTAGAACCACTTACTGTAGTCAATATACAACACCATAATTGTCCCTGTCCCTCTATTAGGATTTATATCTACAAAGCTATTTTAAACGCGAAAGATATACTTTTTTGTCCTATGATCCAGTTTGTTTTAATTAAAAAAAAAAGCTACTATGATGATATATTACACTAAGAAAAAAGATGAAATTCTGGGATAAACCAGCATGCAGATGGATTTAGGAGGAGGTACATAATATTTTTCAGTTCCAACATAAAACAAACCTGAATTCTGCTTTTATTGCCAAACAAAACCTCTTCATCCCATAATTATAGTTCAAGCAGCAGTAAATGTTTGCTGCTTAAGGCCATGATGACAAACTAGTCTGTCTGAACGAGGTGGTTACTTGGTTTTGTGGAATATTCTTTCCTCTCCACAAGGTACTGCAAGGTCATATCCATTTATTAGCAGTGTGACACATTTTTAAACTACAGTCAAGGTTCCCTGGGGCGTTTTAACAATTTCCATGTGTTCTGTTGGCTTACCTGTTTAGATTAAAGCAGTGGGTTGGGTCATCTCGAGGTTTCTGCCTGCCAGTCCTAGACAAAGGCATTGATGCACAAAAAGGTATCTGATATCAGTTTGATTATCCAGTTGGAGCATCCATATGAGATCATAGTGTTCACTTAATCAAAATCAGAGGTCTGTATTTTGTAGTTTTGTAGCATGCAAAAAAGGAGAAAAATGGCATGAATTAGCTGGGTTTGGTTTAGCACTCAATTATGCGATTTGTGGTAGAACTGTGAATCTTGATCAACTCAAAAAGGCTGCTTTAGAGCCACTAAGCAAAATAATGAAAAGCTGCCTCTTTGTTACATGTGGCTGTAAATATTAATTATGTCTTCCTCTGGAGAAGTTTTGTTCTGCATGGGGAAAAAAAAAGAAAACTTGTTTGACAAAAGCTGTTTTATTTGGCTGATTTCCAGCTGCCAAATCTAAAGCTGTTGAGTCGTTCCATTTTAGAGTAATCCACATCGTGCCTAAATGAACCTCACTGGATTACAGTGGGCTTAGCCCGCCAAATCATCTGAAATTAATTGCTGGGACAACGTGGGAGGGTTTAATTTCCCTCCCGTGTGACCTGTTGATTTATACGTTTCTCCCAAGGAACTGTGAACCTGTATTCAAAACTGCTACACCTTAGCACACCTGAATAGTACTAGAAGTTCAACACAACTAATAAAACATACAGTACATACGTGGAGGTTCAGATGAAACAATTTTTCATTAGTAAAATACACTAAAAACTAACATAAGTATGTGTGTTGATCAATTTTCCACCAAGAAAATAAAAAAACAGACATATTTTAAGTTTGACACTGTACAAATGCAGGACATAAAAGACAAGCAGCAGGCTGATTGATAGGGAAAATGGTCTTACCTGAGTGGGTGCTGGTGAGTGAAGCAACCCAGCTGTAGATCGCTGAATCAGAGGTCCCTGAGTCCTTGCCCTCCTCTTGCTCTCAGAGGTGAAACTGTCTTCTGGTCCCACGCGCTGTGCCAGCTCTCTGTGCTCTGTGTTATCGGCCATGATTAAGTAATGGCTGACAGATGAGGCTGGCAGGGTTGCGGGAGGAGCGCGATGCCATATAATGTCTTTTCTTCCACTGTTAAAACGCAGATACAGTTCAGCTGGGGGAGCGTAGCTCGTATGGCTGTGATTTCCTTTTTTTCCCTACCCCTTTTTTTTTTTTGCCTTTCTCTTTCTTCCTGCTTCTTTTACAAGAATGAGGAGGGGCCAGCCCCACTCCTCATCTCCCCCCCCCTCCAACTTGTTTGCCTCTCTCTGCTCTTGTCTGAGGTAAAGGAGAGTCCTGTTTTGCTTTTTGAGTGAGCGTGCAGCAGGTATGTGAATCTGCCGTGCTTGGGGACTAGTCACTCAGGCTCTGGCCCTTGGCTTTGATGTCATCTGTCAGCTGAGCGGGCCCTGTGTTTAAAATGCCTTGATAATTACAATGTGTATGATGCGTGTGTGTGCAGTGTCAACCGCTACCCGCACCATACTTACCAAGAAAAGGCAGGATGAGGTGGCTTTGTTGAAAGGCTTTGAATGGAGCATATGATTATTAGATTGTTTAAACAGGAAACCATTCCTCTACCTCCCAGAATGTGAAGAAAAACACAAACTCCACATCTGCAAAGCCCATAGGTCACCACCTCTGAGTTATGCAATAATCTGAGATCATAATTAGAGGACAGTAGAATATAATGTTCATTATCTGGACTGGAAAAAATGCTCAGGCAAAATCTCATCTGGTGTGTTCGATTCTAGCATCTCATTTATTCAGAGTGGCCTTGTATACAGGCACTCACTCAGCAAGCAGAAATAGGCACCTTAATTGCTGTCTGTAACATCTCAGGCAAAGGCCGTTTCAGATCTTTTTATTGGTGTGTCTGGTTTTTATTCTTCATGCCTTTTTTTGTGTCCTCTTGCCTCATTGTCTAGATTTCCTGAAGTGTATCTAAGTTCCTTATTGGTGCCAGATGAATGTCTTGCGTGTGCATCTACGGTGTGCTTTGCATTGCATCCCTTGTCCCCGCTTCCTGTGCCTCTGCTGCTCTAAAAGCAATCCCTGTGTTTACAGGTTCAGTTGTTTCACTGTATTCCATCAGCATGGCTGTTTAACATAAAGGTTTTTCGTCACTATTTTGGGTTTTTTATTTAAATTTGTTTTGGAGTGTGTGTTCAGTCGGCCTTTAGGTGTTGGGTCAAAGGGGTGTTCTTCTGTTGAGGCCTTAAGTTCTGCATTAAATGCGATTGTTTATGCATATTGATCTGAGGCTTTACAAGAGAGCCTATGAATGAGATTTCTGGTTAACAGAATGTGGTTGCCTTAAAAAAATCAATCTCTTCTGGTTTTCAGTGTGGTAACTTGTGCTTAACAACTTTATTTTCAGTTGACTTACTTTTCGAGGAACTTCTGTACAGAAATGTTTACATGGTGCAATCATAAGCGTGAGCGCTAATCGAGCTATGAGTTGGACTTTACTGTGTTTCACTAAACTTTGTGTTGTTCTCTATCCAACACCCATCCCCCTTCCCTGCAATTTCCTCCCCAGTGTTCAGTAAGCTGTGGCAGAGGGACCAAACAGCGGGATGTAGTCTGTGTATATCAGAACCAAACCAAAATAGAAGAGAAGCACTGCAGTCATCTGCCCCGGCCTCGGACACAGAAGGCCTGTCGGGCTCGAGTATGCCCCAGTTGGAAAGCTAACAGATGGAGGGAGGTATGTTTGTTCTTCTTGCTATCTTCTGGGGATTAGATAATAACCAAAAGTCTCAGAGAGGCCATGCTGTGAGTAACTGCAGCTGAGGCACAAACACAAACTCTTTCTAGAGATTGCAGATGTAGGACATGTACACACAGAGCACCTGTCCAATCACCGCTCAGTTTGCTCTTTTTGAAGATTTATGTGTCATTCCCAAAAGTGTAAACTAAACTCTAAAGGCCAAGACTGTTTATGTACAGTACTGTGCAAAATTCTAACAAGCTTCAGAGTCAATAATTGTGTGATGACCACCTTCATTCCTCAACACAGCCTGAACTCTCTTAGGCAGCTTTCTTGTAATTTGTTAAAGAAATCTTCAGGAATAGTTCTCAGGCTTCTTTAATGACATTCAAAGCTCTTTTTTGGATGTTGGCTGGATTTGGTTCCATTTTCTGTCAAGATTATCCCACACTGCTTGAATAATGTTGAGGTCCAGAATGTGAGGAGGCCAATCTATAACCGATAGCATTCCAAGTGTGCTTGTACTGCGCTGGCAATGTGATTGGGATCATTGTGATACTGAGAAATGAAGCCAGTGCAGTACTACTGGATGCTTTGCACATGGCGTTGTTTTTATTTATGCCCGATATGTCATCTTTTGCCCTCCACTTGTCAACTTTCCTCAGTTTTCTTTAAGACACATTGGACAGCATACCAAGATATGTCAAAGTTTGAGTTAATAGCTCTAAAGATGCAATTTCAAATTGGTTCTTAGGTTAAGTTTCTGCTATGTGTAGACACAAAAGTGGTTCATCCCTTGAGTTAGGTGCCTTTTTATTCTTGATCTTTTCATAGGTCAGTGTTAAATGGTTCAATAAACAAAAAAAGAAATACTCTATAAATGGTCAGGTACAAGGACTGGACTAAAGTGCAAAAAGCGGTTAATGTCAATAGAAAACCTTTGAACGACATTCAGAGAGCCTGAAGAACTCTTGCTCAAGACCACTTTAAAAATGACAAGAAAGTCTGGCTTCTTGGAAGCAAAATGTGAAGAAATGAGGAGTGACACGAGACTTTTGTGCACTACTATAGCACACTTAGTGTAACATTTGTGTTTGTGGTTTCAAATATTCAGGGAACTTTTTAAAATCCTATCTTAGAGTACAGTTCTTCTATGAAAGCTTTTTGTCAGACCACACACTGACCATGTGAATGTGAATCTGTCAAAATGAAAAGTGATAAACGTGGCAGCTGATGCAGCCAAGTTTGTGGTGCATGCACATGCAAACAGGGTGGGAAGGGGATAAATATCTGAATTACAGGAGGTTTCTGTACTAATTGGTGACTTGGACACTGAATACTTTCATAGCAGTTCATGAAAAGCCTCTCATGCCTGCTTGGAAAGTATAAAATGTAAATGTAAAATCCCCAAAGGTCCTGCAAGGCTTACATTTGCTCCCCCTTCACAAGACTCCTGCCACTCCCCACTCTTTGAGCCTTTCCTCCTCCCCTCTCACTTTTTCTCTCGCTGGTGTCTGGAAGCAATCATCTTCCTCCACATACCACCAGCAACCATGAAATCCTCAACTAGAGCATAAAGACATGTTTTATATCTTAATGTCCGTGCATGTGACAACTTTGAAACCTCAGCACCCAGTGCCTGAGTTATTCCGAAGCTACCCAGCACTCTCAGTCACCTCTGACTGCGAATGTAATAGACAATATATTAGAGGAGCTGGGGGGGAGGAGGGGGTGCTTCCCATTGGGAATCAGTTTGGTTTTCAAGGACAAAATTCTCTCCACTTGCTATTCGAAATACCATGTTACACATGTTTATTGTAAAGTGAAGTTGAAAGGACGATTCAGTGTCTTATTGATTTGGTTATCTTATTTTGAGTTTGGATTTTAGTTGCATGTTTCTCACAAATTATTGAATTATTTTGTTTTAATAAAATGAAGGTGAATGATTTTGTTTATATGGTCAAATCTATGTTTGCTTTAAAAAATGATAAAGAACAAGTTTTGTTTAATTCCACTATACGAAGCTTGAAAGTACAGGAAAAAATGCCCTTTTAAATGAAATGAGCTGACCCTTTAAACTGCTTACTAAACACTGTGATTAAAGAGCGCACACTTTTTAAAGCTGGGTTATGCTGTATCACTTCTAGAATCACTTGAACAGCAGGTTCTATTTTCATGCTTGACGCAAGTTTTTTTTGCTGTTGTTTTTGCTTTTTAAAGGCATATTTTGATCTGAAGGTCAGATTTCCTGCAGTGCTTTTTGTTCTTTCTCCAAACTCAAAGAGTTGAACCTTCACATCTAAGGATAAACTCTGCAACGATAACAGAAGTTGCAGCAACTTCTGGGTCGTACACTGATTTTTATGAATGTGTAATGTGTGGCGGGCAAGCTGAGAAATCAGCGTGGTCAGCTGAAATCGTGGTAAATGGCCTGCATTTGTATAGCGCTTTTTCTAGTCCCTAAGGACCCCAAAGCGCTTTACACTACATTCAGTCATTCACCCATTCACACACACATTCACACACTGGCGATGGCAAGCTACATTGTAGCCACAGCTGCCGTGGGGCGCACTGACAGAAATCTTACAGAGCGCTACCTTAGTATGCAGGCATGCTTCTCAAAGAACATCAAAGAGATGTCTGAGATAGATCTTTGTGTGATCCCAGATATACAGCTCACAGAATAGGAACAAACCCATTTCTGGATTCATGAAGTGCATTGAACCGGAGCATCAAAGCAGCATATCTTAACTCGGCAGACCAAACAAACGTTATAAAAATATCGCCTGTGAAACTTAGGAGAGGAAAACCAACAGAATTATAAGATGGATTTTGCTGTCTCACTTAAATTACTCTGTTAACACATATTTTCTTAGCATATTTGTTAGAATGGTAGTATGCAATACGTAAGCATCTCAGAAAATAAGGGCAAATTCAATAAACCATTATCTTGTAACTGCCCCTTGTAGTGGCTGCTGCTGAGCAGACATTATATAGTCTTAGTTTAAATTGGTGAGTCCGTGATTTAGAGATTTATGAAGCATCATAAGCACATGGTCCTAAAATGCAACTCAGCTGTCAGTTCTTACTACTGACCCCCACTACTCCTAAATAGTGACTTGTTCTAAACCGTACTCATGCACAATTTTAAGTCTAAACTCCAGGGCAACATACCTCCAATGACAAAGTCAAGGTTAATAACAAAATATGTTGTACAGCATTTTTCTCATGTCAAGGAAATTGGATTTAATGTGTAAAATCAGTGTGTCTGTGTAGGCCCTCATCCAGGCCATGGTAGTCTTAAGAGTTTGAAAAATCAAGAAAAGGAGCACACACATGTAAAGAAATCTCTTAGAACATACGGTTGACCCAACTGGACTTTCATCAAATCAGAGAAATCTTTGAAATCTTTACCCTCCACTCACATCTTGCCTCAGATGACCTCAACAGATCGCGTGAGGGTGGGGCAAGGTCACACAGTGGATTCACCCGTAACCCCCTGTGATGGTAATGACCCCTTTTATCAGACTTTGGCTCATCTGATGATACACAGGATCAATAGTGGGTCAGCGACCCTCAGCACCACCTCCGAAGTGGTCAGCTCCCACTAGAGGTTAAATGCTTGGAACTCTCCACCATTTGTTTTAAGAACCAAAGAAGCCTCTTGGATGAGAGGCGAAACATCTTTACGGACTTAAAGAAGTTCAGTCGCCTTCTTTTTTAAGCTTTTAAGACTGTGTCATCAGCTTAGTGCCCCTTTAAGGTCAGCTCTACAACAGAAATGAGTTTAAAAAGCCACAAAAACGAATACTTTGTATTTATAGCCTTATTGCTGCTGGAGAAAAATAAGCTTCCTTTAGAGTCATTTCCCACTTCTTGCCATGTTTTCGAAATGAGATCTGTGTTTTGTGTGTGTTTTACTAGTGTTCTGTCACCTGTGGGGTCGGAGTTCAGAACCGCGATGTCTACTGCAGGCTAAAAGGTACGGGACGAGTCCTCGAGGACCTGTGTGACGCTCGCGCGCGTCCTCCTACTGCGCGGCCGTGCCAAACTGCAGAGTGCACACACTACACTTGGGTCGCTGATGAATGGAAAGAAGTAAGTAACTTGTTTATTCTCTTTCTTCCTATCTGTGACGACGTATTTCCTTTGCTCACTCTCCAAGTGTGAAACAGATGTTCAGATGTTTAAGCATCTTATTAAAGCTTTTATTGGCTGCAATCTCCACTTTGTCGCTAACTCTCTCTCTCTGCACCATTAGATGGGCGTCCTGCATACACCCTTTATCTGTCGTGAGGGCTTTAGTGTTAACCATCGCAACTAAATATGATACAAATCAATGATATCCAAACTTGAGAGTACTGATGGCCATCGCCCCTTCTGTGCTACTGAACGGCACTGCTCTGTGTCACACTAGCAGACTGTTTTCTTCCTGGCTCATCTTTCTTTAATGCGATGTGCTTTGTCCTCAAAGCGAGGCATTAAAAAAAGGGACATCCTGTAGGGACATAGCACTGCTTGAATCTTTGCAGTGTTTAGATCTCTGTCTGTGCTGCCGCAAAAACTTTGAACCTTCTTTCTCTCACAGTTTGCCACTGAAATCCTCTCTGTTCTTATGAAATATAAAGAAAGTGAAAAGAAAAACACACAAATTTTCAAATCCTGATCCATTTTATGACTTTTAAGCCATTACTGAAGGGAAATCTGTTTTAACTTTTATCTTTAACACTGACATTGTCAAGAGCACATGTTTGGCATTGTGTTACTGTTCCAGTTGTTACACAACACTCACTTTCCTCCATTTGTGTAAAGGTTTAATAGGGATGTGCATTTATTGTGCTAAAGGGATGTCCAGGAGTCTTAGAAGTTGATTTAGTTGCTGAAACCACAATCCATCTCACAACCCTGTGTGTGATTTTTTTTTTATCAGTGTAATGCAACATGCGGAGAAGGCGTGAGAAGCAGGAAAGTGGTGTGCATGGATCCAGGAATGACACCTGCTCAGGGTGATTACTGTGATCCATTAGCCCGACCTCCATTGCTCCAGCCCTGCAAAGAAGCTCCTTGTCACTACATGTGGATAACAGGAGACTGGTCAATGGTAAGAACATGAGAAATATAAGTAATAAGTTTCAGTATTGGTATCAAATAATTCATAATTTCTCTAAAATGGAAAGAAATAATTGAAGGAACTTTGTTTCATCTTTTTCTTTTTTCAAACAACTGTCTGAACCCAAAAGGTGTTAACTTAAAAATGAGATAAAAAGGAGAAACTGTGTCTATTTAGAGGTGTCTTCTTATTTCTCACATACAAATATTCGAATAGTCATAGGGAGATCTGCTGTGTATGTACTAAAACAGCTGACAAGATGAAAATGTGGCATTTATTTCAAAATGTTCATTAAATAAAACACGAAAACGTTTGACATCTTCTGCTAATTTAATTGTCATCGTAATCAACTAATTGCTTCAAAACATCTGCATTTCAGTAGAATCAGGCTCATTCAAATGGAGAAGGCTTTAAAATGAGCAAGGTCATCAATTCTCATCAGCAGTACCAATGAGGCCCCGTTCTACTGCACAACAGCTTCTTCTAAAGCCAAAGCTTTTAACCCACTGTGTGTATTTTCGTGTGGCTTAGTGCTCTGCCAGCTGCGGTGTTGGCTACCAGCAGCGTATTGTCTCCTGCTCCCTGATGCCCACCTCTCCCGCTCAGGGTGTGTACACTCAGTCCTCCTTTGCCAGCACGAATTGTCCTGAGCCTCGCCCTCCTGGCAGCCGGCCGTGCCTCCTCACGGAATGCCCTCACATGTCCTACTGGAAAGTTGGCCCGTGGAGCAAGGTGAGTCAGAAAAGGCTTGTTAGACAGCAAGAAATCCTCCCCAGCTAATCACAGTTTTAACAATACATTTTGATGACTTGTGGATTTTAATAAATCTCATTTGTGGATTTGGACTGGAGCCTTTTTCACTTTTAGAGGGAATGAGTTTGTGTATGTGCGTGTTTTTACCAGTGCTCGCAGACCTGTGGAGCAGGAGTGATGGAGCGCAGAGTGGAGTGCGTGACCTCAAAAGGCCAAACGTCCAAACACTGTCGTCTGTCAGAGAGACCTGAGTCTCAGGCTGCATGTCAGGAAAGAGAATGTGAGTGGTAAAATGTAATGTAATGGTCACTGTCGGTGCTTTCTGTGGAAACAACCATATCTGATTCTAAAAACTCTGTGTTTTGCTTTGTTTTTACACAATAAACTACTTAAAGGCTCTTGGAGTGATCACTTAGTGGAACAATAAACAGACAGTCAGCAGTTTTCTGCAAATTGTGCAGTCTGTCAGAATGCCTCAAGGGCTTCAGCTGAGCCAGGCATTATTGTGGATTTGGAAAGTGCTGTAAAACAGCAAGCCAAAGTTCGCAGGGTTAATCATTCCTGACTTAGATTCTGCCAAGTCAGGCACTGATGAAATTGAAAGGATATACTGGACAGTCAGTTCTCTGGTCAAGTATTAATCTTGACTAGCTAATCAGCTCAATATGAGCTCTGCAACACAAACAAGACAATTACAACACCTCAAGCTTGGGAAGATTAGATCCAAGTCACTATCCGCTTTAGGGAGAAGTGCTTAGTTTTTTTAGCTTTCAACATTTTTATGCTATTTGCTGACAAAAGATTTATGTACTAACTTTTAAAATGAGATGGCTAAATACTCCAGCTTTTAAAAGCTGTCGACAGCTCCCACTGTTGCACTGAAAGCTCTTCTTCCTCACTCCCTCTCCCAGGCCAGTTGTTCAGTACGTGCCGAGAGGTCCAGATGAGACAGGGCGTGAGGATAGATGGCGAATACTATCTCAAAGTCAAATCCCGGATCCTACAGGTTTGTATGTTCTGCCAGAATTACTCCGGCACACGTCATGATTCAAGCAGCAGCAGCAGCAAACTTGTGGGATCTCATCCTTTACCTCAATATGTTTGCTCTTAGATTTACTGTGCTGAGATGCAGACTGATTTCCCCAAGGAGTATGTGACATTGCGCAGCGGTCAGACCGATAACTACTCCGAGGTGTATGGCCACAGGTGCGTATGATGTGGAGATGACTCGCTGTATGGTTATGCAATGTGTGAAATATGGTTATTGTGCTGTTTGCACTCAGTTCCCATATTTCTTTAAACGCACAGGTTGCTGAACCCATTTCAATGCCCGTATAACGGCAGCCGAAAACAGGACTGTGAGTGTAGGAACGACTACTCAGCAGCGGGATACACACTCTTCCACAAAGTTCGTCTGGACCTAAACTCCCTGAGGATAACGAGTGAGTAATTACTTCATGATTGCCTTACGCCGTGCACTGTATCGAGACCACACATGGGTGTTTTTTTAACCCTCACACGCCTCGCTCCAAAGCGCTAATGCCACATCCAGAGCCCAGTCCAAATGAAAGTAAGCCTTACTCCACGCTCTCTCCTCCCAAATCAAAATAATGAGATTTCAGCACTGTGTGTTCGTGTCCCTGGAGAGGACTTGAAACCGTGCCCGTCAGCACTCATCCATCCTTTTGCATCAGAAATAAAACATGTCCTCACGCTTGCATGCAAGCAATCATACAATTACAATGTGCACACATGCACATCTTCAGGCCATATTCCTCTGCTCATTATTCCACTCAGCTCCACCTGCCCTATTTTGTCCAAGTATGCTTTTGATTACATAAAACAATGTAGATTACTGTGCTGTTTTTTTTGTTATTCTTTTGTCTTTGATGTGTGTGGGTGTGTGTTAGTGTGTGTTTATTATATTCTCAGGGCCCAAAAGCTGAGACACAATTATACTTGTGGCTTCAGGCAGATTTGTTGGAACCAAATTGCAGGACTGTGCAAGTTTGAGAGGCTTTTTCATCGCTAAACCTTAGCTACCAGGTTAAGTTTAAAATTAGGTTATGGTGAGAATAAAGGTAATGGGTAGGATTAGATGTTCCGCTTTTAAGTAGCTTTAGGAATATCTAAGGAAAGGCGTTATGGCCATAAAAATAGGTAAACACAAGATGTGTCTGCATGAGTTTGCATGCTGGATTAGTACCTACGCTATCATCCTCCCGTCTCCTTCATCTGATCTGGGTCCTTACAGCACATGTTCCCACACCCAGTCTGCGCAACACTCATTTAGTTTTCAGGTGGCTTAAAGAGAGCGGAGGAGAAATAATGAGTTAAAGATGAGGGGCAGAATATGAAGAGGTGCTAATGTGGTGTGCCTTTTGCAATATTGCAAATGTTACTTGCATGCAGTCAAACAGTATTTGAATTTCAGTAAACAATTAGAAAGTGTAACATAAAGATTTCCTATAGGTAAATATGTTTTAAAAAGTAGGATTTTGCTAATTTTGCTTTAGATTTAAGCAAATTCACTATAGGAGAAAAGATGTTGAAAAATATCTTCTTCCAGAAAGTAAAATCTTAGTTGTTGATACTCTACAGCCATGTGGTTTCAGTCAATTTTTTCTGCTTGTGGTCACTGTGACTTTAAATCAGTGTCTTTGGTATCTGTTTACCAGTCACAGACCTCCGGTTTTCCCAGACACCTCTTGGTCAGCCAGTGCCCTTTGCTACAGCGGGGGATTGTTATAGTGCAGCCAAATGTCCACAGGTTTGTGAAAAAAAAAAGAAAGACAGTTTTGCTTTTTTTGGTTGTGTGTTTTATATTCTTTTACCTTACCTGTTAGAGAACTTCTATGAAATAAATCCGTCTCTTTTGTGTTTTCAGGGCCAGTTCAGCATCAATCTAATTGGCACTGGCTTCAAAGTGGCTCAGGCCACCAAGTGGACATCTCAGGGCAACTATGTTTCAGTCAAAGTCCACAGATCGGAGGTAAAAACAAAACGTTCCAAGTGAACTCCTATAATGCTTGCCTTTAGTGTGGGTCATGCCGGGCAGATTTCAAGTAATGGATCACTGTTTTCATTTTGCTGGGGTGGAATGAGCCTCATGCTGGATCACTCCAGTTGTGGTGTGAGCCTGTAGTGCTGAAATGTCATCAATGTGATTCACTGAGCAGGAATCCCTTCATGACATTTATGAAGATTTCATTCTCTGCCCTTTGCCCACTTTTCCTCTCTCATTTGTCTCTGTCTGTAGGATGGGACAAGAATCTACGGCCGCTGTGGTGGTTTCTGTGGGAAGTGCATTCCCCAGGCTCACAACGGCCTACTTCTTCAAGTCCACTGAGAGCTGTGCAGAGACCAAACCACCTAAATCTGTCTGGAATAAGATACTGGCAATAAGAGAGATTTGATCCTGCAGTCATCCGTGAGTGTCAGAGGGGGACCATTTAACAATTATTATCCCACAGTAATATCCTCAATCCCCAAACAGCAGCTTGAACAGACAGGACGCTATATATAGTGCAGTGCTACAGAGCCACCATCAGGTACTTCACCCAAACTACTAACACTTAAGAGGAGTCAGCAGTTGTGCAGACGTTGTCATGCACTCATGTGCTTTGGAGACTAAATTATTTTGCATGACGCAAATTGATTTTTTTGTATCATAACACGGGATACAGGACTGAAAACACTGGGAAAACAAATACAAAGACAGGAGGAAAAGAAATATCCTCCCGGCTGATAAGGAACTTTTTCCAAACTTAGAAAGACACAAAACACTTGGGCTCTGATCCAACTGATATGGTGGTCAGCAAGATAGTATAAAAGGAGACATGCTGTCCTTGCAATCCTACTGTGGTTCAAAAAAAAGGTCTATACGCAGACTATGGAAGAGTATATAAGGGATAGTTGTGTTATTTTTCTACATTGTGACAGATTAAGAAAAATGATGGCTACAGGAACTAGCTGCTTTGGTATATATATGAGGGCATTACAAATCTTGTTCTCAGCAACAGATGAGCAGGAATGATTCCCATATGGAAAAGAAATGGAACAAAAGTAGTTCAGGTTCCTGTTTAAACGTATGTCTCATCCTGGGATTTACTCAGGAGGTGACCCCTTTTCCCATTTGCGTTTTCACTTGCAACACAATAATGAGAATAACGTATAAATCAAATAACCATTATTTTTTAACCTGAAAAATGTGAAAGGGGCCACTTGCATGAGTAATGACATAGTTTGAGACGTACAAACATTTACGGTCGGTGGAATGAGAAATTCTTATGCTTTTTTTGTTTTTGCGGCTCAAGACTCTGAAACGTATCAGCATGCAACTAAGTACTGATGTCCTTCCACACCTGTCTCATGTCAGAGGTCAAACGTTAGGAGAACATCAGGAGCCTTTAGAATAACTACAGATAACGTTTTGTTTTAGTTGTCGTGTACTTTGTGAGTCTGTCTGCTGTCACCTGTTGTCAGGTATTTTTAACAAAACTACTGAAACCCACATAGAGAGTCCACCGACTGACACTGAGGCACGACTGTCAGAGTAAACACTAGTGCTGTGAGGAAATAGCTGAACTATTTCCATATTTCCTGGTGTTGAAGTACAATTTTGTCTGTTTTGTGCGTGTGCGTGCATGTGTGTTTCATAGTTAGATTGTTATTGGTGTTTCTCTTTGTCACACGAGTTCTCATCTGTTACACCTTGACACAGTATCAGGTGTGTGTATGCGTGCGCGTCTCACCTCACACCCTCCGTTGGGCCTACTGTAGGTGCCTGCAAAACCCTACCTCTCATAGACATCCATACTCGGTTGAGATATGTGTTGTAATATATTTATGTTTGAACATATTTATTCTGCATTGACTTGTAGATATGTTCTGTATGATGGTACAATGACTACTACCAACAGAGAAGCCATTGTCTGATATGTTTTGTCCGTTGTCTGCTAAAATAGGTATTATCCTACTATTTGTAGCATATAACCACTAATCTTGAATGAGGATCTTTTAAAAGGTGCTTTTGAACTGGAATTACCTCTAATGTTGAGAAGGAAAACTGGCTTTGGGAATAACACTCGATAGGGCAGAGATTCAACTCTTTCTAGCAGACTCCCTAGGATCTCCTTATAGCCTGTTGTGGTCCTTTTATGAACAGAGCTAATGTTTTAGATGCAAGATTGCCCGATAAAACAGACCAGCGACTGTGCGAAGGACTCTCCCATTGAGCAATACTTACTGTAACGCATCATATCCAGCTTTTGCCATGACCGCAAATACAACTATCAACCAACTGAACACGCGGATTCGCTAATGTTAAGCTTTAACCAAAGTTAGGCAGTAGATGCAGACTGTTTTTTTTTCCCTCTCAGACAATGCCGCTTCTTTTGATTTAAAGAATGGCTGAAAATAATAAAAGTCAGTGAGCAGCTAGAAAACCTTTGGCTGTCGTTCATTTTATGATGGTCAATTGTGCTATGAGGTCTGTATCAGAAATTTAAAGAATACTTGATGCACTGTGTGCTGTCAGTTTTGTAGAAATGTAATCCTGTTTTTGTTTTTTTGTAATAACCATTAAGATTTGTAACTTATGATATATGTGTATTTGTAATATTCATACTTGAATTGCAAACTGTGTGCTAAAATATTGAATGGGCATTGGTACTGAGTAGAGAAACGGTGTGCTTGTTTGCCATGCTTTATCCAAAGATGTTTAAAAGAATCCTATGTACCTACAGTATGTACGCAGCCTGTATAAAAGAAACAAATGATTTTGGTGCTATACTAATTGTACTATTACTTGTATGTCTTGCTACTACACTAATGTTAAAGAATAAGTAAGAATAAAACTTGCTTTCCAACAGACTCGTTGATGAACAAAGTGATGGTGTGGTTCTTTATATTTGCAATTTTCAGTTTTTATACTTTGCTATTTTCTTGCTGTTTTTAGAAAAGTTGGATACCAACTCCCTTTACGTTAAGACACGTGACGTTAAACTGCTAGGAGGGTCGGATCTGGGTCTCTCACATCAAGGCTCAATGCAGTTTAAAAATATTGATTTTAAAAAGTATAAAATCCCAAATCACAATCTATAAATATCTATACTCTAACACTATTACTAGTTAAAACTAAAATACTAAATACTAGTTTTGTGTTTTGTTTATCTATTTCTTTGGGACTTTTTATCCATGAATTTCTAATCATGCAAGTTGCAAAACAATTTTTAACCAAACTAAGTTGACAAAATCATTTCAATTGGTCTTCATTTTTGCAAAGTCTACTTTTAATTTTTATTTTAGTGAACTAAAACAATATGCAACATAATTTATATAAATAATCCTTCAAACAGATCAAGTCATTGCCCTGTTTTCTAATATAATCATGTGCACATAGATTTAAACTCAAAATCTAAGGTCAAACTCCATATACATTCTGTATGCAGCAAAGTAAATATATTAAATGAAATATTACATGGCTGTATGAAGTCACTTAAAGCACGGGTCCTTCTTATCACTACAGCAGTTTCTGTCGGCCACAGAGTCAGCTGGATTCTAAAGAAGGGCAGCAGGTCAGCTCTGGCTGGGTGCTTTGCTCACCACATTGTGGCTCCATGTGGATTCACTTAGTGATGCAGACTGCTTTTCCACAACATGACTTTCAAGAGTTCAGTTCCACTTAAGAGACATATAAACAGAGCAAATACCTTTTAAAACCAGTCCTCACTAATATATATGTATTCTTGAGATCTAGAAACACCTTAAGCTGTCAACTACAGAGCGAATCATCAAAGTTGTGTCAAAATCCAGGAATGAGGTAAGTTTCATGTAAACCCCAGAAAGAAGTGGAAAAGTTCCTTTTCAGGGAATTATGTCACCAAATTCCCTTGGTAATAAAGGTGCAGGTACTTCAGGAAAAAGTGGAGTGCTTATATATAAGCCACTTTTCTAGGGCTCATTGCACCAAGATAGCTTTGTACATTAAATGAAAACAGATACTGTAGTGCCTCAAGAGCTGCTTTGATTTCTTGCCAAAAGCCTGCTTTGGTTCCTAAAATCTAATCTAAGGATTTGGAATAGTCCTGAAGCACAACAACAACTCCCTTCAAGAGCAGTTTTCCAGTGAAATCAAGCTGTGATGAGGTCCTTTCAGACTTCCCAGGCTGTGGACGTTGGGAAAAAACTCCTCTTGCCTTAATGTTTTCATAAACCAGATATTGCTAATGATGGAGCTGAAAAACACAAACCTGTGCAGAGAATCCTCATAAAAGTGCTAATGATTGATGTTGACCACGGCGCACAGTCTGCTTTGAGGTAACGGCACAGACATTCTGGTAAAATCTACAGCTGCAACCTGCTCTAAGGGGCAGAAGTAACTATGAAAAATAAGAATAAATCTGTAATAAAAACTTAATGTCAAATGTTTGTTTTATGTGTACTGTATGTCTCATAGTACATTTTGCTCATAAAAGTGAGTACTTTTGCATTACTCTCATACTGATTAAGTAAACATTAAAGATGAAATAGTTATTGGTACAATAACCCCATTGTTGAATAAATCATAATATAACTTATATGGTCCTTATAATACTTGTTATTATTATAAGGAGTGACAGTCCTGCCAGCTAAGAACAGGAAACTGATGCTGCAATTCAAACGGGTTCACCAAAATTGAACAGTTTAATAGAAAATCAATGCCTGGTCTCATGAGTGTTGGTTTCTGCTGCAGCATGGTTGTTTAAATGTCACAGTGTACTTGAGTGCTGCTGCTGTTGATCACATCCACCGCTTTATGACCACAACATTTCACCCATCTTCTGATGGCATTATGTTACAAAGGAGAAAAAATCTCAAACTGGTTTCTTGAACATGAGTTCACTGTACACTGAACCAGCTTCCAGTTTGGATTCAGGAGACAGAGATTATTTTTACTTTTAAGATTAGGCTTAAAATTTTCCTTTTTGCTAAAGCATATAATTAGGGCCTTAGTTATGCTCCAATAAGTGTAGGCTGCTGGGGGATCCCATGATGCATTGAGTGTTTCTTCTTCAGTCACCTTTCTCACTCAATATGTGTTAAAAGACCTTTTCTGCACTGATTCATACTTGTTATTAATCTCTGGCTCTCTTCCACAGCATGTCTTTATCCTGTCTTCCTCCTCTCACCCCAACCAGTCGTGGCAGATCGCCGCCCCTCCCTGAGCCTGGTTCTGCTGGAGGTTTCTTCCTGTTAAAAGGGAGTTTTTCCTTCCCACTGTTGCCAAAGTGCTTGCTCATAGGGGGTCATATGATTGTTGGGTTTATCTCTCTATGTTTTATTGTAGGGTCTACTTTGCAATGCAAAGTGTGTTGAAGCAACTGTTGTATAAATAAAACTGAATTGAACTGAATTGTGCTCAAATGGTCTCTACAGTCACCTGAACTCAATCCAATAGAGCACCTCTGGGATGCGGTGGAACTCAAAATGTGCATTATGGATGTGTTACCAACTTTGTGATGCTATCATGAAAGCCAAAGAAGTTACAACCCAGTACTAGGAAGATGTAACTTACCAACTTAACCAAGTGGTTGATGAGTGTGTGAAACATTAAAAAAGTTAGTTTACAAGTTTACTACTGAGGCAAAGAAAAAACTTTAAATTTAGCAGTGGAAGAGCTACTGCATTTTTGCCACTTAAAATTACGTTTCAGCTATGAGAATCTGCACTGAAATCTAAGAAGGGATCATTTTCTGGCCTGAGAAACAAACATTTCCCAAACTGAGAGAACAGTGACCCCTACCGTCCGCAACATAGAACTACATACATGAATCATTATGTCCATAATTACGAGGACTATGAATAATCGATTACTGTCATATTCGATTGCTTTTTTTTTTTTTTTGCTTTTTTATGCAAAGTGGGTTTAAGTTACTGAGCATAAAATAGGCCCAACTACATTGCACAACTGGAACATTTTTGCTTGTCGTCAGTTTATTAATGTAGCCTACGAGAAAGTGCTGGACAAAAACAGTAAAAACAATGCGAAACCCCTTTCCTATTATTGTTGTTGTTGTTGTTGTTATTGTTTCTTTATGTATACAAAATGTTTTGCTAAACTTTTGATTAAAATGCCTTGGAGTTCAGGTTTCATCCGTTAAGACTCATCATTGTAGGAAAAGACAAGTATTACTAACGACATCAGTGATTTTATTATTTACAGCTTTGCTTCAGTGGTCTTCTTCAATAAGGTGAACACGGGTTTCCTTATCAGTAAAAGGGGGATCTTCATGAAGAACATAAATGAGGCTTGAATATAAATATATGACAAATATTAAATGATTGAAAATTGGCAGAGAAATCTTTTAATCAAGTGCTTTGATGTTAAATATTATTGCGGCTTTTCATATTTATTGTAGGTTTAAACTGTGGTATTAAGACTTTCACCTGAGATGGACTGGGTTGGTGCAAAGCCTATACTGCACCTTTACTGCCGGCCAGTAGATGGTGCTAAAGCATTAGAAAAGCCACTGGCTTACCTCATTATGGCTAACATGTGAAAGATTAACTGTAAGTAAAGAAGCAAGAACAGTGTATTCTAGACATACAGTACACAGTTCAGTGTATCGTATACGTTCAATTTCAGTTTACTTACACAACAACATCACAACAACATCACAACAGGAGTTTTCTCAAGGTGCCTTGCACTGTAAGGTAAAGACCCTACAATAATACAAAGAAAAAATATAAGTCACATATTTGTGAAGTCTTGTTTTTGATTATGCAAAGTCTCTGTTGTGCGAGGTTTCAAATGTTCATGTACTCCAGCATTTATTTATTTTGTTTTAAATATCTGGGCAAATGCAAGTATGCACATATACTGGATAAAGAGTCGTGAGCACAAACGTCCAATCTTCAAGCCCAGCAGTTGTTTCCAGTAAAAGCTTTTGCAGGAGGAGTACGAGGTTGTTTAAGCAAGCTCAAATCCCGTAAACCTCACACATAAACCCCTTTTCCACTCCTCACACACATCCTGCAGTGGAACAGTTGGCCTTGAACAGTATCAGTTTCATCTTTTGATGCACCATGTCTGTGTCAAAATCTAACAAACCCATGCACAATTTTGAAGTACTCTACACTGCCAACTGGGCCATTGGTTGTTGAGGGGTAGAAGCTGTTGGCACGTTGCCGTCTGGGCATTATAGACACTACTGTCAGGCTCTCTGTCAGCTCTTTTTTAAAGAAATTGTGCCAGCTTTGACTTTAACAGGTTAAAGCTGAATGAGGTCATTTTTAGGTATTGTGTTACATGTCTAAAGTGTCCACTTTGTAACAGCTGCATGCGATGTGTGGGGGATTGCATCCTTCGTCCAGCATTGACCACCTATTCACTGGTATGCTGGGTGGTATGTTGTCAGAAACGGGCATAGTGCAAGCGAGGGGAGGGGGGTATGGAGGGGGTGGTTGCTTAGCGTTGGGGCCCTGGGGTCCTGCAAGTATGTGCCAATAGCCTATGTGCACATGTGGTGTGGTGAAAAATGGACTTGCATTGTTTGATCCATGAATGTGAGACCCCAGCGTGACTCACACATTAGGGCTAGCAGTGAACAGAACACACTCCCTGAAGGATTTCCACTTCGGCTTAGGGATCTTCGTGGCATACAATACAGCAAGGCTTTCTTTGACAGCTTTTATTTTGTAGCTCATATTGTTGTTGTTTGTTTTTTTACCCCTCATTTGAAGCTCAAAGTTCTCACAGTGAAGGAATTATAAAAACCTGCTGAAAGTCATTTAATAAATGCGCACATTATGGCCAGTGGTAGTGTTTTTATTATAGAAAATACTTTCCCATTGTAAAACTTGGGCTGTTAAGAAGCCTGGAAAATGTTGCCCCATGTCAGCATACTTACAATGACTTGAGGCAAAGGCCAGACACGACTATAGCTGTGAGCTGTGGGCAGTCTTTTGTGATTGAAACTACTCACGATAAGAGGTGGGAGGGGGGGAAGCCAATTATTTTTAACAGCTTTACACTCCAATTAATCCGGAGACTTTTTACACACTGTTGTGGCTCATGTCACCAGGGAATATCAGACCTCTAAACAGAATGTCTCCTTTGTTTATGCATTTCACAAAAGTCAGTGAGAACTGCATATACAGTACAACCCACATATACCGTGTCATGTGATGACACAGAGAGCGCACAGTTCAAGCAGCTGAAATGCTTTCAGATTATTGTGACTTCAGCATCTTATGGGTTTAATGCTATATGAAGGGGAGAAGGGTGAAATTTATGTGTCTTCAATGGAAATGTTTGCAAAGGTAATGAAAAACGATTTTGGAGGTCATGGGGGAATTACTTTCCAGGTAGATCAGAATAGATGAGGGGCATTTTTCCAATTCCAGCTGTTTTCCTCTGTATTCTATAGAGGACCAGCGCTTTCTTCACAAATCAGTAGCAGAGTAAGCTACTTTACTCAGTTAAAGTAACTTTTTGTTACAGAGTAATCACCTGTTTTTGTTAACAAAAAAAAGACAGAAAGAAAAATGGGGAAAAGGTGATTTACATGCAAACATGCATGGAATTACAGTATATAAGTCAAGGACAGCATTTGAAAGCATTTGAAAAATACTGTTCAAACTTTAAAAATAAGTTTTACAAAACTTTTAGAGGAAAGTCAGGCTCCTTAGAAGGAAAGAATATTAAAAACACGAGGGGCGACTCAAGACTTGTGCACAGTAAGTTTCATACCTAAAACATTTCTTGGTTATATCGTCAGCAGCATCTTTGATTCGTTTTTTTTTATTAGGATATTCTTAGAAAAATCGATACTGTGTCAAGGCATAGTATGAGCTAATGATGGCACTGTTGCCTTCAGCAAACATGCACTGAACTGTAGCTCCTTGCTACTATAAAGGGAAAGCAAAGAGTGTATCACTCTGCTCTAACAGTGGTAGGTAAGACCATTTGGAACGGATCTATCGCTGTTGGTGGATTGATCCATAACCTTGCATCTGACAAGTAAACTCAAATCAGTTCATTCTGAATTTGGAACCAGAACTTCTTTTTTTTGTGCTCAACTAAGTAATATGTTCTACTTTCTTGTACCTGAGAGACATAAACTAACCCATAAACTAAGTAAGATACAATCTGTGGACAGGAGGAAATGAGGGGGAAAAGAATAAAAGAAATGTAAATAAAGAAATCACTTCTGTTGTAATTATTATTCATTCTGTCTTTGGAAAAGAGTGTGACCATGTTTAACCCACAAAAAAAGCACCACTATCACTGCACTATTCATCCTTTAAAAGGCCCTCAAAACCTCAGCCATGTCCCTCCCCCCAAAACATCTCCATCCCTTTTGTGTACCTGCTCTAATTGAGAGTCACTCCAAGTGATGCTGTCTTGTTCTGAACATGTCGTTCTGTCTGGACTACAGACCACAGACTGTACGTGTCTGGGGAAGTCTTTGTGTTTGATAATGTGCATGTGCTTCACACACATTTAAATACGACCACAGTCTCTTTCTCGGACACACACACACACACACACACACACATCTAATCTATTAGCTTAGTAAGAGGGGCACTTATTCCAGTTTTACTCGATGCTCTCTCTCTCTCGAGCTGCTCAAACACAGAAAACCACTTCAGTACACCGGCATAATAGCCAATGACAAGCTTTTAAGCTCTCCAGCCTCATTTTGCCATGTGAACATCTTTATTTTTTACAATAATAAATAAGTACCTTCAGTTGTAGCCCATTGATATTATTTTAAAGTATGTCTGCAGTAGTATACACAGTGCTCATGACACTTTGCTTTGGGAAGCAGGAAAAATGATTGTTTAATGGGAAAGCTGGCCTCCAAAATTGTCTCTATTAAACTGGGTTTTGAAGAACGGTGCATTATAAGTATTTTGTCTGTTAGGGTTTCCTCTGGAATTTCTGCTTTACTTTCACAGTCCAAAACATGCAGACAAATTGCCTGTTTTGGGACTCTAAAATCCCAAATTACGAGCGTGAATTGTATGACTGTAAATGATTGCTTGGCAATATATATTAGCCATGGAAAAGATCCTTCTGGGGAGTGCACTCAGTGTCACTGCTTGTACTTACAATCCAAAAGGCTGCAAATCAGCAGCTATTTTATTGTCTGAAAAACAGGGGAAAGCATCACTTAAACAGATCCAAGTTTCTTTCTTTCTTTCTTTTTTTTGTGAACAAATCGGTTGGCTTAAAAAAACAAAACCCACGGCACCAAAACCCATAATTTTAAGTAGGGATGTGTTTTTCAAGTAATTAAACTCCTGTTTTGGGTGTGAGATGTGTAACAGATGGCTTTTTTTTGGCTTTTTTTTTTTTCAAAACTGCAAGAACATTAAAACTCTGAACTAAATGCTGAACCTGTTCATTAAATGAGTCTTTTGTAAGACAGTAAATAACTCACTGAGACACAGTTTGCACTTTTCATGTACTGGGAAAAGCTTACGTGTTTATTAAGAAACACATTCGTCATTACTTTCATTTACTCACTGAAACACTCGTGGCTGTGTTGGCAGTTGCATCCACAGGTAGCGGAAGTTCAGCAAAATTACAGCGCAGATGCAATTGTTTGCACACAACAACGCAAAGTTGTTCACACTGCTCGTTAAAGATTTGGTTGAGTGCGGAGGCAGCAGGGGTGATTTGAGGGTTGAAACCAGCAGTGGATGGAAATAATATGAGAGGCAGAGAGGAAAGAGTGAGAGCAGAAGGGAATGCGAGAGAAGGAAGATGAGAAGCAAATTTCAAATTTAGTAGCTGTGAGAGAAAGAATTTTTTTTGTTTGCAGTTTTGGTGGATGGATGGATGCATGGATGGATGATATATCTACAGTGATGCAAAGAGGAGAACAGCAATTGTCTTCATAGGAAAAGGGGGTACAAAAAGGACTTTGAATATCTCAGTATTGATGCATGGATGTAAAATGACACAGAAAACATGGATCAGCTCTCATTCAGCTTTTGTTAAAACTGCTTTTATTGAGATATTTGCCATATTTTTTACCTTAAAAATTTTCAGCTAACGAAAAGACTAGGTTTTGGTATGTTTTGTAAAGGTGGAGTACATGAAATTTATGGCCCTTCTGAACCAAGCAAACTACCCACCAGTCATTTCTCTCTGATGCTTCAGGTGAACCTTACTGCTACCACTCTAAAATTAATGATTGTTACCTACCTACAATTCCAAAGCTTTATTGTATTCATTTTAAAAGAACCTCAAAGCCTTGTTCCTTGGACCTCATGTTGGCATTATGCACATGGGCAGTGTTGAGTGAGCTATAACGTGTCATGCAGTATAAGAAAGAATTAACAGTGTTTCACATGTCTTGGTAGCAGCAGGATTTATTCAGTTTTAACACTCCATATGGTTGGCTATTGTAGCTCAACGGCATACCCCACCCAGCTGCTTGTGACACATTTTGCTGGCACAGAGTGCAGCATCAGAGGCCACTTTGATCAGACTGTCTGTCAGCTGCCATAAGGACAAGGCTTGACTGAGAAGAAGGCCAAAAAGACTTGTTAGACACATAATTAGATGTCTTCTAATTAGACAGTCATGCTTCATTGTAAGATTTTACATACTAATTTGCAGTTCTTTCCTCATAAAAAGCATTTATCACAGTACAGTAGATCATAAACCTAGATATTATCTGCTTCTTTGTCCTCTGTGACCTCCCCGATAGATAAAAAGGACACAAAAATAGGGCTTATTATTGCTGTTTTTCTTAAAGACAATCACATGTAGAGATGACTGAATGACAGATGTGTTGTAGATATATATTTGATCCTGCTCTTGTGTTTATTTTTCTGTACATTTCTCTCAACCAGATGGTTTCCATAGCAGCAATTAATAACCCACACACACGCTGCAAAACGTACCTTTTTTAAAAGCACTTATCTGTTGTGGTGATAAAATACTTTTCAAGAAAATTTTCCAGTAATGCCGCCTTTCGAAAGTGTTTGAAGAAACTGAGGCCACACAGCGAGGCCATTGGGGTGTTGTGCTGATGCTTTGTTAGATAGTCGCGCCACAGCCAAAGCAAAACCTTGTGTTGTTAGTTCTCTTTTGGACCCTTACACCTTTCTCATCTTGAACTATTGTTGCACGGGCCATCACTGACATGCTATTATTCCCGCATGAAAGAACACTGACAATAAGGCTAAAGGGATCCTTTTCTTGAGAGGAGCTAGGCTCATAGACCAAGACAAGGGCTACAAACTACCCAAAATCCTCTCTTCTGGGTGTTCCTCAGTAGGTATAGCTATTTGGCAGTCTCATCTTAGATGTTCATGCCCTGCATGTCAAAGCAGAACGTCTTACTGTGCAAAATGTACATCATAAGTACATGTGTTGATGTCCTTATTCTTGTAATTTCATGTTGGCAAATACATAACACTGTATCTCCAAGAATGTTAGAGAAATGTTTGATCTTTGCATGAACGCTGAATCTGTGTGCACAAGATGCTTATTAGAGCAGAAAGCGGAATTTTTCCTCCATCTGATTTACATCAGGTGCAAGACCATGGAAGGGTAATTTTCGCTGATAGAAATATTTTTATTATAGAGTTCTAGTTGTAGTGGAAATGATAGGTCTACTTTACAGCATTTGCAGACTCCAGCTTACCCCCCTTATTCTTTTGTCTAGGACTGATTATCCTGGAATGTTTGTTTAGAATCATCCCCTGTATGGGAACGTCACCTGGAGTTTGTAGTAGTGCCCTAGATGAAGACGAGCTCTGAGATACACCTGGTGAGGGACAACAAAGAGATGAGATTAACCATCCTGTAAGGCATCTTTTAACCACGGATGACATCTCTCGCATGATCCAATCGCAGTCGAACTGAAAGTAAAGTAAGCAATAAAGATGCCAAATAGAGAAAACTCATAAAGTAAAAGTCAAAAAAATAAAGGTTGTCATTTTAAAACAAGGTCTGAAGTCAGCATTTAAAGTTCTTTTTCAACTGCCATTTGTATTTACTGTTTGATTCGTGGATCACTGTTCATTTAAACCCATTTTAAATTTGTACAAAACAACACTCACTTAATGATTAAAGACAATTTCCAGTCAGTGCATGATTCTTGGACTAAAATAAACATGATCAGAGAAGCCAAAACAGGGTTTTGTACTGTAAAGCATTTAAAATTGTTACTCATAATGAGGAACAATTGTAAAAAGCACAACCAGGGTTTAGGTAGGTATCAAAACAAATGTAATTTAACAGACTAGTTCCTTTCACACATACTGTAGCCTCAGGGTATTAATTCATTTGCACATGTAGCTTCAGAGTATTCAGTGATTGATTGATTGATTTAGCTAGCTTTGCACGCACTCCCCTCCAAAATAAAAATATTATGTCCTAAGCTTTTCACCTGTGAAGATTCACATGTTGATATGCATTCAGATATGAGGCAGATGAAAAGAAAACAATATTTGTACTTGGAAATATTAAATATAGAATTCTTAATCATTTTTTAAATTCTGAAATTTCTTTGCTTTACTGAACTACTTGTAAACTTTTTCCTGCGGACAGGATGCAATGAACATGTTTTCTTTCACATTCCTTCCTGAGTACTAATGCTTGTAGAGATCCTTTCTAGGTCTGTGTCTGACAAAGGGCTGTTGTTTTCCCAGCTTTTTCTCTTTTCACACGCCAGCTTCAGAACAGCTGCTGAGGCATTAGAATAAAATTAAGGGAATATTTTGTTTTCTGCTCACTGCTGATGTGGTTGTAACATTGATTCTGTTCTTCTTTCCTTCCTCCTGTGTGACCTCTGTTCCTCATTTCCTGGACTCTTACGGTATCAAGTAATTTATACATGCATTCCTAACCACAGCAAATTAATATTTTTGACTTATCTAGTAATGACTCAGTAGACATCTGTTGGGAAAGTCTGATAACAATCAAACGTTACCTACGTATTAACCTTAGTTTCTTGTTAAGGTGCAAGAGGTCTGGGACTCCTATTTGTGACAGAAACACTAACCTGTGAAGGTATAACGATTATAGATATTGCACAATGACTAATATGTTACAAGTACAACCCTGTACCCAAAAAAGTTGGAATGCAGCAACATGTCTCAAAAAATTCAGATGGGGTAACAAAAAATAAGTGGTACTAAAAGGAAACAGCTGGAGGAACATTCTGCAGCTAATTAGATTAACTGGCAACAGGTCAGTAACATGACCGGGAATAACAAGAACATCTTAGAGAGGCAGAGTTTCTCAGAAGTAAACATGATTCACCAGTCTACGAAAATTGTGTGACAGTTTTAGAATAATGATCCTCAGGCTCAGGAAATCTTCCAGAAATCATTAAAAAGGACAAGGACCATTTGCCATGTTGTCAGCGCTCATCTCAAAAGCCTGCATCTCTGATTGTACAGTATGGTGGTGCATTAGTGACTATGAAATTATCAACGCTGAAAGGTTTGTGCAAATTTTAGACCAAAATGTTCTCATCCAGATCTTTTTCGGTGATGACCTTGCTTATTTCAGCAAGACAATGCTAAACACCATACTGCAACTATTACAACAGCACGGCTGCATGAAGTGAAAATTACAACAAAGAAGACCCAAAACAGTGAGAATCCTATATCAGACAAGCAGAGATGGGCAGTAACACGTAATCCGATTACTTTTTTAAAGCAACGAGTAAAGTAAGGGATTACTATTGCAAAAAAGGTAATTAGATTACTGTTACTTTCCTGTAAGCACGATGCATTACTGCGTTACTAAAACCGTGATTTTTTTTTCATGACAATGACGTAAGCGAGTGCGACGTTCGTGGCAACAGCTGTGTGCAGATCAACAACGGATAATATATCGAGTGCGGGAGAGAGTATGAGCGTGCAGCGTTAAAGCGTGGAAGTACTGATTAGCGTCTGCTGTTCACTGCGTGGGAAGAAAACTTCTTTTTGCAGCGAAAAAACCCTTAACTTCCGAGAAAGCACCGAGTACGCAGACTGCAGAGTGCGCTACCACGTAATGGGAAATTCACAGACAAACTCGCGGATTCTTCAACTGACCGTTGCGGCACACCTGCACCAGGGCAAACCTCCGCCTGCTATACAGGTGAAAATAGAGCAACAGGACCGCTGAGTCTTTGATTTTATTTATTTTCTGCTGTGTTTCACTTGCATTTATTTGAAAGAGTGAGTGTAAACACAAAAATGTTTTTATTTTATGTGCTGGAATGTGCAGAAAATAGGTTTAAATGTTAAACAAATTTCTTCCAGTCAGAGAATGTTGCATATAATTTAATTTTTGCTTGATGCATAAAGTTAAAAGATTAAAACTGATAAAACAAGTTTTAAAAAGAGACTTTTCCATTTGATTACATTTTGTATGATGGATTATGCAGAAAAAGTAGAATTGGGCTGAAAGATCTATCGCTTTATCACCTATTCAGGTTGTAAATCGTGTTTTTAAAAAGTAACTAAGTAAATAATTACTTTTGAAAATAAGTAATCAGTAAAGTAACAGGATTACTTTTGGGGGGAAGTAATCAGTAATTAGTTACTGATTACTTTTTTCAAGTAACTTGACCAACACTGCAGACAAGAATGGGACAACATTCCTCTCCAACGAAATCAAACACCTGAACTCCAAACTCAGGTGTTAAGGACTGTTGTTAAAAGACAAGGGGATGCTATGCAGTGCTAGTGCCAGTGTTTTATTTTGTTTTATCTAACCTATAGCCCAAATTCACCAAAAAGAAAAAAAAACTAGACCTTTATGCGTGTATGTGAACTATTTTGCGTCCAATGACAAGTTGTTTTTGGAATTTTGTCATGCTACAGTGATTTGTGAATTGCCTTTGATTAGACAGCCTCCTGAAACTTGCAGAAGTCTTTCTTCTTAAAACATTCTTTAGTTTTCAGGTAACCAAAATGATTAAGACACGTTTTTCTAACTAGTTTTTACAAGAATGTTGCAAGGAGCCACACACCACCTGGTGCAAACCAGTGAAGGATTATTGCTTAATGCAGCCAACATCATATTCAGATGAAAAGGTTAATTTCCCTTTAAAGACATAATCTTTTAGCGAGAAATGTCAGAGCTGGTTAGAAACACAGTGCACACTGAGTAGTTCTTTGACATGCAGTGTATTTGAGCTTGCTGAAGTCTGGAAAGTATTCTACTTTCATAGAAAAATAAAATCAGTTCTGCCAGATCTCTCAGCAAATTTGTAAGATTGTGTTGCACTCACCCACAGACTGTGCAGAGACAGCCAGCAGACTGCATGTGCTGCGTGGGGGAGCGAAAGTGTGAGGTGCACAGATGGAGAAGAATAACATCAATAGGACTGGTGCGCTGACAGATTCTGTAAATCTGATTTTTAATGAGACATTCGAATAAAGAATTTAACAGCACTTTTCTCTTATGTATACAGCAAGACCACGAACTACAGTTTCTACTTACTTTACACGATGAATGATTTTTAAAGGCAGTGAGTCACTTTGAGGGTTTTTTTTCTAAGAGTAATTGGCCATGTTTCCTTTTCAATAAATTGGAGCTTGATTTGAAAGACTGTGATTTCAGCTCGCTCGATGTGTTGTATACTTTACGTGTCAGTAATGGACGGAGGTCAAAGTGAGAGAAAATGGTAACAGAAGGCTAATGTTTGTGTTTTCAGAAAAATCTGATGAAAAACGCCATTGCACTGGCTGACTTTTGATGTTCTGATTTCCTTAGACTTGGCAGCCCCCGATAACAAGAGAAATGATTTGACACGATACTTTCCAAGGGTAATTGACCCTTTTCCTGGACACACACACACCAAGATCAAAACAGTGTATCCTCTAGACTCCAAGAACCACTGATTAAGCATAATTTACAGTAGACGTATTTCCCTTCCACTTCTAGGGTAGACCTGGAATAGACATACTGTATGAGATGTTCATCTCCATCTATGTATGTTGTGCACGGTTTAAGCTGGTGACTGAATGTGGCGAGTTGCCAGCCAAGACTCAGTGTTTCTTGGGAAATGGAGAAAAAAGGGGCATTGTTCTAGGAGCAGATACCAGCTTTACGAGCAAATTCAGCTGGACTGAAATTTTTTTGCCATGTATAGAAAGCAGGAGTGGAGCGGGACCTGACAAAAGATGACATTGGTTTGTAAGTTTTAGGCAGTGACGCTCAGGGGGATTCCATTATGTGGCTGTCACACAGCATTAGGCGAGACAGCAAACACTTTCATGTGTGGATTACCATTTACCCGTTGGAGATAATAGATATTTGCCTTAGCTAATCCATTTCTCTATTGATTTTTTTCTCCCTTTAATAACTTCTTGCAAGCAAGCAAATTTTAATAAGTGCAAGAATGCTGACATGTAAGAAGCTGGGACAAAGGGCTGTGTTTGACACAGATAAGCTGTTTAGTGTAGTTTTCCATGCAAAGATCATTTTGACAACTTTATTTATTTCAAACAACACATACAGTTTGTAAGCGCACATTATGTTTACATGTAACAGAAAATCCATCTGCTTTCATGTAAGAGTGTTGTGTAAGTGGGGTATCCTTTTTATTTTTTTAAACGATTTCAGAAGTAGGTCAAATGGTGACTGGTCATTTCTTTGACAGAAGAGGTCACTCCTCTTGTTGAAAGCCTAATAATAATAAATCTCATGCCACAGCTTTTGGCAATGTTCTCCTCATTTCAAAGATAAATCCAGTGGATGAATTTATGCTAGTAGTTACTGTCTGCGTAGCCTAATGCTGATATAAACCACTTTTGTCCTAGATCTATTAATAGAACAGTTGCTATTCCTGCGTTGCTAAAGAAAAATACATACATAAATACCATGTAAGTCCCAACAGTTCACTTCTGTTTGATAAATCTAAAAAAAAAAATTCTAAAATGATTTAGTAAGCTTGAAGTACCTTTTCGTGAGAGTGCCTAACAGCAGGAGAATTACAGAATATTACAAGCATTATGCATCATTTCTATGATATCAATTATGACTAGTTGCTTACATCGTCAGAATTACCTCTGGAATTAGATCATTCGTGATATAACAGCTAAGACTGTCAGTAATGACACGTTGATTTAATCACATAACATTGAATTGAAAAGGAAATAAATATTTTGTTATTTTAAGTTTTAGCTTAAAGACCTGCAAAACCAAATAGTAAGAACGAGGGTGGGCAAAGATAATAAGGACATTTTCCACAAACACTATTTTTGGTCACCACTCCAAAAACTCATTGTGATGTCAGGTGTTTACTTGTTGGAGGTTCCTGGTCCTTGGTTTCGGTACAGGTGAAGGCTGTGGTCTGTCAGGAACGTCATACATGAGTGAAGGGCTGTTTTCAGTCTGAACTTCAAGCTGAGGAACATTCTGGTAATATGTTCTTGGTGAAGGCTGAGGTATCAGCGGTGGAGTGACAACCTCTGTTGGGTGGTTATTCTTGTGTTCTGGGCTTACAGAGTGAGTCTCCTGCTTCTGTAGAGAAAGCATCCTCAGTTCGCCTTTATCCCTGGGACTCGTTTGGCTTTTGTTGCGTCTGAGTAAACAGCACAATCCAACGATAACGAAGAGCAGAAAAAGAATCAGACCTCCTCCTCCTGCTAGCACTGCCATTACAGTTTGACGTTTAAAAGAAAGTAAAGGTGGACAAGTCGGCCGAACCTTGTCGCTACTCGCCTTGCTGATTTTGTTTGCCACATCACACGTGAAACTTCTCTCAGCTTTCAGATCGATAAAAGATATGCTCAGTGTTTGTTTTGTTTCACTTTTTAATGTCTCCTTATCAAGCGTCCATGAAAACACCAAACCCTCAGGTTTAGTAACATGGCAATTAAGATTAACAGCCATAGAGCTGAAGTCACAAGAATAACTGAGCTGAGGTTTTGATACTTTGTCCAGCACGCAGAGGCGCCCAGTCCATGTTTTAGCAGATGTATTATTGGGATGCAGTACATGTCCTTTGTAAATCCCTTGACTTGAAAACAGAATTTTCTTAAGCACGAGTGATCCATTTGAAGTAATGTCCTCTGGTTTTCCAGTTGACACTTTCCCTTGCCTGTAGAAAATGACTGTATTGTTATGAACCCATTTCAGGATATGAGAGTTTGTCAGTCGTTCATATGCAAGCGGCAGAGTCAGACTCTGCCCAGGAGTGGCATAGAGATCACACGTATCTTCTTTTGCCATTAAAAGGTTGATGAATCCCAAAAGAATTGCAGCACCAAACATGGCTGTAAAATATGCCATGAGATCCAGAAGTTTTAGAAGTCAAGATGATTTCCAAGCCTCGCTCCAGGACCCGTTCTACCAAAATGGGAGTGATACATTCGCAGCTCAGAATTTATCTGACTTTATTTGGGAAGTGAATCTTCAGTAGTGTGGAAACCACTTCATAAAAGTCTACTTTCAGTTCTGTAAAGCTGACTAAAAGCGCTGTCAGAGTCATGCGGTAACTGGCATTTACCCGTTTTCCTTCATGTGACATGACGTGATGTGACGTGGTGGAGAAAGAATTTTTCGTCAAAATATCACTTAATAAACCATTACAAAAAGTAATACCTTTTAAATGTTATTTATAAAAGCCACAGGGGATTCACAGTTGGCATCACATAACTCCCTCTAACCATAGCTCTCCAATGAGGAACAGATCCACACCAAAACCCCAAGATAAAGCAACTGAGGATCTCTCTTTAAGACGAAAATACAAAAAATAGATACAAACAAGTACCGAGTAGTAGTACCAGTAATCACAATGAAGATGCCAAAAATCAATGCTCAACATGTTAAACTTATCATCTGTGCTTATTTGAAAGCTTTTTTTAATTTGTAGATGCAGAAACGTCACCATACTGGAAGAGATTAGAAGACATTCAAAGAGCAACAACATCATAATAAATGACTTGATCTGTGCTCTGTAAAAAGAACACATCCAGCAATAGTATAATATTTCAAAAATGTAATATGCATGCTATATTAGATTACTGAAAATAACATGAAAAATCACCAGTAAGATATTTCCCTGCTGGCCTTTGCTTTATATATTCTGGTTATTGGTTTTTGCCTGTCGAAGAATACAAATGACTTTTATTTGTGGAGTCTAAATTGGTTTAGTCATGGCCGCCTTTTCTGATAAAGCAAATGAGTAATGAGACCACTGCCTCATGTTAATATTTGTTACAAATGCCTTTGTTTCAGTGGCTTCAGTTAAACTGCTCAGCTTGTGTATTTTGTAATTATAAATGGTGCCCCTTGAAACTATAAATCTTTTCCAGACACTTTCCTTTGAGAGTAGACCTCTTCTGCAGAAAGTCACACAACAGTATTTTCCTTTGAACAGTAACAGTCTGACCTTATTAGCCTGATTAGTTTTAGTTCAACAAGTGTCCAGGTGGCACACAGCTTCAGCTACTTTCACGGTCTTTAGGTTTTTTTAATTTGGTAGATGTGAAAACGAGCTGGCTTTTTTTTTCTTTATGCCATTAAATATACTATTTGCCTTTGAAATGCACTTCAGTCATCACATTCGAGGGAGCGCTCTGTAAATCCTCCCCACAGCATTCCCGGTAAACACTGTTCATTGTTCATTTAACGCACAACACACCTCTGTCATTCCACAATTCGTGCCATCTATAACCCTTCAAGGTACTGCAATTACTGCCGTGGCTTATGCTGCACTGGCATGAGTTCATTTTGCACCCCACAACTATAATTTCATGCCATTAGCGGTGATTCACAATCTTTCTGTAACTCTCAGCACCTTCAAAGAAACGCTTGGCGAGAAGAACACCTGTTTCTTCTAGTTTCACCGTCATTACACTTTTTCCTACCCTGAGGGAACAGATTGATGTAAAATATTAGCTATTCAACTGAGTGTGTGCAGGGGGCTGAGTGCAATAAATTCCTAGTTACAAATGTTGTAAAGATTACACGTGCTTGTTTGTGCAATGAATTGAAAGCAGCAGGTTCACAGACACGGGGGAAAACAGTCAAAGAAACATATGGTGTCCTTGTGTTTTATATCATAGCTGACATGAAGCAAAGAACGTGCTTATTTCAAATTCTCCACTTTTTTGATTAGTGTCTTTAATACAGTACCTGGCAACAAACACTTACGCAGAGATGTATTTAATAAAGCTGTCGGCTGGAGGAGTTTCATAGCCCAGCTTCGCTGCATTGACAGGCGTGGCAGCAATTGTGTCAGTAAGATCATCAAAATCCAGTTGTGAAAATGTTTCAGCTGAGACTTCTTGTGTTTCTGACCATAAAGGTTTTTTAGGCTTTCCCAAATAAAAACTATAACTCCTTTTTCTTCCCTTTCCCAGAAGGTAAGCCCCACTGCAAGGGTGTTTTCAGGATTTTCTTTTAAAACAGGATGCTCAGCAATAAATACCAAATCAACTGAGAACTGGCTGAAACGTCACCAAATTCAAGATGAGGTTGCTCTGTAACATTTCGGCAGTTGCTCTGAAGCACAGCATTCAACCCAGGGGTAATGGTGCTAACAAAATCTTTAAGAACATTTTTTTTCTATTGAGTGGTAAAAGAAATGAACAATGAACATATCCTTTCCTTGTTTAAAGTAAAGGAGTCACCAAACCTTAGTGAAGTATTTGAGAGGGAGGAGATTTAGTGATATATTAATTCAATTCAATTCAATTCAATTTTATTTATATAGCGCCAAATCACAACAAAAGTCGCCTCAAGGCGCTTCATAGATACAGAGAAAAACCCAACAATCATATGACCCCCTATGAGCAAGCACTTTGGCGACAGTGGGAAGGAAAAACTCCCTTTTAACAGGAAGAAACCTCCGGCAGAACCAGGCTCAGGGAGGGGCGGGGCCATCTGCTGCGACCGGTTGGGGTGAGAGAAGGAAGACAGGATAAAAGACATGCTGTGGAAGAGAGACAGAGGTTAATAACAGATATGATTCAATTAGAACTTTATCTGATTGTAATTTTAGTATTATGTATACACTTGTGTTTTTAGGCTTTGAAATTTGTTAAGGAGACGTTAATCATTTAAGAAGATGGATGGATGGATGGATGGATGGATGGATGGATTCAAAGAGGAAGACAGCAATTGCTTTTCTAAGAAAAGGTCATCAGGACCCCCACACAAGCTGTCCCTTTTCAGTGTCTGGGGTGGAAATTTAAGTTTTATAGGGGGGATTTGCCTGCCCCTACTACACTGGTCATATGGTCCATATCATTATGAACACTCCCAAACACACTCAAAGCTGAATGTCAGCACCTTGACCACATAGCATGTGTTTCATTTCTATTTCAGTGTGCTGGAGTAGAGCCAAACAATGAAAAACATATTAGTTCTTATACTTAGACACTGCTCTGTGTAATGATAAATCCTGGACATATTATTCGAAATGTTTAACGGCACCACTCAGTGAAGTGAAAGCTAAATCAAACTTTGCCTGCATCCTGTTACATTGCAAATGATTTTCCATGTCACAGTCTAATAAGCTAGGTTACACTGGGCCACAACTGTGATCATTTCCATCTGTTGCAAAGGCAAAAAAGACTTCCTGATTTCTTTTCACTTCTGCCCTTCTCTTTGTTGTGTTTCATGTCCTTGTGTCATCTGCAGAAGTATTTCTTCATAGTATGTAGAAAAGAAGACAAAGTAGTATTTGATGACGTTGTGACATAATGTGGCAAGTCAAAAAAAGATTTTGCAAGTGTAGTATTTAGTGGTTATACTTAAAAGGTTTTGTTATTCTATAAATTATTCAAGGGAAATATTATTGGGGCCCTAAAATACCCACTTATTAATCATGATTATCCTTGGCATTTTTATTTAGTTGGATTATGCAAACTGTAATCACAGCCAGAGACAAAATGTTCTCCTCCGGTCTCTGTGATTTTATGCAAATGGTGTCCAGTGTTCCTGATGTCAAGTCAGAACCCAAACGTTTTATCATCTTTTGACATGCCCTCCTAATTGGCTACACAGTAAGAGCTGAATAGACCAGGCATGGGTTAATTGGCCTCAGTTTCTGGTCCCTCAAGCTCTGGGGCAGGGAGCCCGTCTGCCTAGATGATGTTTAATTCAGGGGTCCAGATGGAGGTGTAACAGCCTGGCTGTGAGATCTTTGACTCACACTTTATCCAGACATGGCTGTGGCCGTGGACGGCCTCTGGGGATGGCCCCTCCTGCTCGTCAAAGTCAATGTAGTCCCAGGGACAGTGACATCACTCTGAGCCAAGTGTTGGTGCTTTGAACTGGATAATACCAGATCACTGGAAAATAAATTAATTTATTAAGAGATTTGAGCATAAAATGAAACTTAATGAATAAAAATTTGTAGTGTAAGCTCGTGGATATTAATTATTAGTGTTGGCATTTGGAAGAACTCAGAACCAAGGAGTGCAAAAGAGAAGTCATACATTCAGTTTTACATAACTATCCACCAACAACAGTTCTGTGTCAGTTGTAAGATCAAAACAAAAAAAACAATGTCTACTGGCTTGCATAAATCAATGCATTCTCATATACTTAGATCAATTAAAAATATATAGAAATGGACGCCGGTTTGTGGTCTGCCATGTATGTGCTTAGAGTACGTCATGTAGCGAGGCAATTGCAAAGACACGTTTTAATTTGCATCTGCACCGTCAGAGTCAAGAAGTCATGAAGGCCTGTGTTTTATCATCTGATTATATTTTATCATCCCTCTTTTACCAAAGAAGTGAAAATCCAAAGGAAGGAGACAACGTGATTGGCATCTCAATAAAATGTCATTCTCCATCTCACCTCTCACCTCATCTCACCTCATCTCTTGGACTGAAGTCAGGGCTCTAATACAAAAAAATGTGCATATACATGCTTATTTATTTCTGATAATGTCGTAATTACTAACTTCTCAACAGATTAGCCATGTGACCCTCCCGTCTTCAGAAAATGAGCTAAAAATTGAAAGCTAGCGAAACAACAACAACACATGGTTATAAGCTATTATTACCTTAATACCTTTATTTGTACAGAACTTCTCAAAACACAGGGTTAAAGAGTATTTCATAGTTTGAGAACTCAGTTGACTGCAATCCGCAGTCTACTGAGTTCTAGCGGTAAGATTTTACGCACTATAACTTTAAGTAAGACAATAAACTGTTAAAAACAGTACCTTGAGTGAGAGTGAAATTGCAAACTATACTGCAGTGTAACTGTTAAGAAGTTCCTTTCTCAGTGTGCTGATTCACAACTTCAGCTCTTTCTGAATATTCATCTCAGTTAATCCTTATTTGACTGTGTGCTGGATTAATTAGAGAATAGGCTTTAAAATTTGTTACTAAAAGCTCACAGGTGACGCGTGACCTGCATTTCCATAATATAAGCGTATTAGTGAACTTAGTGAACACAGTAACCAGTGCCAAAAGAGTGTAGCCCACAGCATGTGCAAGCAAAAATCATATCAGCCCCTTTAATGACATAATGCCGTGTAATCATTTGCAGAGCTCTATCCTTGTGACCTTGTAAATTTGTTTGGACTATATTAGAAGGATGGCATTACAAAAATGTATTCCTTCTCCTCGTCTCTGATACGCTTGACTTCAGGCACAGACTTTGGGAAACAAATTAGCTTAAAATCTTTATGTTTCGAAGGATCTTATGTGTACAAATATGAACTTTTGCTTCTGGCAGACTCTGAAGAGGGATCCAAGCTTGCTCTGTTGTGCATGCCTCAAGCGCTGTCAGCTAAATCCAACAGGAAATTGTGCAATTGAAAGTGTTTACCTCCACTTTTATGCAACGTCTGCAAATTGTAAAGCCTGGAGAGTCCTTCTTAGTACACTTTCTTGTCACATTGCTGTCAAATTCTGCACCCATAAAATTAGACTTAAAAACTTGTTTTAAATATGTCTGGTTTACAGGTCCTAGTGTTTTAAAGGGGGAAGACATCTTTAGACATTTAGATCATGTTCTTATGATTTTACAGGTCATTCGTTGCCAGTTAAAATCACACTCGCTACTTCTCCAAAATGGTTGTCGTGACAAAAGCCAGAACTCTTTTTTTTGGCAGGGTTCAAGAGATCGCAGTTTATATTTCCTCTTGCAGCACATGAGGCGGTAACTTGTCTGTTTTTGGTGGTGCTAGTAGTGCGGTGAGAGGACAGGTGGGGTAAAACGGGGAGATGGTAGAGTAAGAGGGTTTCGGGTGGGGGACTTATGCACTTCAAATATATAGGCTGGTGCTTATCATTGTCGAGTGCAGTAGTGCCGCCCCTAAGGAGGAAGCTGCTTATATCATCTTTGTTTTGCTTGGGCCCAGCTGTTTTTGCTCACGGGGGTGACCAGCTATCTGCTAATGCTGGGGATCTTTGATGTGCACAGGGAGGCTCTGTATACAGGGGAAGCACTCTGGCACCATTCACCCCAAAACCTACCTCCCATCAGCCTGCTGGAGTTCAAGTTTAAACAAATTAGAAGGGCTGTTTTTGTTCCCCTTTTCACTTTATGACTGCAGGGCATCTGTTCTCTGTTGTCCTCCCCTGCAATCCAGTGAAAACTGAGGAGGACACTTAAGTGAGATGCTTTGTCGTTGACTATGTGCTGCAGACATATGCAACTCTCCGTTGCATAAATGTTGCAGTGTATGACTTAGAAAAAGAAAGGCTATATTTCCTAGAAGTACCAAATCTGTCCCTTAACAATTCTTTCTTTTTAGTTCTTTATTTGTTTTAATCCAAACAGGATTTTAGGTCCAGGAAAGCCACCTCAAAAATGCTGTTAAAACAAAGTTTGTTGGACAGCTGGGAAGAATGAACCAACACTTGTTTTTTGAGATTTCGCCACAGATTATGTCATTTGTACTTGCCTGAAGGTTATCCTGTCCACACTTTGCTTTTGTGACTAATGAAACGCCTAATCCTCTGCAGATGAAGAATTTACTTGATCTAGGAGCTTTCTTTGTTGTTTTCTGTATGCTAACATGCTGCCAATTCAGAAAGCAATAACAAAGACCAGTGTGCTACATGGTGATTTTGACTTTTGATCCTTTCATCCCTTTTTTTCTGTGAGTGTGTGTGTTCTGGCCTTTGTCTGCCTATTGAGTCACAGTGTATCATTTCAAGCCCCTTGTTTTCCATTTAAAGTTATATTGGGTTTTTTTCCTGCTTTTACTTGCAATATAAGATTTTTATGTTGTTGTTTTTTTAAGCACAGTAGTTAAAATCTTTAAATTCAATAATTATCTACAAGCTGATTAAATCTGTCAAGCTGTGAATCTTGACAAAGAGCAGAACTCTCAGTGGTGCGGGTTAAGGCTCGGGGTCAGTGTTAAAACCTGTGATTAATTGCTTGTTTGCCTGCTTAAGTGATTCTGTCGAACAAGTGAAAATAGCGTGCAAAACTGGTCGACATAGATGCAGACCTGGACTGTAAATCACTGCACACCATGAGGTAAGAAAGCTGGTTGAGTGAAACAGAAGTTCTTGCTGTTGTTTAAAACAGAAAAGTTAAAAAAAAACAACTTGTTTTGTTTTTCTTTAAATGATCAAGTATGTATACGTTCCCTTTAGTTTTTCATAAGGCTAGCTGGTCAGTCAAGTCAAAATCATCTGCTGTTTCATTCATGAAAAACTAGCGTACAGAGTCACACCTGGTAGCTCGCTTTCAAATGCCTGTACTCAATAATTAGTAGTGGAGTTTATAAAGAGGGCAGTTATGTGGCATCTGTTCTTTGGAGCTGAGGGGAAATGCTGGCATCCTTTCTTAAAGTAGATTTGGAGTCTTAAGTTAATAACAGTTTTGATGCAAATGCCTGTATTTTGAATGGTGTTTTGTTGGGATTACTCAGAGCCGAGTACACTGCTGAAGATAGCAGCCAAGACCTGAACCCTACATCAGGCTGATGGCAGAGTATAAAACAATATTACAGCTTACTTAATGTGCTGTAATTAAAATGATCAAAGCATCAGCTAGCTTGAAAAAAGCCACAGGTTTTAGCCTGTGTACCTGGTAGGAGGGTATGAGATAAACTAAGCTAAGGACAAATATTACATTGTCTCAGACAGATATCAGAACAACCAGAGTGGAATATTAGACCATGGAGGTATTTCAGTGCTGCACATCTGGCAGTTTTGCTGGTTACATCTGTATTTCAGGCCATCAATCAGTCTTCATTCCTTCCACTCTTTCCACCTGGCTTGGATTAGTTCACATGAAGACAGGATGCCATATTCTGCAGTCCTCTTTGAATAGCTCAAAAACTTTTGATGTGGCTTCAAATGTGAGAAAAGATCAAGAGATCAAAAACCAACTTGGATCCGAGAGATAACGCTGTCGGTCATGTCTGTCATTAAATCAATAAAAAGGCTATGTTCTTGCTTTAGTGATAAGATTGCAGGGGTTTCGGTGAGTGAGGGTAGACAGTTTGGCTAAAGTGACGCTTGAGTGTGGTCCCAACTGATCAAATCCACAAACAGTTATTTAGGTACAAGAAATTCCTTAGAAAAGTGGATAAGCCAAAAGGAAGACAGTAATTCTGAAAGTCACTGTTCTCTTCTGAGATCTTTGAAGTGTTTGGCCAACATCGGCTCATGTCTTCATTGACAGGATCACAGTCATAGGGTCTTTCAGCAGTAGACTGCATGTGATTCAGCAGTTTCATATCTTCTCAATTGCTAGCCCCAATTAATATGAATTTCCCATGTTTATGATTTAATATAAAGGAGTCTGGAAGAAACAACTTAAATTGCTTTTTCTAATTATTCAAGTATTTCAGTTATTGTCAAAGCATTCCCAGAAACTGGAATTAGACACATTTCTGGATATTTAAATATGGAGGTTTACGTTAAATGTAAAATGTCTTCTTTTAACATGAATTTGTACAAAAATGTGCTTGAACTCCATTTGTGTGTGTGTGTGTGTGTGTGTGTGTGTGTGTGTGTGTGTGTGTGTGTGTGTGTGTGTGTGTGTGTGTGTGTGTGTGTGTGTGTGTGTAAATACTCTTAAAAGCTAATCTACCTTTAAATAATTGTTTTCCATTAAGTCTTTATCATCCAATCAAAAAAGAGAAAATATTTCAAGACTTCCTGTCGAGTACGGCTTATCTTCACAGTCCAGAGATTCATTTAACGCTGAGCTTAACTTCAAATGATTTTTGAGAAGGATATGGTGACCAAGAAGAAGAGGTCAGCCTTTTTCTTTCTGCCATGACACTTTCATGTAGGTCAAATAGCTTATAAGCAGCCCGGTATGGGGCCCTGCCTCTCATAGCTTGGACTTGTCTGGGGACACAGAAGAGACACAGAAAGGGGGATTGAATTCAAAGCACTGTGAGTACTGTTCTCTCAATTCCTCTATAATCCTCATGCTTACTAACTCATGAGCTAAGACTGTTCGGCAGCATCAGCTCTTCCAAGAATCCTATGTGTACTGAAGCTTCTGTGTTTCGGTCAATCTGCTGTACAGATTGCTTGAGAGATTATAGCCAGTCACCGGAAAAAAGATAAAATAACAAAGGTTTTCCCATTTGTCTCCATGCACAATGGCTTCCATGGCTTGAAACAAAAGCATAAAGAAATACAAAGGATGGCTGCGAATACAAAGAGTCAAATTGGCTTTCTTTTAGCTTGGCTTTTTAATGAACAATAAAATCTCTCAAAAAAACCAAACTACATATATATATCAATCAGAAGATGCAAAGTCACATGCAAAGTTTGCACCTGCAATGAAATTAGACTATAGTCATCTGACTAATACGACAGTTGAGTTAGGGTCAGACAAATTAAAAATCTTATGGCACCTGTAAGAAGTCAGAACCTGAGTCTGACACTGAGGAGTGTCATTATGAAATCCAGCCACGCATCGGGAAAACTCGATTTATATTTTGGACAACTAGATATTAACTAACTCCTCAGGCTTGTCCACAGCATCAGTATTGCTGCTTAACTCCTACTGCTAGCTCTATCTTTTTCAGTGAGTTGGGGTTTGATCATTTATTTTTTAAAGTTTGATACCTTCAGATGTTTCTGATGTGATGACAGTATGTCACCAGATCTGTTTAATGTCAATGGAAGACACTCAGTTGAGAGTAGCTATTACCTGGTTATTCAGTGACAGAGTTAACTTCTTTGACCACTGGCTAATAAACACCAAAAATCATACTCATGTGAAAATGATGGAGCTTTGTGAACACTTAAGAAAGCCTTCCATTACACACATGTTCTTCACAATTGTGTGTATTTGTGGGGATATGAATACCTGATGAAATCAGTGCTGGCATCCTCACACAGAAGTCATGATGAAAGAAAAAAGAGGCTTGTCAAAGCGGGTTCAATCACAGTGGAGATGCAAAGATAGAATCAAATAAAATAATGATTTCTTTTGTTTATTCAAGAATTCAACCAAGGATTTTTTGTATTTTTAATAATGAACTACACAAATGCCAGAAAAGAATTAAGCAGTTTGACTGTAAAAAAGTAGGTACTTGTGGTACTTATTTTAGTTCCCAGAACTGCAAGAAGTCTTCAGATTTTTGTCATATTTGGTCCGTGTTCTTGCTCCATCCTGCAGATTTAAAAGAAGAAAGTTTCATTACCTCTACTTACAGATCAGAAATCATTGATTTCTTTGTCTTTACTTTCATTTTGGGCCTTTTCCCAGCACTGTCAATGCAATTTGTTTTCTAAGTTCTCTAAAAACCATGAGTATTTTATGCAGACCAGAGCGGGGTCCTAAACAAAATCCTACCTGACCCGTGAACCATGTAATCAATTTGTCATTGCCACATAAGACCCTAGTGCACTGCTATCCTACCTATAAAAATGCTCTCTCGCTCTCTCTCAATAAACCATAAGCAGGTGGACTGAACACATACAATGATGAAAACTTAATATTAGTGGAATTTTTTTCTGACATCAAACACAAGATACCTGACGCCTGCTTCAGATGTTTACTTTTTCCTTCCTCATTATGTGACCAGACAAGCACTTCGATGAGACATTTGAAAGCCCCAGTTTTCCACATGAGCCCAAAGCAGGCATTCAGCTTACTTACACATCAAAACAGCTCTGATGCAGAAAAATCCACTAAAGTTGGTAACTGGGACGTGGGAATGAACTGCCGGGCTATTAAGTAAAAATAAGTAATTTAATCTCAATAAATCTTTGAAACAATGAGTACTGAAATGTAATGTTAATATAATAATTTAAAAACAAACAAATAAATAAATTTTAAATATTAAATCATTGAAGAATTATGAATTAAGAATTAATAACTTCTCTACACATATGCTTTAAACTATTCTTCCTGCCATTGAGTTTAACGAGGGAGAAAACATACAGTTTAAAATGGACTATTCTTTGGGTGTGTGGGCAGAGGGGTTATTTTCACTGACAGGTGAGTGCGAACACCACCCATATTCCTCCATGTTGCAGATTAGCAGTGTGCCAGAGGGCGGAGACGCAAATGGGATCATTTCAAAGTGGGCTGTAACTACAAATCACAGAGATAGTGGGCGCAATAGTAAATCTTGTCGATGGATAGAGAAAAAAATGTGACTCCGTCTGCCCCGCTGTGGAATGTAGCATTGTCTCTGATAAGAGCGACGTCTCGTTGTAAAGCCTGAACATGCCGTGGAGGCAGAGGCCTTGGAATCATTGCTGATCTAATCATGCTACACTTTGACTTTGCATGTGTGCCAAAAGAGCTAGAAAGGGAGGGAAAGTGCAAAAATCCCCCGTAAGAAGGTGTTATTTAGGATTTTTATTGCAGAAACACTTCCAAGGTGTTCAGAGAAGACTAAAATGTCTTATTATTATTTTACTGAGAGCTGCCAAAAGATCTTTAGTTTATTTTGCAGTTTCTTTTGGATTCAGGTCACATGAGCACTCCAACAAAGCTAAAATGGGAACTGCCATTCATGGTCAAAGCTAATAAATTACAGAAATAATTCAAATCCATCTCTAATCTGGAATAATAATAAAAGAAAAGCCAGCAATGTGTGTCATAATGTACTATCAGCCATGCCAAATATAGCTTACTAACCAGTGGTAACACAGAGTTCAAGGAAAATCTGGGGATAGAAAAGGTCTTACAAACTCTCAGCTCGCTGTGTTTATGAGAACCTTTCCTGAAACCCTGTCAAAATACCACCTGTAGTTCCAAAACCAGCCTGGAGCTATCGAAAATAACTTGCTGTTTTTCTTTGGACAATGTAAAAGACCACAGCTGTACAGATACTCAAAATGCAATCATATCTGGGTTAGTAGTTAAATTCCTGCATATTTTCCAACTTACACTGCTTGTTGGCTTTTTAGCAGCGAAAAGTAAAAAATGTTCAAAAAATTTCAAAGTTGGAAAGGTGTGAGAAGTTAGGTGTCTTTAAGAGCGTAATGTTTAGAAGCTAAATTAGAAGCCTAAAATAGTTTATCTTCACAAGACATGACAACTATTGCAAGATGCTGTCTTATGATATTCCTGATGAATCAATGTCATTAGTCAGTATTTACTTCTACTTTTGCCATACTTGTTGGCTTCTGTGGGAGACCTGGGTAAAAATAGAGCTTTTATTTATGTATTTCCTGCCAGGGTCTTTATGAGTGTAACCAAAACGCTGTTTGTTTCCTCACTGCTGATTTGTTTCCTCTTGATATGCACAATGTAAATTCTCAGGATGGGGATCAATGGTACTTGGCCACCTGAGGGCAATAACTCTAGAGCAAGTGGAAAACGTAGGGACTGAATAATTTTGTGGCAAAATCAGACCCAACGGAGGATTGTTAATTATGTAAACTCTGTATATTCACTGACAGACACATGTTGAGCTGGAGTTTTGTAGCACAACTCAAAGATTTGGGAACTAGAGCTCTTACATAGCAGAAAAACAGAACAGAAACTGATAGCTTAGAAAAGAAAAAGACTCTGTCTGGGACTTTGGTGCCAGTCCTGCAACATTTGTACAAAAAAGAAAGACTCAAAACATTAGAGCAGATAGCAGAGTTCCCCGTTGTCATAACCTTGTAAATTAAGACTGACAGCCAGCATAACAGCGACCTGAGCCTCACCACTCTCAAATGTTATCAAGGTCTCAACAGAAGCTCGGCCCTGTGATCTTTTCCACTTCCCTGTTTGCAGGTACGTTGACCCTGCCCTGACCTCGTAGACATTTGAGTAACCTTAGTTTACTTGTCGACTCAATAGGGCAAAAGGAACAGATGGGTCAAAGGTCAACCTGTACATTTCATGCTCTAATTTCGCCTTTACAGCAGAAGCCTCCAGGCCTGAAAAATGAAGCCAGTGAGGAAGTGACACAAACTGCAGTTTCTGTATTGGCCACACGAGGCTGGCCCTTAAAGACAGTCCTTCCACCTTAAGCTGTCCAACACTACAACAGAGAAACACCAGAGCAAGAGCAAAAATTCCTTTAATTTTAAATATGTTTATATTGTCTATTCTGTAAAATAGTCAGATTGTCCATTCTTATTAATGTACAGAATTCACCTGCTTGCTGCTACTACTGCACATTCACCTAATGTATATACTATATATATAATGTCCCCCCCCCCCCCCCCCCCCCCCCCCATTTGTCAAGGAGCGTGTCAGGTTACATTTCACTGTGTGTTATACTTGTATAACTATGCATGTGAAAAATAAAGAAACTTGAACCTTGAAAAAAAGTGGTTTGGATCTCTAATACTTATTTTCATGTTCATGGCAATTTTACAGGCACGTTTTATTTTGTTCATTTATTCTTCATACAAAACAATCAGTGTCAGTGCGCTTAGCTTCTTCAAACAGTATAAGCTGCTCTTGGCTGCTCCCTTATTAGCAGTTGTTTTTTGGAAGTTGTTTTTTTTTGTTTGTTTTTTTAATCCAGGAGGCCTTCTGACACAACTTCAAATGGGATTTCTGTCTCCAGATGGAATTGAACCAGTGGCCTTTCACTGACCAAGTAACTATGTAAAACTACACTGTGGAGCTACTGCCAACCAATAGATTTAAACAGTCTGTTCGCTTTGGCATGTCCCTTTTGAATACTAAGGTATAAAGTATATCAGGACTTCCTCTTTGATTTTATATCACATCCTGCTTATTGTTGGATGGACTAAACCACACAGATAGGTGCTTGGATGGATGCAAAGTCCTTGTATAACTCTTTATTTTTATTTTTTTAATAATATACAATAAAACTAGGATAAACACTTGTCAACCTAAACCTTTTTAGTTCAGTTTACTGCCTCCAAGAAATTACAGTAGGAGGGGGGAAATCAAGAACAGCACACAGATAGCATGGACATATGGACATAACCACCTCACAGCCTCTGGCGTTGCCTTGCCCTGGACACTTCCTGTCATGTTTGTCATGTCCTTGTCAAAGCAACACTGAAGTAAAATGTTTCTGATAGAGCTAATTACTGGACAACAGAAGCGGACTGGCATGTTTTGGTCCTCTTTCATATTTTTGTTATTTTTTTTCAATAGAACAAGACTCATGAAATACACACGTAGCCCAAAACCTCGAAAAAATACCAATCTGTCAAATGTAATTGAAAATATGGGGTTTCTTTGCATCATGAAACAGAAGTGGATATTGTTACTTCCACCAAGGAGGTAGTGTTTGCATGCAGTGTGTAATTCGTTCTGCTTTTCAAGCACGATAACTTGGAAAGTTTTGCATGAATTCTAATAAAACCTTGTAGGGATGAAGTGGGGTCATGTTAACAAACCACTAAAATGTGAGTTAAGGCCAAAGTGATAATAACGGTATATAGAGCTATTTAAAACTATGTTTCTTACATATAGGGGCATATAGGGAATGACATATGATGATACTAAATATCACAATACTTTAGAGCTCTGACCTCGTCTTCAAGATCAAATAAGGTCAAACTTTCATGAAAATATATTTTACTTGTAGAAGTATGTTTCAGATTTTACCATCTTTGATTGTTTTGGCAACATTTAGGAATGAAAGTCGTATATTCTAAATTATATATTACTCACAATATAGTTTGCATCCAAATCACATTTGACCATTTAACTCACTTTTATATTTCAAATCCACGTTTTTTTCAAGTTGACACCAAGACGTGTTATATCTTTAAAGAAAAGTTTGTCAAGAGAAAGACACTGAGCTGCTTAGTTAGTTATAAATATACTGTAGTATAATATTATATATGTTCAAGTCATGCCCAGTTATTTAAAAATTAATGCCTGGTCCTACATAATGTTTGTGTAATCAAAGTAAACATCTGTCACGCTACCCTTATCTGATTTTTAATGAACAACTAACTTCTTAAAGTTAAAGTAAAGATAGTTAAGAGTAATAATCAATAATGTAGAAAATTATTTAATTCTACAAAAAAACCACACACACGTGAAAAAAGTATAAATTACTGACATAAAAACACAAAAGGGACATAAACACTACCCAGTCATACTTTCCTGTGCCAAGAGAGGAGCTCTTCTTTCATTGTGTTTGCCTTCCAGCACTGACGGTCCATTTATGGCCTACAGTTCTCAGTGAGTTTAGTCCTGGTCACATGAGCCTGCTGTCACAACCATCATCACTGCAGAACAAAAGGTGTAAACAGCAAGCTCCTTGGTATATTTCTGTATTTGAGCTCTTATGATTTATTATCCAGTTGCCCTCAAATATGTTCCAACTTGGCAGCGGCTTCTGCCGAGGATTAGCAGCAGCTGTGGCTAACAGGCAATTGAATATTTATATACTGCTGAGCAGTGGCAAACAAAACTCCCTTTGAGAGTCAGCAGCTTGAGCTGTGAAATCGCTCTATTTATGCGGTTGTTTACATAACTCTGACAATATTTTCACGGAGAATTAATGCAAATGCTATCTCAATCACGACTTAGCTGGTGGTGACAAAATGCATATGTGTAAAGTGCAGAGAGACAAGTCAGCCTGTTCTTTTCGCATAAAAGGCTTTGATGGGGGTGGTCACCCTCTGGCCAACATGGCCTTTTGTACCAGCTACAGCCAGTGAGAGAAGCAAAGGATGCATGTTTGCGATCAACTGACCAGCTTTGGAGCAACATAGCTGGGATCTTGCTCTTGTCCCTAACCTGAAGGTTTGCATATTAAACTTTGTTTGGCTAATCCTTATGCCACAGAGAATAGCGGAGGATTAAGACTTTAACCCCTTCAGAGAGCGAGAGCAGAAAGAGCCCTTGGCCAACGTCTCTCTCTGCTGGAGCACCTCTCTGACTCGTTGTCCCATCACGAAGGCCAGCTGTCAGTGTCCTTGAGATGATGAGATGAATGAGGGGCCCTTGAGCAGTGCGTCTGCTCCCTCTGTTTACTGAGGGGCCTCTTGCTGTGTAAATCACAACTTCAGAGCATAGCCCGGCTTTACGCCTTTATCGATTTTAGCATCGATGAATGAGTTTAAAACTACAAGGTTGAATAATTTATTAGATTACTGGCCTGCTGTCCCATCCTCCAAGGCTATTAGAAATGATTCTAAAATTGTATTAATTGGCAATAACAAATGCATTTTGAGAGAAATCAATTTAATCGCATTTTTGTTAAAATAATTTTTAAAAAGGATGAAAAAGTACAAGATGCAATATTTATGCATAAAATATTAGGAAACTACTTAGTGATAACATATTCTTTACGATGTCTGCTCTTGCAATAAAATAGCATAATCGAAAAACTTAAGTGGGGGTTACACTTTCCACTGATGAGTCTGCTATGGTCCACTTGGATCCCAGTAATGTAAACTTCCAAGAGTCTGAACAGACCTGCACATGCCTGTCTGCTTTTGGTGGCTCGTGGGCTTGTCCACGGAAGGTTTACATTACAATGCACCAGCAACACATGCACCCAGGTGGTGAACTTCATACAGTAAGTATGTATAAAATCTACTAAGTAAGTATAAAGTCTAGGTTAGACTCAGGTGCAGACAAGGACAGTTTCGCAAACACAGACAGTGCAGGCAGTCTTTCTTGGTACTTGGTACATTTTGTACATTTTTATTGTCATTTCAAGTCTTAATTACAAACCTTATAACTGTCTGTGACTCTGTGTTTTGATACCTTGCTGCTGTTCTCGGTACATTAACGTGTCCACGCCCTGCATCTATGTGAGTGTTCTTATATGGTGACAAAGGCAAATGTAGCTTATAGTGTACAGATTTTTGAGAGGTTGATAAGAAAGTGGACATTGACAAGCTAGTCCAGGGACACAAGCTCAAGTTTCCAGAAAAAAAAACCTAATTACAAAAGTGTTTGCAAAATAATGCAAAAAAGGACAAGATGGGCTTGAAATGGATTTGCAGTATTTTAAAAAAGCACTTTACAATTATTAACTTTAACACTGAGCTTTATGGACATCAAGTGATCACAGAAAGGTAGAGGTGCCCGGGATGAATTCACATGGATTCACCTGCATTGTTTATGAGGGGCTGGGGAAGAGTTCTTAGGGAGTGCGCACTTTCAGGTTGGACTGTAGGTGGTCTGGCCCTCACACCTGCTGCCGCATCCCGAGCCTGTTAGCTGCACATCTGCAAAGTCACTCACTTAACGCCCTGTCTTAACGGCATTTCTGCGTCACAGATATTCACCTCTTGGCTTACATGATGTGGACCCTGCAGGAGTTTCACTGAGTGATCAGCAATGAAAACATACTCACTGATAAGGGTGCTGGGTCACGAAACTGAATCCTCCCAGTCAGCTGCCTCAACTTCAGACCAATCAGTGAACCAATGGAGCAAATGTGTAATGTTTCACTTCACTGCTTTGCAATTGGTGGTCTCCCCTTCCCTGTATCTCCTCCTCATCTTGCTTGTTTTCTCACCATTCCACATCCACTGTGCCACCTGAGCCCCCCCTGCATGAGCCTGCCTGTTCACATCTCTCATTGTGACTTAGAGTTCAAGGTACGGCCAAGGAAATACCACCAACGGAGAAGCCTGAGCATTTCTGACAAACAAATGTCGTGAGCAATTCTTCAAGACTCTCACAGTCACCCTACAATCTTCTGAGACATAAAAGCAGCCATAGAAAGCATGAGCTAGAGACAACAGCGAAGTGTCTGGGAGGTGGTTGCTCATGTGGGGAGGGGGGGTGCATTTTACAAAGTTGACTCAGCTCTTGCTAAGTGGAATGACTGATGGAGAAAGGGAGGATGGGTGGTGGATGCGTGCAAGAACAGCTGTTTTCTTGCTGGTTTTACCGCAAAGGTCGGAGAACCCCGTGGATGATCCTTACCCAACCTGCTGTCACAACTGACTTCCAGGTGTCCAGATGTCCAGATGTTGATTCACCGTCATCTTGAAGTGTCACAAAGCCTGGCATCACCCTCTAATCACAGCAGTTTTGTGAATCAGCAACTGTTGCCTGTGGGCCAAAGCAAGCTGATCCTGCATGTAATAAAAGCATCTGAGCACCAGCAGAAATTTTCATTTAACTTTTAATTTTAATCAGAGCAAAAGTCAAGGAGTTCAAGTTCAGTGAAGAGATGTAAGTTTTCTTCCAGATGCAATGTCTCTATGGATTTATTGTGGAAATATTACTAGAAAGGGCCTGAAGCAATGTCACTGATACATTCTGGGTGGTTAACTCCCCTCCCCCAACCTCTTTGCCCACTGTTTCCAGTGCAAGTGCTCTCCATTTGTGTCCGCGGATCAAATGTCCCCAGTAACTGCTCTGTTGATCTGCGAGCCACCTTATAAGGCCTGAGCAGAGAGCAAAGCCTTGAGAGAGCTATACCAGCTCTTTCCCTTTATTTACACAGACTCTTAGTGCATGCAAGCATGGAAAATCCACGCTATCAGGCTTTATTTAAAAGACCCAGGAATATCTTGATTGTCAAACACTCCTAACGTGGCACAACTAGTCACTGTAATTCTGTTTGATTCTTCTACGTGAACCAGAAGATGGATATTATTGCCGTCTTATGTTTAACCATTAAACAAGCCATATGCAGTTGAGATATCTTTATTGCTTTTCCATTATAAATGGTAGTAAATATACCTGTGTGGCTCAGTGACTCAATCTATAAAAAAAAGATAAATGTATGCAACATTTACAAAGACCATAAAAAGTAAAGACTTAAAGATTTATTTTTATTTTACTGCATATGCCAAAATTCATGGACAAAATTCCGAGGGTGCTTCAGCACAGACCAAAATTCATTATAAGGGAAACCAAAAATTATGGTTTCCCTTATAGTGAGTGAAAGAGGAATTTCCTGCACTGGAGGGCTGTTAACCTGAATCGTAGGGTTAATCTGTGCGGAAGACGGTAATATGACTTTTTCTTCTGCGTAGATTTGGACATATGTCTGGTTGAGTAAACACGGAGTCAGAGAGAGCCTTGTGTGAACAGTGCCTACATTCAGCCCTGCAGTCTCCTCCCTTAGGCTCTTTAAACCCTTTTCTCCAGCACATGGCAACATGGCCTATTAACGTGTAATATTTTGAGGGTGTTTGAGCAGATTTTAAAGTTTTGAGCAAAAACAACAACTGCTTTGTTTTCCAATGTTTTCCAATGGCTAGGAATTTTTTCACATCCTCTTCAGGTTGTTAACATCCCCAAAGTCTCATGCATACGCTGTAAGTAAATCCACTAATAGATAAAGTAAGATAACCAAATCACAGCATGGGTTTTGCAGCAGCTCGTTTGCCAGGACTTTCCATTTTAATTAGCACAAGTTGCAGTCCAAACGCAGCCAATTAAAAATGATGCATGGGTTTGTTTGTAAAGACAAGTGTTCACACGTATGAAATGAACACCCATCAAGCTTACAACATGTTAATTTGCCATTCGTGCCAAGGGTTGGAGTGACCTGATTGGATGCTATGCTGAAACAATTTAAATCTTAAGCATAATAACAGAGCCATGTGACTAATTAACAGTACCTCAGAGCTCCTTTTCTTCTCCGCTACCATAAATCATGGCTAAAATGGTTTTATTTAACTGCAACATTTTTGCTATCACATTAAGCCACAGGCGTTTTAAATGAGCCTGCCTAATTGCATGATAAGGCTGGAGATCTGCAGAAGTCATTTGTGTAGGTGGGGGAAAGAGGAGTGTAGGCTGGAAGGATATATGAAAATGTGCCTTGGAAACATGATTCTGGCCAATGCAATAAGGCACGTTTCTATTAGTTGACACAGATGATTTCCCGGCGTTTCATATGAGACCATGTGGTAAGTTGTTCACGGAATTTAATGAATGTCGGAAGAGGATCAATATCTTAAGCAAATCAGTGAATCCAGGAAAACATACTGATGTCCCAAATGTAAATTATCATAGCTGGGATGTTTGTCTGCATTGTGGAGACTTTGCTCGACTGCTGAGCGAAAGGTCTCAGACAAGCAGTTACGCAGATAATGAGGGAGTGGAGCCGGACAGCGGACAATCAGATCTGTGTGTGCGCGGACTGGCAGAAGCCCCTGACGGTGCGTCAGTCCCCCGTCACACCTGGCAGGCAGCAACGTCTACTGGAACCGACAGCAGCCTTCAGCAGTCAACACACCTTAATGAATGCCTGCAAGAAGCTGTAACAACCGATGTTGCAATGCACTCAGGTGATATGTCAACAATGAATTGAAAAAAAAGTTCAGAACATCCTTTAAAATACCTGCACTTTTCTTTTTTGTTAGAATCTCTTTGCTTTAAGTGTGAAAGCATGTGAAGGTGAGTTGACAAGCCCTTGGTTAAAGTGATGTAAACTGGCTAGGGGAACGCATGGATGTCACAAATCTGTCTGTTAGCAAGGAAATTCAGCCAGTCAGCAAGCCAGCCAGGCAGTGAGCAAGGCCCTGAGGCAGTCTGGGTAATTACTGGCAAGTCATGAAGGCCAAATGGAATGTTTACTCTCCACCAGGGTCAGCAGGCATCAGGAGAGCGTGCTTCATAAAAGCTCTGACAAGATTTGCAATCGGCTACTTTGTTGCTGCTGTCCCTCTTTAAAAGATCATTTGCCTGTCACCGTGACTCTGTTTAAAAACTGTCTTATACTCTATGAGCAACTTTTTATTGGTTGCCAATTAATGCTATTGTGTAATAAGGCAGCTGTTTTTGACATGCAATAAGGGTCCTTTTCATTTTCCCCTGTTATTTAACTGCAAAGAAAACTTAATTTCATTGCTGTTAAATATTCTCTGTATAGCAGCTGTAGCATAACTGGCTTTGAAATACATTCTGGGAGCAGGACACAGGTAAACACATGGGCCATAAACAGCTTTATTTTACAATGCTCTATGTAAACCTCACAAATCAGGCTGAGTATGATCTTTAAGCATAACTGTCAGCTGCAGAGGTTGTGACCTGGCCCGGGGCTCTTGACCTTTAACCTGTACGAGTTCACTGAGTTGCGAACCTTGTGGCTCTGAGGGGAGGTTGGGTTCAGGCAGACGCCTCGAGGGCCGAGGGGAGACATTAGCTTCTCTGCCCTCATGAGTCAGAACTACACACACATCAAGGCAATTACAACAGCGAGGCTCTTTTCATCTTATGTGCTGATTATTTTGATACAACACGATGGATCAAAGGTTCCATTTGTTTCCGTGCAAATTATGTTTGTTACTGAAAGGCCAGCCAAGTTTAGTACCATAAGTTTTAGCTGAGCTTGTACACAACCTCCTAAACTAAAGTCAGTCAGTTATGTATGATCCAAGAAACCCTCCCTTCCAGCCACTGATTTACAGTCCTTATTTCAATTTACAATCATATAAAATGTGAAATTAATTTATTCTTAATTAAACTTGGTCATTTAGTAGCTTGTTCCACAAGAGCCTGGGACTTGTTCAGAGTGTCAGAAGGATCTTGTTTCCTCAGCAGAGTTGCTGTTCTTGGCAGTAAACAAACCATCACGTCTAAGCCAAAGTCTGTGCGGTTATAATAATTTTCCCCTGCGTTCTGAGCTGGCACATTTGCCTTTAGCTTGTTTTCGACATTTTGTTCATATCACAGAGCCAACTGAGTGTGTGGAAATTAATTTTTGTAGCAGGAAAAAAAGTAGTTTTGCCTTCCCCTTCAAGCTTGTTTTTCTTGTATCCAACGAAAGTTAAAGTTGAAGATGGATTTTAGATGTGTCATGGTATCCGGTGTTATTGTGCAGCGTGGGAATGTTTCTACCTTCATCACTTACATTTTGCATAGTATATCATTCCATCTGCTGTCTATAAGCATATGATGTAATTATGTGAGTCACTGTTTCCTGTGCAAACAGTCAACTGATGAAATTAAATAGAGGTTAGGTTACCCTCATCATAGAGAATGATAGGATCAGCTTCCACTGTAAAGGTACGGTATAAGGAAAGCATGATGGCACAGTAGCAACCAGTTTAGCGAATTTCATCTGAAAGCCCTTCTTGTTGGATTTCCTGCCATCATAAATCAACATGACAGAGATCCCAGTCGGGATAGCGGCATTGTTTCCCAATACAACAAGGCAGGTTGGAGCCTCCTATTTAAAACCAAGTATTTCAATAAAGGCTAGGGTAGGGTAACTGAGCAAGGAGCCTTTCAAAGACCCTGGATGATGGGAGGCTATTTCTGGCCTTCAGGTGATGTCTCACAATTTTCTATAGTAGAATGATCGAGTCCTTAGGGACTAGTAAGGCGCAATATAAATACAGGCCATTTACCAGATGCGCAGTGGACTGGCAGAGTCATAACCTTGGGCAATCTGCTGCTGGTACAGTGGAGACTTGTTCATCTCATTTTCAAATCACACTATCACTGAGAGGAAAGGCAGCTCTGTTTTGAAAGCAATGCCCTGCTCAGGGATGACTGTGTGGTGCTAGAATGTCAGCTCGCCGTCAGTACAGCGCATCTCTCTGGTATGAGGTCACCTGTGTGAACCAGTCCGCATGGGGGAAACTGCCCTACGACAGGCAAACAGACTTGCATGCTCCTGGCAATGAGGTATCCAGAACGATTTATCTCTTAATCGCCACAGCAGTCACGCAAATCTTCTAATAAACACACTCACATCTCAGCCCTTCACTAAGATGTTTGACTTGTCTCATGTTTGTGATGATCATTAGAGATTATGAAGACTTTATAGGGGATTTGAGCTAAACTTTTTAAAAGTTTCACTCCAATGATGTTGTTTCAAGAAGATTGGTGGTTAATAACTGGTTACTATGTGATTTAAAGTTTTAAAGTTCTCTATGATTTCTGCTGGAACTAAACCATCCATAGTGGAAAGGTAATTAGAAATTACTATATACTGTAAATTAGTGCCACTTGGAATTGGTTTAACAATTAAATGTCCAAATGACAGTGAGTGTGACTTAAGCACAGACTGGCATTGTCATACTTGAACAGTTCATGTTTTGCTACCATAGCTGAGTTTTAAAAGACAAGTAGAAATTGTATGTCCTACAATGTGAATTCTGTTTGCACTCGCTCCAGCAATATTACGCATATAAACTGTGGAAAGAAATGTAAATGTGCGACTAGAAGTATTTCCGTGAATGAACACATTTTTTGGACAAGCCGAATTCCAAAAGATGTAGCATCCATTGTTAGTATATGATGGTGCAGTCTCCTGAGGGCAGGAGGTGTTCAGTCAAGTCTGATTCCGGTAAGAGGGCTCCGGGATGACACAACTTGTTCAGCTCATCTGCAGAACTGCTAGAAAGACTCAGACTATGCCACAGCATGCCAACTCTTTTTTGCTGGCTGCCCAGTTCAAGAATGTCAGAGAATGCCATCTGGATCAAAGCAAAAGGCCAAATGTTCAACTCCTCTTCAAATGGTATCAAAGAGCCGTTAGCATTAACAGGCAGTGACAATATCATACCAGGCACGATGTGCATCTTTACAGAGCTGTGGTTGTAATGTGTTTATAACTCTTGTTCATGTAAAAAACAGCTGAATCTCTTGAAGCCAGCATGTCTACTACGGAGTGGAAAGAGTGGAAACACTTTTCTAGAAGAAGTTTCTGTGCAGCTTTATTTAGGGAAGGATTATACTGAGGTCGAGTTTCCTAATGAAAAGCTAATAAATGAAAGTGCTCTCATGGAAGTCTGTAGCTTCCAGTAATGCGGCACTCTGATCAAGAACGTTAGTTCACTTCCTTAACTTCTGTACCTGACTGTAATTATAGGCTTTGATATTTCCTGCTACAGTACTAGAGTGGCGGGCCTCTCTGTAAGAAAAAAAAAATGTGTAAAAGCTAGGGGGTGTGATAAATGTGAATTTCTTTGATAAATGAAGGATCATGAAATGTGTTTAGAAAAGCGTGTTTGTTGCCAGAATCGCTTAGTGCAGGGGAAGAAATGTTTCTTATTTTTTGAGGTTCTACTGAAAATTGAAAAATGTTAGGTATCAAATGAACAGCCACAATCCAGGTGTGCGTAAAACTACATGCACTTTTTTTTTGCTGGAATGTGGAGACTTGAGAAAATATTTTTTTTGTGCACCTAGCAAAGGTGGGGGAATGAAAACAACATGGAATGAATGCAGGGCCTCAGAGCTCCATGTCCGGCATGTGCTGACGAGAGCCAGAGACCAGACCTAATCCGCACTCCCGACTTCAACGAATACAGGCTCCTGCATACATGCAAAAAAAATCCCTGCACGTGCACAATCACCCCAGAAAATTGTTAATGTTGCTACAAAATATTCAAAAAGTGGATTCTATTTATCCAGTGATGGAAAAAAGTATCTCAGGAGAGGTACAGCAATGAGTGTCTACACCCGTCTGCAAAACGCGATGGAGGCTCTGTCATAGTTTGAGGCTGCTTTTCAGTCAGTGATGTTGGGAATCTTGTTCAGGCTGATGGACGAATTAATGCAGAAAAGTACTGTCAGATTGTGATCCACCATGTAATACCAACTAAAAAACATTTGATTAGCACAGCTTTACTTTTCATCACGACAATTACCCAAAAGACAATCCCAATGCAATAAAAGCGTTGGAAAGAAAAATGCACAATAAAACAGTCACCGATTGGGCTCCCAGAGCCCGAACTTCAACGTTATTAAAGAACAGTTTATTCAAAGATGAACTTTGAATATCCTTCAAGAAACTATTCCTGAAATCTTGCCCAAGAGGGTTTTGTTGAATAATAAAGGTAGTCGGGCCAAATATTGACTTTCAAGCTTGTTTGAATTTCACTTTACTTTTGCCTTAAATACTGTATTTCCATGCATCTTTGCACATTTCAATAAATTGCTGCGTTTGTGTCCCATTTTCCTTGCAAAAAAATAAGAAATGAGGGGTGATTCAAGACTTTTGCACAGTGCTGTGCACCTTGAGATCCATCATGAGAAACTGAACAATGAGTTTAAACATTGTTCCAGCACAGGCAGGGAACATCTGCTGATAGTTTAGTGGTTTGGAAAGCATTCCAGCAAGGTGATGCTTGGATGATGACACACAAGGAACTAGAATATCCTCTGTTTCTGTAAGATGAAGTCATTAAATCACTCCCTTGCTTTCTCTCTATATATTTACACACTATAAAGTTCAGACGAGAGCAACTGGGGAAGGGTACTGGGAACAACTGCTATTTGAAAAAACTCAGGTTTTTCTATTTAACGAGGCCACTTACTCTTTTTTGGACCTTTCAGGTTCTTTCTCTTTGATAATAGCATTCTGGCTGTCTGGGAAAGGCTAAGGTGCAATGGTGAATAACTGGCCTGAAGACCTGGCAAGACCAGAGGCCATAAACTATCCCCTTGATTCATCGAAGAAGGCTGTCCTGGGTATGAGTGGGAGCTCTGGCCAGACTACAAGAATACTAGCTGGCCTTAACTCATGTGTCCTCCTCCATCGACTTCCACATGTGCATTTTTGTACTGATGAAAAATCACTTGGTATGCAGTTTATGATAACCCGATAAAGTGCTGGGTTAGGCCGGAGATGTATGGGTCAAATTTTTCCAACACGTGGGTTATTGTGGATCTAAAACACTCTGTATTTTCCTTCTAATTCTCAGTATAAATATTGTCCAGTTCTTGATGAGCCCCATTAGAGCAGTTCCCTCTGTTACGTTTTAGCATAATGTACTCAGATATGTGCTTCTTATTCCCAAAGTGTAGCGGTAACAGTGGCGCAAATGTAGCGGTAACAGTGGCGCAAATGTAAAAGTAAGCAGACTTGGCCCATTTCAATCACTGAGCAGTTCATTAAAAACCCTCCCTCACATGGATGCACAGGGAATTCCTCTGCTCTGAGTTCTGTTTTGACCTAAATAGAAGACCACACCTACAAAAATGGAAACATGAGCTTCACAGAGTACATGTAGGAAAGTATATTCCTCAAAGTGAAACCATATGACTCAGTCCCTTGCAATTTAACTGCAACATAGCCGGTCAGAGGGAAAAGGTGTTATAGAACTCAGAACTGAAAATGTGTTATGGCCTTCATACATTTAGGCAATTCAGTCAATTCAGTCTTTGTCATTATTAATACCAGGTCCCCAGATCTCACTATGTGGACAGATTGGGTTCAGACTAAATTCTGACTAGCCACTGGTTTCTGTGTTTACATAGTTCACAAAGCCATTGAGAGATTCCTGTCAAATGCAGTTGAGAGGCAAAGCCACCATGTAGGTTCAGCTATTGCACAAGGACAGGGAGTATGTGCTACACGGTCCTTTAGCAAATCAAAATATCTGGCCAAAGTCTGAAGCATGTCTTCATTCAGCTGTTTTGTTATGTTCTGTTATGCTGGTAGCTTTAGCTGTAGGAGCAATAAAGGAAAAAGCTACAGTGATGCTAGGTTAGCATTAAGACTGGAAATGGGTAACTAGCTTATAAACTGTTTTAAAAGTTAAAAAAATATGCTGAAAATGATTTCTAAGGAACGTTGCATTCAGTATTTTAAGCAGAGTTCTCTATTATTGTTCACATGCACCAGTGCATTTTGAACAATTGAGCAACAATTGCTTTTACGAGTATCTTGCCATTACTCATCTGTGGCATTCAATTTGTCAGCGTGGTACTCAGAGTCATCTATTAATGTCTGGCTGCAGATGTTGCACATCTCCCTGAGCAGGGATTGCCTGCTCTGTCTCCTCAAAGTAGACAGAATCCCTTATCACAGCTTGCTGATCTCACCTCCATTAAGATGCACCATCTGCAGTACGACATCTCTTTTATTTCTTGCCGTCTATCGTCTGGCTCTGTTTGAGGCCGGATTTATGGGAAAGAGAAAAAGACTTAGACAAGCTAGATCACCACTGAGGAAGGTTTTTATTACTGCTCTCCTCTCCAAACTAAGTTTAGTTGTTCTGTGCTGATCAGCCTGATTCTCCAGCATTTTATACTGATGGCTGTCTATTTATATGTTGTTTTCTAATATAATTTTACTGCTATGAAAAATGCAAAACTCAGTGATGCCATTGGCCTGATAAATCAGCAGAATCACAGTATTGGCAGTGAAAAAAGTGTATTTCTGTAGATAAAGACATTTCAGACTAGGTTTTAAAGCAGCAAGTATTATCATGTTTTTCTACCTTTCCCTGTCTGCAGCAGCTGAGCTGTCAGGGAGAGGATAGATGGGCTCAGGGCCCCACATGTCAAAAGCAGAAGTTACTGTAGCGTGGAGAGCAAGCGCTTTTGGTACACCCTCAGATGGCCCACACTCTCACCCTCCTCCCAATACCGCCCTCCGCTTGTGTCTTTGAGCAGACACAAGCTGAGGGCGTGGGCTGTTTGGACACAGCTGGTGGACAGGGTTCTGACAGAGATCAGACTGAATCAAGCTTCATTGGTCAAGCAACTGGATCCCTCCCTTCACAAAACAAAGACAGCAGGATAACGTATTATTCTGCTTATTATGATTTCCTACAAGGATGACTCCATTGTGATGTTTTGGTCTTCTTCATACTGCTAAAATGTTTCAAGTGATTCATGCTGCTCTCTTGAAGTGGTACTGACCGCTTGAGGGCTTGGACCAGTCTGAGTTGTTTCAGCTGTGGTTTGTGTAGAGCAAAAGGGTGTAAATCCTCAGTGCAGGAACCCTACATAAATCTGTGCACATTCTCAAAGTTTGTTATAACTCCATTTTAGCCTTATGACACTGTACAGTTGGTGCTTTTATCGTGAAATAATCAGACCAGCAAAGACTATATTAATCTTAAAGTGACAAAAAAACAACATTTTTTTGTTGTTTAGTATGATACTCTACTCCACTCTGCAAGCTACAACTGGTCTTTTTTTTGGTTTGGCTTTTGGTGTTTTATTCACACTATGGTTTGGGGGAATCCCATTAGATAGCCCTCATGAACTGATGCATTCAGTTCACACACAATCACTTCTATTGTACATGTACTCTGGCGTCTACCTTATTTTCTTTTGTTCAGACTCATTTAAACAGACACTCTTCTGTTCTGCTACAATGTTGCTGACACGTTCTGTTTGGGCATAAGAGCCCAGATGGCTGCCTATAAGAAAGAACATTGAAGAAACAGTCTACAGGGTGACTCATGTCTCATTATGTCATTCATGACTCTGCTTCAATCCGCTCATCAGTGCTTAACTCATTAACAGTGACATCTGTCTACCGTTGAACTTTGGTGTCAATATAATAACAGACTGAAGGAGCACGTCGCGTTTTCCTCTGATGCCTTACTGTAAGGTTCACCAGGGTTAAACTGCCCCGAGGGCAGATTCATGAAGTGAAGCTTTTATGCAGAGTTTAAGTGTAAAGTCAAAAGTATCGCTGCTAAGGTTTGTTAGATTTTTTCTCTTCAGACAGTTTTTTGTCCATTTCATATGTTGGCATAAAGTGGATGAACAAAGCCCATCTTCTTGATGCATTCTCAATCATCCAGGTAAGTAAATCTCCAAAGGCTGATTCTGTTCATCTGGACGTAACGTTTTCAGTGGGAGAAACGTTTACGTGAAAAGGTAAAAACCATCTCTGAATTGAGGAGGGGGCCTAAGGGTACATCTTTCGGCCTAAGGGTACATCTTTCGCCATCTTACAATGCTCTGATTGCAGCCATTCCCCAACTTTCTGTGAATGGTACTCGTGGCCATTGATCAGTGGTTGTTGATCAATGGCCATGAGAATTTGCATAATCATGATGAAGGAACTGACTTCCCAGCCCATTGTTCCTTCATTGGGCTGGTTTCAGTCAGACTGTTGTACTGTTTATAAGATTGGGGAAACCTGCAGTCAGCTGAGACGGAAGAAGTCACTTGGATGAATGACGAAATGCTTCTCCCACTGAAAATGCTACGTCCAGATGAACAGAATCAACCTTCGGAGAAGCCCATCTTGTAAAACCTTTAGTTTAAAGTTATAATATGTAACATTTGCAAACAAATATTTCAGTCTGTAATGTTTTGTACGCTTACATCATCCCAAATGTCTCTAGTAACGTTAAAACCTTGAGAAAGTTTTTCTCAATACATGACACATTTTAATGGTCTTGTCTCTGGCATCATATCCACTTTAACCCAACCATCTACCAAGCTAACCATGAAGATGACTTAATCTTGCAGCATGACCACAGGTAGAAGAGTAGTTCATTAATGTTATCTAGTTGTAGCTGTATGGCCAGCTGACTCACGCAATAATATTTGGGGATACCACCAGAAATGACACTTATGATGCCTTTAGAAACCAAAATTCTTTTAAAAAAAAACAAGTGTTTGGGGTTTTTTTTCTTTTTGTTTTTTGTTGTATGGTGCTTACTGTTGTTAGAATATGTACCATGTAGAGCTGTCAAAATGTCAAACTTTGAAACAAATTGTCACCAACCTTTGCTATTGAAACAACACTGATACCAACATAACTTGAAACAGGCACACAGCCCCTCCCGCCACTAGCAGCTGAACAGTAGTGAACACTCTTAACTGATCACCTTAAACAGACATTGTCTTTTTGAGCAGTTTAGTGATGTTTGTAAGACCACTGTTTCAGCAACACTGAAGCACTGAAACAGTTATCATAAATGTTCAAATGTGTGCACACGTTAACATTAGGTGTTTAAATATTAGCAGTTAGCCACATTAGCCATCTGTTTAGTTAAGCTAGCAACTAGCATGTTGGAGCTACACAGCAAACTGTGATACTGTTAATAAACTGTTAATAGACAGTGTTAAATTCACAGGATAACATAGTTATGTTTTTCTTAAAGTCTCAGACTGAAGCTGGCGAACGTCTGCCAGTAGCTACACAGAATGAGTGGCCGTTTACCTTAACAATTCTATTTGATCAGCAACAAAATCATGGTGCCAAGTCACCAGAAACACAGGGAATAAACAGGGCTGCAGCTGAATATACTTGCAACACCCAGTGTTGTTGTCATTTTTCGTTTTAAAAAAATGCACTGACAATAGTATTGAGTATTTTCCTGGGTATCAACTTATCAGTATCAGACTGAAATTTTTAACATAGTGACAATACTAATTAGAATAAAATTACATTCCATAAAAAAATGATTTCGATGTATTGACATATCATCTTTACCATAAACAAATCACGATTTGCATTTGATGTGAAATCCTACAAAACCTATAACCAAAACCAAAGACCAAAACAAATGATTCTTGTCATCTTGGTGTAACAGAACTTTGCAAGTTTGATTTTTTTGTGTGCTTTTTTCTGTTTTTCATATAAAACTTATGCATATGAGATAATAACTGGATTGGCTGCGCTGAAGCTGTGAACAGAACCCTGTAATCTTCAAGCATGCCCCATACAAGCTTCCTCAACAACCCAGAGCTACACCTCTACACAAATTACACAATTTACAAAGGCTAAGTGTATCAGTTGCCACTTCCACACATTGCACCACTTTGTAGCTGACACTTGGTCTCTAGCAGTCATTACAGTTTTCAGTTGCATAGATAGCAAGTTTCATGAACGAAAAAAAGACAATGGTTGAGCATAAATAGAAGCTGAAACAATATGGAGGGAGAAACCTGTGTGGTTTCATCATCATAAGGGATTTCTTTCATATTCAACAGTCATTTAGCTCATTGTTCTCATAGAAATTTAGCATTGCAGCTTTAAAGCTTTGAACCTTTGAATGACATTTGAAGGGCAGCTTTATTTTGCTTTGTGCAATTGCAATGAAAGTTCCTGTTTAGGATGGATATTTTTTGCAGTCCCAACATCTCTTAGCTTGCTTTCACTCTCTAGAATAAACCACTGAATAATGTAGCCCAGGACAATACATATGTGCTGACAATGAATTATGCTCCTAGTTTATTCTGTATTTATGATCAGCCCCATTGTCTGACTCAAATGCAGTTTTACTGCTGGCTAAAAGAGGATAATATGTCTTCATCAAGAAAGGCCTTCAGAAAATACTTAAACAAGCTTCCTCCATCTGCAGCTGCGGGGAGCTTTTATTCTTCCTTCTTGGAGACATTATTTTAAATCACACCCTATTTAAATTTTGGCAGACATGTGTTCAGTGATGGACACAGCTTTTACACTAACCATCGCCTCACCAACTTGAGTGTGTGTGTGTGTGTGTGTGTGTGTGTGTGTGTGTGTGTGTGTGTGTGTGTGTGTGTGTGTGTGTGTGTGTGTGTGTGTGTGCGCGCACACACATAATCCACAGCTGAGTGCCCCAAATGTCTTAAGTAGGATTAAAGAGAGCAATGACAACCTCTTTTTCTCCAGGCTGATGTTCATCTCACACATTGTGTGTAAGACAGTGAAGGAGTGTCGAGTTAAATTGATGGATAAGCACTTGACCAAGAGAAAGGAGCAGATGACAGAGATGTATACACAGACGTTATGCTACACCAGCAGAGTAGCAACACCTTCTATTCCCCTGATGGATCCTCAGACTTTGCTGTAGCCAGTTATCCAATAAGCTTAAAGATTCTTGAGTGGTGGAGGACAACACCACCATCACCGATAGATCAAAATAACTGAGTGTATACGTAGTGTATCCGTACATTCATAATACAATGCTGGAAAACTATTGTAGGATTTATCTCTGGGTCTGGCTCATTATCAAGGCTCTGATCTTCCTGGGACTTTCTATGTGAAGTGAATGGGTGAACTTTGAAACAAAAAAAATACTGTTATAAATCAATTTACTTTAGAGTGCAGACTGAGAGATACACATTTGAGTTACTTGAGTTTATTTTTAAAAAATGTTGTTACACTAAAAAAAAGATTATTTGTTACTTATTGAACCAATAATTTGGAGTAAAATGTATCTGAAATCTAATTAATCATTAGGAAAAATATGCTTGTGATGAACTGAATGTATACCAGTCAAGTAAATTTGACCAACTTCTGTTAAATGTAAGTTTTACATTGTGCCTAAGTAACAAAATTATATCAAAATTTAACAAGTCGTCAAATTACTTAAAAGATATTTAGGCCCCAAATGTTGATTTTGTGTGATTTGAATGTGACCTATATTATATTTCTTTTAAAAAATCATTTTTAATTTAATACACAGTCTCATATTTAGCTTATTGACAGTATGCTCACATACCTTGATTGAATATTACTGTGTAAAACTTCATCGCATGCTTAGCCATCAAAATCAGCTTCCCAGTTTAAACAAATTAAAAAGGAATAAATAAAGAATTTAAAGTAAACCAAGTGCACGTCTCAGGCACAGAAGTCATTTTGATAAAACCTGAAATATTAGCTGAGGAAAGTTAAAACCAGGAGCTGACTGATGCTTTTCATCATGCCCACATGATTCCGCTCTCAGTTGTAATCACCGATGTGTCATTTAACCAAAAAACATTTTCACACATGAGGCAGTTTTTGAAAATGAGTCATAAATATTCTAATGGTGTTTGTCTTTAACGTCACAGTAGACTGGCTCTTAATGGGCCGGCATGACCCTTGACTCTCTGAGTGTGCCTGCCTGCATGTGTGTGTGTGTGTGTGTGTGTGTGTGTGTGTGTGTGTGTGTGTGTGGGTGTAGGTGTGTGTGTATGTGTGGCCACCTGCAATCCAGTAAAGCCTTCCACATGCAAATCAAAATGTGGCAAGTGTACAGGGACCTTGACACACAACAACACACACACACACACGATCAAAGGTAATGATTGCTTGGACTTCAGATTCAAGTAAATCCTTTCCTGGCCCAGGTGTTGGACAATATCCCAAATTACAAAAGATTCAAGTGTGTGTGGGTTTTTTTTACAAGCTCATCTCAAGGGAAAGTCCTATTTTGGGCTAATTAAAAGCTCAAAAGTTGGATTATTCCAGGCTACAGAAGTGAATTCTCTCTGGTGACACTGTTAATGAGCACAGTGTACAATAGAAGGCACGGTAGAAATGGTAATGGTGTGATGTGACAGTAGAAATATCTCGATCATCAGGAGTACTGCACATGGCCCGGCTTTCTTTTATTGTTCCCACCTCATTAAATTTGAACTAAGATCATCCTGAAGGCAGCGGCGCCCAAATGACACCAGCCGACATTCACAGATACAGTGTGCCTAATTATTAGAGCGCTGACTGACAGGCAAACAGTCTTTGTGAAGAGACGCTCTAGGTCAAGCCTTTGTTACCACCTTGGTGTGTGTGTGCGTGTGTGTGTGTGTGTGTGTGTGTGTGTGTGTGTGTGTGTGTGTGTGTGTGTGTGTGTGTGTGTGTGTGTGTGTAAAACAGGGGTAGGCAACTCCAGGCCTCGAGTGCCGGTGTCCTGCAGGTTTTAGATGTGTCCTTGATCCAACACAGCTGATTCAAATGGCTAAATTACCTCCTCAACATGTCTTGAAGTTCTCCAGTGGCCTGGGAATGAACTAATGATTTGATTCCGTTGTGTTGACACAGGGTGATGTCTAAAACCTGCAGGACACCGGCACTTGAGGCCTGGAGTTACCTACCCCTGGTGTAAAACCATATAAAACAGAGAGCAAGAGCAAGCCGAAGAGACAGAGACTGAAGGACTGAGATATGCAATGTGTCACCCTCTATATTCAGGGATTTTTTCCCCCCCAAAATCACATACAGTCGTCAGTCTTTGGTCAGCAAAACCAGCACTAGGACACGGTGTTTAACACAGTCAAGAAGAGGAGGGCATTCAAGTGTTATTAACAGAATCAAACATTTTTAGAAAGAGTTGAATTTGAGCAGTTGAGACCATCATCAACAACTCACAATAATTTTTGTTCAAATAACTTACTTGTGTATACATTTTCTTGCAAAGCTATTTCCTGTCCACCAAATGATGACTTTCTCTCAGGAAGAAACAGCCAAAAAACTGAGCTTTTGACAGCATTATAACAATAAGCAGTGAGATGTGCTAAAATCTTGGGAAATTGGTTTTAAATGGAAGGGGTAATTTCCCACAACTTCAGATTTACTTCTGTCATTCTGCCTTCATGTAACAGTGTGTGTACTATAATTCTTCTTCCTGCCCTGTTGTAGCAAAGTCACTGTGTTTCAAGATTTTTGTCTTTTCTTTTCTTTCCTTTCTTTGGCTAGAATAGTGTGTAAAAACGTTATCTTTCAAGGAGCTCGTATGGCTCATTTTGGTGTTCTGCTGTGGTTTGGTGAGGAGTATTTGTGGGAAATTATTTGAAAACAAAGAAACAGTTTAATGATTCTTGGCAAAAAGACAAATGAAATCATGCACAGTTGGTTTCACATATGGTGTCATGTAACTGCTGCCAGTAGAGAGCTCAGATAGATTAACACTTTGTTCTCAGTGTCCTTTCCACCCTTTAGAAGGCTGAGCACCCCCTGCTTCCTGGGTAATGTAGTGTAGTGGCCTGGTGAGAGCTGTTTAGATGGGTAGAACTAGTCCACTCCTGAGTAGGGATGGGTATCGTTTAGGTTTTATCCGATACCAGTACCAAACCGGTACTTTTGAAACGGTGCCGGTGCTTAAAGAATGAAGAACACACACTTTGTCCAAAAACCTCTCATGTTTAGCTGTTTTTTTGTAAAAAAAAAAAAAAAAAAAAGATAACAATGTTAGCCTTTTCTGCAGCTATAGGGGATTTATGGCATCACTCTTGGCTGGAAGCAGTGCTTAAACAATGGGAAAAAAACCACCAACTTTGTCTAAAAACCTCTCATGTTTAACTGTTTTCCACTTTTTCTTTGGTCATTTTAGCCTTTTTGGCCAGGGTGAAGCGAGTATCTGCCATCAAACAAGAAGACAGCCGCATGTAATCGTCATCGTGTCGTCCATATTTAGCTATGTGTTCTCTGCAATGTCAGTTTTTAACTTTTGTCTGCCTTTTGCACTTGTTTCACTGGCATATTTTTTACCCACTTTTTCTCCTTTGCTCCTGCTCTCCTTACTTGTCTGAGGGTTGTTTTGACATTCCCGCTGTTTATATCGTCCACAGGCACAACCATCTGCAGCTGACCCTGACCACACAGTGTTGTCCCTCAGGCGCAGACCCATGTTATTATCATCCACAGGAACATTCGTAGAGTGGAGAAAAAAAGAAGAAGAAAAAGGACCGTCAGGACCGCAGCAACACCAGTTTCGCATTAGGACTGCAGAGCTGCAGAAGGAAGTGTACACACAAATCCCTCATCCTGGCTCGGCGCTTGGTCGGTTAAATAAAACAAAGGCAAATTGCAAGCCCATGCTGGGATGGGTCTGCTGATAAAGATCTGTTAATGCCACATTTCCACAGGACAGACTGGTTGGAGGAACGGAGGAAAAAGAGAGTTTAATTGATTTCAGAGACAGCCCAAGTTTCCCAAAACTGTGCAGCACCTCCAATTGAAACATGCTCATCTGCAGCAGGTTTCTTAGCATGGAATTTAGGGAATGGGGCAAATTCCAGTAAGAGGCTTCAGACTACCTCCCCATTCCCTCATCAGCCCATCTTGCAGAGGTGCAGACAGAGTTGCACTGGCACAGCCCCAAGTTGATGATCCTGAGGATACTGATCTACAAGAACATGAAAAAGTCTGGAATGGAAAGAGTTTTTTTAGAGTAAATTCCACTGCCAACAAGGTACCACAAGTTTAAGTAAAATACAAAACAATCTTTGCCTGCAAATGCTGATAGCGCGAGCTTGGCTGTAAATCTGGTTATCTGGCTTTTTGCAGTCTTTAACAAGTCTTTAAAAAAAGTAATGTATTATATGTAAAGTGTCACCCAGAAGTGCAGCTGACCTCATTTCGGTAATGTATTCTTTTTGTGGTGGAACAAAGCTGTTGATGGTATTTTAGTGAAGCAATATGACCCTGCACTGAATTCCACTGGTGCACATTAAATTACAGCCTAGTGCCCCTGAAAGCTGCGGAGGATTGCAGTTGAAGATGTACAGCCTCTGTTATGAGAGAAACAGACTATCCACTGGGTCGGCACTTTGCGAATGGTTCCCATTGCCAAGAAATGACAGGATAAAGCTGGAAAGAGATTATATACACCAAGCAAAGAATTTATGCATATAGCTTCCATCCAAAATCTTTCAACCATGGAAATTCTCAAGCTTGTTCGGGTAGTGTAAAGATGGGGGAATGTTCATCACTTTCTCTCTGGAAATTGAAATTATGCGATACCACTGTGTACAGTATATCTATACATGACAACTGCCACCAGCATAGTGTCAGTCTTCTCAAGTTCTTTCAACAAGAGGATAACTGCAGGCTTATGCAGGGTGAGATATCCCTCAGGACGGGTGCAGTCTGGAAGGCTGAAAGAGCAGAGTGTCAAAAAGCCACCAACAATGAAACCAGACACCAGAGCCGGTGTACTAGTTCGCATTGGACAAGGTCTGAAAATTCAGACAGAAAGTGTGATGGAGCAAATCCAGCACATCAGGAATCCTCAGTGAAGACAGAGGGGGAAAGGAAGGAAGGGAGACATTATGGAGACTAAATTAAAGCAGGGCAGAGTGAAAGCAGAGCTCCTCTTATGTCCCTTATCTGGGTAGCATAAGGAATCTTAATAGTAGTGCAGGTTGTGTGCTCTGTGCTATCTCACAGGCGACAGAAGACTGGACGAGGGAATGCAGCATGCCCAGTGGAGCCTCAGTCCACCCCTGGGAATTAATAGCAGAGGGATTGTAATGTCTGGGATAAGAATGAAAGGCTGAGGAAGGATACAGAGATGGGGAGGAAAAAAGCAACGGAAACTAGCTAACATCATGGTCTGATCATCTGACAACGTATGCCTTGACCATAACATTTAACAGGGAAACTTAGCCACACAAACCTACATGTGCAGGTCGCCAGCCAAAATGTGGGAAAAGAGAGCTAATGCTTTAACCTTAAATCTCTCTGCTGGTGTGGCACCGTGTTTGTCTTTCCTCCAGCGCTCCCAGCTGAAATTCTAAAACTCTTACCAACTCAGCGGCCCTTTTTGACTGGGAGGTATCAACTACTTTACCTTGTGCATGCATATTGCCTCTCCAAAGGGATTCAGTTAGAGACCCACAAACTGATCAAAGAACATAAGCCCTGGTATACAGATGCAAAAACACCATCTCTCTGATGGTTTGTTTTATGTTCAAAACCAAAACTGAATATATGTTTATGAGAAGGTGTAAAAATGAGGTAAATGCTGTTCATTAGAAATGGAAGAGCAGGCTTGAATGACTTCTTTATGGAGCTTTCCCTGTAAGTGAACATGACAAGTAGAATGTGTTGTTTGAGTCTTGTGTAACCGCAACAGCTGGATTAAAGAATAGTTTTATTTTATTTTATTTTATTTTTTTGGCAGGGAGTGTAATATAATTATTCCATTTCTCTATGGTTTCTCTCTATAAGCTACCGCTGAAGGCTGGTTAGCTTAAATTAGAACCAAAAGTGGAGACCAGTTAATTGTACTTAATCTGTACAAAACTCTAGGTGAATATACAAAGAAAGGTAAACCTATTTTTACCATCTATTGTCCCATTTTATGCCGAGATAAGTTGCTGGCAGTGGATTTTTATGTATATTTTGAGCTGTAGTTTTCCTTATCTAGCTATCTGAAAGAGAAAAAACTGTACTTTGAAAAAGTTCTTTGAAATGTTTCCTCTATTACATTAACTTTTAGCTTTTGTCCAAGGTTGGCTCAAACAAAGAAAGCATGTAGTACCTCTCTTGAGCAATAGTTCTCCAGGCTTTCTGAAAGTTTTTCTTTAGACATTGGCTGCTTTTTGACTCACTGTCAGTCCATTTCTTTTACCTGGCCATTTTCAGAGGAATGCTTTTTTTTTTTTTTTTGGTCATTTTACAACCAATGTTGTGTCTACAGATAACAGGAAATCAATTTCAAACTGTATCTGTAGGCATTAAAGATATGCATAATTTGTTCCCATGTCTTCAGTTTAGAGTCTATGAAAATGCCAGCATGAACAGTTGACAGATATAAAATATTATTTTTGCATCAACAAAGTGATTCCAAAAGAGCTGTTAGCTAAAAACCTGCTGTGCAATGTATCCTTAAAAGGTTTGAGGAAGAAGAAGAAGACAAAGTTAGAAGTAACGGGCCTAAAAATCTGTCTGCAGTATCTGAAAGTTTCCTTCAGAAACTGGAAAAATCCAGATAGGCCTGAGAGACACATCTGGTCCTTCAGTTGTTCCATCTATTGTTCACTGAAGCCTCGTCAGAAATGAATGATAAAAAGTTGAGTTATGACAAATAATACAAGAAATGGACTGAAAATTAGTGATAACAGGTCTTTCTGATTCAAATCATCATCAATATGTATAGAAAAAGTCAGAAGAGAGATACAACAATAAGTGTCAACAGAAATCTGTAAAACACGGTGGGGGCTGTGTCATGGTTTTGGGTTTTAGCTGCATTGTGGCGTCGGGGATCTTGGCAAAACTGACTAAGTTATGAACACAGAAAAGTACAAAAAGTACAAAAACATCTGGAAAGCATCTGATTGGTAAGGATAGCTTCATTTCTCAGCATGACAGTGACTCTAAACACAATGCAATGAAAACAAAGCAGGGTAGAAAAACTCCTAATGTAACACAATCAGTTGTGAATTGGATTCCCAGAGCCTGGACGTCAACATTGAAGCAGTGTGGGACCATTTTGACAGAGAACAGAACAGAAGGCAGTCAACCTCCAAAGAAGAGCTTTGAATGTCATTCAAGAAGCCTGGAGAACTATTCCTGGAGACTATTTAAAGAACAATACAAGATACTGTATTAACATATATGTTTTCACATGTTTTTTTTTTTAAATCCGATTTTCCATCCAAATACAGAGAAATGTAGGTGACTCAAAATTTTTGCATAATACTTAAAGTTAAACTAGATTTCCCCAAATCATTAAAATCACTACCACCATTAATGTATTTCAATTAACTGAGTATTTTTATTATAATACAACTTTAATCAGCAAGCATAAATAAATAAGGGCCCACTGTCAGTTTAGCCTATGAAGTTGCTTCAGTCAGCAATCTTCCAGAACACAGAGGAAAACGTGATTTATTATTATAACAAGAAAATTGCATCTCTGTTTGCTCACCGCTTCGGCTGAATGGTGTTTAAAAGCTTTCTTATCGATCAAAACTACTTGTACTTTGTAACTATATGTTACTATTCTTAGTGGAGATCACTGCTTAAAGCAACTTCGGGCAAGAAGATGGGCTTTATTACATAAACATTTTCTATTCTTAAAATCCTGAAAGTTAGAAATATAGTTTGGGGTGTATTTGGAAATTTGAAGTGAACCAAGAAAGGTAGAGTGGATTTAAAAATCTTCAAAACTGTGGAAGTTTTAGATGCATGCAGCTATAAACGACAGTTTGACCACAAATCTAATTAACTAGTTTATTTATTGTCACAAGAATTATTTGGTTAATGGGGGATGCTAGTGATACAAACAGGAAGTGCAGAGGTCACAGAGGACAAAGTGGAGCAATCAGTAACTACCAACTGTAGACCTGCGCCATTATGGAGCAAGAGGCAGTTAGTGACTAGAGGCTGTAGTAACTACCCACAGCCTGTTTCCTGACAGTGCATGTGGGCCATGAGAGCTGGGGGGGATACACCTTTGCTTAAAAAAAAAAAAAAAAAGGAAGCTTTTTCCAAGATAAGATTAAAGTTGTCAATGAAAAACAAACAGACTGCCTGCAGCCTCATGTGAAGTGGGAGCAACCGACTAAAATGTCCCAAGCCTCAGTCTCAGGCCAACGTGTGGATAAGGCCTGAGATTACAAAAGACTTCCAAAGTTTTTAAACGTGACTGTGGCTTGGTGGCAATAATTACACAAGTACGGAGAAAGCACAGAATCTGCTGAAAACATCTGCAGTTGAAGAGCCTGGTGGGCAATGGGTCACTACAACTTTTGATTAGCTATATCTTCATGTAATCTCTAATCATCAGAGAGGAAGGAATCTGTACTTGAGGCAAAATATAATATTTCATCTCAATTTTCAAAATAAAATCAATAAAAACGTGATGAAGCCACAACAGCTAGTCTTGAGTTTAGTGGAAATCATCCCACCTCTATGAGAAGTTCGTCATTACTTCTGCTCATGTAACAGTTCCATAATTAACAGGTTGACAGCAAACAAGCCTTGTCTCATTTCTGTTGATGGTTATTTTGGGAGACTGTGAGCAAATTAGAGACTATAGAGGCTTTGACTACAAAGTGCAGCATGCCATTTACAACACTCTGGTATTAACAGGATGCGATAAACAAGTGAACTGTCATGACACCAACCAGAATTCCAATAATCTGTAGCTACTGTAGCAGTCTATTGCTGCTTCTCTATGGGTCAAGACAGGCAATTGGTATCTGAATAGCTTTCAGGAACTATAGCTTATTAGTTTAAAAAGGGATCCACGTGGATCCACTTTGTCAGGCTGTGATACGCTGTGCAAAAACCAATTCAAGTCCATTTTGGTGGCTTTTTGGGCCATCATCTTTTTGTCTCATATTTGATTACCACTTTTTGAGCAGCCATGGAAACTGGTCAAGGAGTAGCTTCTCTGTCTTCTAGTCCCACCTTTGCCTTCAGCCATCAGCTTTTGTTCTGGTCAACTGTTTATTTGTTTGTTTTTCCTGCCTTTGTTTGGACCGCAGATTTCCTGTGTAAACTCAAGGAAACTAGATCTCTTTGCAAAAAAAAAAAAAAAAAAAGAATTCCCCTTCCAAGGTGTTTGAATGCATCTTATTGTGATTTTTTTCTCTCTCCATATGTTTGAATAATGTACCAGGAATAAGTGATTAAAAGATATCTCAAATTGAAGTTGAGGGGAATATCTGCATGCGATATGTTTATGGGGCACACAGTTTCCTTCTCTGTCTCTTATTCTCATGTATTCTAATATGTAAACATCCCAGTAGGTTGCAGGAAGTCATAACTTGCATCTCTGCAAAATAATTTTGCATAAAATAGACAAAACATGAAAACGTGAGCCACTTGATTAAGACCGTGCTTACACTACAGCAAATCCTCTCCTCAGCCATTCTTGCAACCGCACAACAACTATAATGCTGTTGACTTGTGGTCGCTCTAAATAAAAACTTGTACTTTTTCAGAAACTTAATTACTGTAATTTCAGACCAAAAATCAAATAAATCTAGTTTTATGCTCTTGAAAGTATGCCACTGTTTACTGCTCATCCAAATGCATTTACCCCTCAAAAAAACTATGCATGCAAGTGGGATTCACTGCAGCCAAACACAGAATTCCTGCAAGCATATAGAGCTGGATCTGTGGCTTGACTTTGCGACATGTTCAGTTATTATTTGTCCACTGAACTGAAAGTAAAGAAAAACAAAATATAAGTGGCTGCATATTAACAACATGAACAGTATGAAAGATCTGAGGGCTTCAGTTTCTTTAGTTCCTAAACTTGCTGATCCTATCGACACATGAACTGCTCCTCCATCACCCAAAAAAGGTTTTACATTACGAAAAAGTCAAATGTCACATCATCTGAGATAGTACCTGGAAAGTATGACAGGCATCTTTATGATCCACTTAATAAAGTAATGCTCCCTAAAGTGTTTTGTTTTAATTTTTTTTTTTTACAACACCACCATAAATATCTCATTATCCTCTAAATGCAAAGAGATATGTGACTAAAACAGGCTTGAACATTCAGGTCTAGCCAGTCCAACATTTTTGAACTCAGGCAAAAAGGCACTTCAAAAACAATTAGTTGGCTGAAATTCTATCGATCGGCTCTGGTGCCGGGCTAACAGTGGAAACATGCACGCTGTCTTCCTCTCACGTGTTGTGCTGTAACTTGTGCTTTCTTGCTATTTTTTCCTTCGCTTTTTGGCCTATTCTGTCCTATTTTCAAATCAGTTTTAAATGAGGGAGGAAAATATGGACCAGAAATAGATCAAATATCTCTAAATACATCTAAAACTCTTAAAATGAGCACTGATGCTAAAATGAGACACATCACAAATAAAGATAAGAAAGAAAAGTATTTTAAGGTTTCTTTTGTATAGGGACTAATTGGCTAGAGTGAGATCATGTGATACCTCATTTAGATAAGCTTCAATCTATAATATGAAAACACATGCAGCTCTGATGGACAGACAAGCGACTGTGGAAAAGGGTGACATGAGTGTGATCCACTTGAGCTCACTGTGTTGTGAGAAGAAAGGTTGACCCGCTTTGAGCTCCCTAAACCTGTTCTTACTTTAGATGCTGTCAACTGTCAGAGCTACGTGCTGGTCACTGGGCCATAACCCTGGTTAGCCAAATATATAGTGTCAATTTGAATAAGAGCATGAGCCATAAAGGTGATAGGGCATGGAATTAAATTGATACAAGCTGTTGCATTTGTGTGTCATGTTTCCAAAGCCTCTCTAAAATATGAGCACTTTTAAGATTCAAATCTTTTTTAGGACTCATCAGTTAAAAACCATGTCATAGTTCATGCATTAACATGTGTGAAACATAAGTATACTTAAAATTATTATTACAGTGATCAACCTTTTTGCATACTTTGAGCAGCACAAGCCTGAATTATTTACTGTTGTTTCATGCGTGTCCAAGCACCTGTGCATGGTTGGATGGCTAAGCAACAGCTTTTTGGGGTTATTAGGCTGATAGACTTACCTTCCATAAGTCTTTGTGGCGAGAAGGACAAACGAGTTTGTATCTACACCAACTTAAAGCTTGTACTTTTGAGTTGACTTACTTAATTATGTGCAGCACAGAAGTAGAGAAATTTAAAGGTGAGCTTTCTTGATTACTTAAAATAAAGACCAAAGTAAACTTTAGGTAAAGTCGACAAATCTTATTCAGTAGGTTTCACCCCCTAAACTAAGAGTTAAGGTAAGCGTTAAACTCCCAGGAGCATTTGTCCACCATGCTGGAGGGACTAGCCCGTCTCTGCTGGAATGGTGGGGGCTGCTCGTTTAAGCCAATAAGCAGCAAGCAACGCTAATGTCATTTTACTGTGACCGCTGAGAGGAGCACCGCAGCGCACCGCGCGCCGCTGAAACGACTGGGATGTGGTGACAGAGAAGTCAAGACCAAGCTCTCTCAGCGCTCCTCTCCAATGCATTCAGTATCTGGGGTTTAAGCTTATCGCTCTGCGCAGCTCTCGGTTCAGCTTTCCGGGACATCCTCTCTGGACTGTGCATCTAATACCAATGAGACGCAGCTTTTCTAACTTCGGGAATATTGGTTCTGGATACTTGGTTCACTGCGACTGAGCAATTTTGGAGGTGAGCAGACCAAGTCATTTAGAGCGTTTAACTCAGGTCTACCTAGTTTGTAAACAATCCCACCCACTCTGCTTGTTTTTTTGTTTTTGTTTTGTTTTTTATGATGGCTGTGTTATTTTTGCAGTTTTACGCTAATTACTCTAAATGCATCGGTGGAAAAGCTGACGATACTTTAATTTCAAACAAACAAACAAAAACTCCAACAACTTTTAAGCATTTGTGAAACACACGCACATACTCTGCAGAGACTATATGCCACTAGTGTCATCTACATAAAGTCAGCAAACCTGTTTTAATTTCCCTGCGCAGTTTTGGGGGCTTTTACGCAGCGACATCTCCAAAGAGACACGTTTCACTTTCCCTGCGCGTACAGTCACAGTAACCTCGTTTCTCTGACGCTGAAAAAACTTGACCAGAGACACTCGGACGTGGCGTCCCTTGGGCCTCCAGATGTATAGATTCAGCTGTCGCCTGTCACTTCGGTGACAACTGGTCGGCGCACCGTGACCGCTGCCTGTCCGCCGCCACAGGCTTCGCATAGCTGTCACGACTGTTGTTGAGTGAACCAGAACTTAGTCACACATGAGAAGTTAGTCCCACTTTTTTTTTTAAACTCCCCCCTCTTCTTTACCATGATGTATGAGGTGAGAACGTCAACATTTAGGGTATTTTAACTGTATTTAAATAGCTACATGAAAACATCTGGAAACGTATTCTTGATAGCTTGTTTTGATCTGATATACTTTGTTTTGCTCTGTGTGGGTTTAAAACAGAGCCTAAAATATCGATTAAAAAAAAGCTTGAACTTAAAAAAGGGGGAAAGGACTCCAACCTTCTTGAGTGAATTCATCACTCCTAATGGACCTCTCACAGAGCTAAACATGCCATAAAGCCCTTCCTTTGGAGAAAAATGACACACCCTCAAGTTTCACATATTTCCATCCTCAGCTGTGATACAAAGAGCTAAACCTACGAGACACAGGAGAGCACATACTGTTTATATTTAACCAAGGCTGCCTGAAATAATAATTTGTCCTCAATGGACCAGGGGGGGAAGCCATTAAACCCTGAGCGTGTCTTTTTGAGGAGACCCACTTTCGACTAAGTGTAAAAGCAAGACTCAAACCTGAAATCTGTCACTGAGCACAGCGGATGAAAACAAAGCACTGCTGAGCTCGGGGCAGTTAGCCATGGAGAGCTAGGTGGAAGAGAGTGGTGTGGTCTTTATTTGGACACTAAATTGTTGGTTTGTGGACGTGATTTGAGACGTTGCATGGCAATTTAAGTAAGACTGGATTTAAAAGAATGGAGCACTTTGACAACACAAAGCAGGTATGTTTACTCCAGACTCTGGACAGTATCATCACAGTATGATTTCCAAGGTCATTTCCTGCTATAATTGTACCAGAAACTGTTTTCAGATATAACCCCACCCAGCCATTATTACCGCACTTTAAATATTTTTTTTCGTTCGCCAGTCCAGAAAAACATCAAACAAAGGAGTAGTTTGAGAGAGAACAGATATAAGTAGGAATAGAAACGGCAGCACAGAGAGTTAAGGTGGTGGTGTCACCTAGTGGCCAGATTGCAGGTTGACGGCTTCACTGCCTTGGAGTCAAGAGTTAACCAAATAAGGCAAACAATCTTTTGAATTTACATATAAATAAAAGTTTATTAGCACTTTAGTGCTCAGCACATAACAAAGACATATCAGTGTCACCACAGCCCACGTTTAAAGAAATTCAGGATCCAGTAGCTAATACATATTTTCATACTTTCAAATTAATGATTTACATTGTATTTCACTGCACATGGTACTTAATGTGTCAAATAATGCTGCATAGCCACTAAAATCTCTTACTTTACCGTACTGCAGGCATCAGTGTTTACTTGATTGAGAATGAAAAGGGGGCATGTGAGCTTATACTTTGAATGATCTGCTAAAGGTAAGAAGTCTCTCAGAATATTAGGTTTATTTATGGACTAAATGATTTACAAAGTGGTGCTTTTGGACCAGCACCACATGCCACACCATGCTTGTTCACGTCTCATTTGCAAAGCCTCGAGGTGCTTCAAAGGTGCCATTAATAGAATCAGAAGACTTTTAAAGTGCTTTGTGCAGGATTGTGTGTGAACATAAGGGGTGGGGGGTGTAGTTGGCCTCATCATCATTTTTGGACTCAGGAATGGGAACAGATTTGATCCTTCACAGCAAGCTTGATGTTTATGTGCACTTGCTTCATAACAGTAGATTATGTTGATGGTTTATTTTAGTACTACAATGCATTGCTAAGAAAAGGTGATGGTTTTTAGGAGAGAGAGAGATTGTAAGTAGGTGTTGGAGAGCGCTAGAGTCTGCAGAGCTAAGTGCGAAGGGGCAGAATTTAAGTCCTGGTGCCCATATGTATACGTTTCCAAATGTTGATTTAAAAGCCCAGCACTAGTGAAATTTACACAGAGGCCTGTTTGTGCGAAGCTAGAATGAATCACCTTTGCGTCCGCGTAAATTGCCTGCAAGCCAAACACTCTGGCAGCCTTTTATCCCCCAGACGTGGTCCAGCTCACCGCAGCGGGGCTAAAAGCAGAGCAGGACAGGGGCCGTGTGTTGTGAGGATCTGTCAGAGGAGGCCAGTCTTTCACGGCTCTGGATGGGGAGATGTGGCACTGGAGTCGAGTTGCCATAGACAAACTCCAGAGAGCAGAGTCTACTGACTGTAAACTGTTTGTGGTAGGTTGGCAGGAGATTGGAAGAAATATGGCTTGTTTAAACGCCGGTGGTCCCTGAAGCTGTGGTCACTGGGCCTGGCTGAATTGGACGGCGGCTCAGATGGTCAAGTTTAGGGCCCTGTGACAGTGTGATTGTGGTGTTTGGGATAACTATTGTGGATCCTGCTTCCTGTAGGACAGAATATAACTTTGTGCTTGCTATACGGTACAGTTCCCCTTGTGTAATTTTCAAACGGCATCATGTATAAGAGTGGGAAATGTGCCCGAAGCGGTGGCGCACATTGGATCCACATGTTAAGCATTATTCTAAAGTGATTAGAGGTAGTTAGTGATTTAGCGCTTCCAGGCACAACTCTGTTTATTGGGAGCTGCAGGATGATGTTAGAGGAAAACGGGTTTGGCTCGCAGACAGGAGTTTAATGCCCCAGCAGATCTTTTGCAACCACACAGCATAATTGTGCGACCAACCATCAGACCACCAAGATGATGAAAGTCATACTCCACACACACACACGTTTCTTTATCATCACCATGTATAGAGGCATGATGATCGGCTTTGGATGTATACTGCATGATAATCATGGTGCATTGCTAAGAAGCTGATTATCATCAACATGCCTGAAGGTGGAATAACAGATGTAAAGATACCAAATGTCAGCAACTTTTGTGGCTCTGGAAATTCATCTGCGCCAGACGGGAATGCTTGCAGAATGGTGTGATTTCTCTTTGTCCTCCACATCTATAGGGATCCATCCAAGCAATCAAAGCATCGCAGGACTAGAAGCAAAAGAAAACATATTACGCAGAGTTGTCATTAAAAAGCCCAGCTCACTTCCCCAGCACACAACGGGGGATTCAGTTAAAGCTTTCCGGACCCCCGGCTGAAAATATGCAAAACACACTCCCCCAACTCAGCCCCTTCCTGTGGCTCTTGTTCCTCCTGTTGGCATTGTCACAGGGGTGTAGTCAGTGAGCGTGGATGATATGGAAAAGGTCAGCAGGGTTTAAAAATGGACGCTGCAGGGCTGGGCAAGAGATTTTTCAGCTGACAACAAAGGTATTTCCGGGGAATTCCCCCCCCCCCCCCCCCCCCCCCAGAAAGGTTACAGTAGGGACAATCTGCCAGAATATTCCTCTAAGAAGGTTTAGTTAATAAAAGTTGCCATATTTTCCTCTACCAGTAATTAGGTTGGAAAATAAATGCATGCAGAGTGATGTATTCCCAAATTGCATAGTGCTGAAGTTGACTATAATAACTCATTTAAAACATTTCTTACAATATATCATACAAAGATTAAAAGGGACAAAAAGCAGTATGTCAATGCACTACCCCATTCCAGCTTTAGGCCTGTTTCACTTAAAGTTTTACATATTTTTGGCTTCAAAGCCGATCGTCCATTTACTGTAGTTTCAAGCAACACTATACTTCAGGGTGTCAGGGTTAGGGATATACATGGTAGCCAATTCCTAATCAAAGCCAATACTAAATGTTTAATAACTGAAAGTTCTTTGTCAAATAAACATGTAAGGTTTGAATATGGTAGAAACCCAATTACATTGCTATGCTAGATTCAATGCACCATACAATATTTGATAGAAACATAAGTGGATTTGAGGTTGGGTACAACATAAGATACAAGTGTCACAGCAATCAATACTTGCAAGGGCAAAAGGTCACCTAATGTATTGGCCAATCAAGTGCAACATTAAACCTGCCCAATATTGTGTATAAATCTTCCCCTAGCAAGCAAACATGTCTGGGCTTGGATGCAAGACCTCTGGGTGGGGGCCCTGTGCTGTATGGCAGTGGAAGCTTTGGGTCTTATGTGTTGCAGGGGTGGATCCTCTAAGCTATTTCTGGCATATCCCTCGCATTGTGCCATTGAAACAATGTGCAATTAGTGTCGATGTAGCATGGATATAGAATCCAGGACCCATAATTTCTCTGCAGAACATGCAGACAATGCTGATATTAATACTCTGATTAATTTTTGTTCAGTAAGAACTGAATTCAGTTGAAACATTGTATTAAAATGAAGAAAAAGATCCAGTATAGTTAAGCTGTGTAGCTTTAAGGGAGAAAAAAATGCCATATTCAAAGTTAAATCAAACTTCAAGTTGTTTAGCCAGACATTGTAACCAAAACCACATTTATTTTATATTTGTTAAAGAGTAAGAGCAAGAATTGCCTGATGTACTCATCATCCTCTTTATTTTGAGTCTGACCGCCATCTGACAGCTGTCATTTACGAAAATTCGATTTATGCATAATATGTGCTACCCGAATAATTTTCAGTAATCTGTTCACACTGAGAAAATGCATCACAGTAAAGGTGAGTAAATGTGGGTAACATACAAATGGGTTAATATTGGCAAAGGCCAGCTGAGGACATGTGTTGCAGAGGAGCAGCCTGAGGCCCGCAGTGGCTTCACCGAGCTGACGCAGAAACATTTCATTTCATTTGGCCACAACAACCCGATGGCAGCTCCTAGTGAGAGGCCAGTTCAAAGAGCCGGGTTTTTGTTTGCTGTGCTCATGCTGTCTTCCTGTTAGGGGCTGGGCTCCCAAAGAAAACAGAAAGCAGGGGCTCAGCAGATGTGCGCATCTTTGTATGTGACCTGTTTGTACAGAAGCACACTTCAGAGAGCTCGTTGGACATTTTTGGATCTGGAAAAGAAACATAACAGATATTATTAAACTCCTTCACGTGTTCCATCGCTGAAGATGGTTTGGTGTCATTAGTGACCTCAGTATTAGCAGCTCCAAAAATAACACGCTGATGCTGACAGTAACAGACACATTACATGCAAGGTTTCTAGGAATGGGATTTGCCCTAGAGGATTGGGATCTGTAATTTGGAGGGTGATAATGCAGCCAGTTTCGTCCCTTTTTCCATTCCACACATTTTGCCAACACACACACACACATACACACACATACACACACACACAAGCTGATCCCAGCCACTAATGTCTGGTCTGTATAGCTGATAAACTGACCGAGGCTCCCACAGGGCTTCAGATTGGACCTCTCCATGTTTACAGTGAAACATTCACACGCTCCAACTCATTTGTTGGTAAGCTGGACAGGTCATTAACTACTGAAAAGTTATACTTGCTCTAATACTCTAACAACTAATTCAAACCACAGATGTCAGCCTGACCCTAAAGACATGGCGACCAAAAATGGGTGTAAAGAATAAGAATTGATTTAATTCAGGGATTTAATCAGTGAGAGTCTTTTTATAATGGAAAGCAACCAATGGCAATTTTTTCAATGGGTCATGATGCACCAGCAAAATATCAGCCACTATCCTCAACACCGCTTCACACTTGACATAGACATTACATCACATTTCTATAAAGAAGTAGTCAATTCCTGACTCACATTAAGAGGAAAATAGAAATGTAAAAAGCACATATTGAGATGGTATAATTAAGGTTTTATGATTCTTAAAAATTAGAGTATTGGTTTGGGACGAGTATACAGTAACAGCAGAAAGCTTAACCTGGATACATGGCTGGAAAGAAGTCTTTAAAAGTTTCATGCTCATTGTTTCTCTCTCCTCCTTTTCTGCCTCAAAAATGCAATTTTCTTGTCTCGTAGACTGAAAAAGATCTGTATAGTCGAGTGATCATCTTTATGGAAAAGAGCATCTTTCATGCTTTAAGACAGCGTATGTATAGAAAGCCGGTATAGATTATGTCAACAAGCAAGATCAGGTAGAAACACAATGATCAATAATGCACAACAAGCGGAATACTAATAAAAGCAGCCCAATGTGGCAAACACATGCAAAGATACTCGTGTACAACTTTGTCTCATAGGATACAGGACCTCCAAACGTGTATAACCTCATGGTCTACTTCAGTTTTGCAACTACATTATACATGCTTAACTAACAAGCCAGTATGGGTCTTTCTGGACTGGATTTAACTTCAGCTGTACATTTTTTCCACCCCTCTTTTTTAATGTGAGTCACATGAGAAGGTGAAAGGGTCAACAACATCAGAGCAACGGGGAGCCTTACAGGGGAGATCATTGGGCCTCTCCTTTGCTCTTTCTGCTGTTTTACTACCACCTTAATGACTTAAATTGTGTCCAATTAAGCCGAGTTGGAAAGAAGCATCCCCGCTTGCAGTTGCAAGTTCCCTCTGTGCTGTGGCACTGGAGCATGTGTTTAATTAGAACGCTCTAAAAAGACTGTAACAGAGCGTTTCTTCAGGAATGTTAATCATTAGTGGGATCCTGACTGAGCAGCTCTTAACTGTTTCAGAGTATTGTTGGATTCCACGGTTTGCCTTTTGAAGCCAGGCTCAGGAAAATGCTTCCACGTGTGGGAGTTGTCAGCCACTTCTTCTTTGCTGGACCGCGTCGTCTCCTTATACACGAAAGCGCTTCATTTTAAAGTGTTGCCCGTGTTCATTCAGGTGACAGTTTGAACTGGTGGGAAGTTGGGAAGACAGGAAATAGTTCCATTTCCAGAGGAAGGATATACTATTGAACTTTGAGGAGAGTTAAGGAGAAAAGCCCATCAAGTGTGAGGGGCCGTGGTGCGTGCACGTGTGTTAGATTCTCTGAAAAATTGAGGTCATAAATTAAACCTTTTTGAAATTGGGTGCTGTTTTAAGAGGAGTAATTAAACCTTATCACGTGTCATATAAATTAACAGCTTTTAAGGTCACCAAGATCATATCAAAGCTCAGCTGAAGAAACAAGACGGTGTTAAAGCAGAGATTTTTTGGCCGAACATGCTGGTTTGAGGTGTTAATAGGACTGTTTAGCTATTTTATGTATATACTCGTCACAGTTTGCCCATGGAGACCACACATGAGTGGCTTTGCCCTTTGCTGATCCACCGCTTTTGTTAGCACAAGTGTGTAGTCTAAGAGCAGCCCATTCATCCTTAGCCTGCTCTGTGTGTAGACAGCCACAGGCTTTTGTTGAGTTATAGCATCCTCAAATAAAGGGGCTTCCTCTCTTTAACAGCCCCAGGAGCTCTGTCGCTCCACTTTCCATTGTTCCCAATGAGGTCCGGCTTTTACAACTGTGTGAGAGGGTGTCAAATTGAGGGTGAAAAACAAGGCGTCCCGATCGTGCGCGTCTGCAACGTTTGGCAAAGCACTAACGATAAAGCGGAGAAACAATGGGCTGATGCAGCATGCCGCGTACTGCTTATTGCAACTTGAGAACGTGTTGCATTACATCATACATGACACAACACCAGTGTGGCAAATTGAATAAAGCAGAAATTAATGAGTAAAGAAATAGTGTTTGTTCATAGATTGGTTCCATGCAGCCAGGCCCATTCATAGATCATCTGTTTCATCACTATTATATTATTGGTTTTAGACAATAGCATTACAGTAATCTAATAAATAAAACCAGGTGGCCTCTATTATCGACATTTTTTAAGCATCGTTAACTTTTGTGTTTCTATTTGGTTGATGAGGAAATTAGAATTTCAGCTGAAGTGGAAATGTTCACATGTAGTTGTAGCTCATTAGCAATAGAGTCCAATAAATGTTTTCCAATTCAGCACCCTTGAGAAACACGGGATCTTATGGGGTCAAGTATCAAATGAGCAGATATATCTCTTTAATTTTTACAAATGTCTCCTGTCAGAAACGAAGCTTAGATCTAAGCTTTGCCCTCAGCTGCCTCCAATGTGTCAGACTGAAACAGTAAAAAGGGGTTATGTGAGGGTTATAGGGCTAACAAGCCCACAGTCTGACCTGAGTTTGTCAGCACCAATCTAGCTAAGTCAATATCAATGCGCTGACTGCTCCACCAGTTGACCTTTTCCTCCCTCTTTCAAGGCGTAAAAAGGATTGTTGTTACTGTAGGGTGATAGGCTTTTATTGGTCTTTATAACTGAAGCTTTTGTTGGGCCTGTGTCCTGCTAATACCCCTTGGCAAGTCATTTAAACCTTGAATGCCTACTTTTTATAAGGTGGCTCACACACTAGCGAGAGCAACTCTCAACAATAGTTCAGCAATAGCTGTGAGTTAGAGACTGACCTTCCATTTGCCTCCTTCGCTGGTAGTCCAAAACTTGACTAATACAAACAGTTAATAATGTTAATTTGTGCTAATTCCACTATAAGAATCACTAGTGGTAGATATAGCAATAATGTTTGACCAGATTCTTAGTTTTGTGTGTTCCCTGCTTTGGGATTGTGTTAAGAATGCAGATTTATCACAGGTGATGGTTCTGATGATCATCTTCCCTGTCCTGTCATTGTCAGGGCGTGCTAGTTCAGAACTACTTTGCCAGTAGCACAGGATGCTTTTTTTGTTTTGTTCTTCTTCTTTTACAGCAGTGAGAAGATACAGACCAGGTGTGAGATGCTGTTCAGGTCATTGTAAATATGACAGAGGAAAGGGCTGTAAATCCCTAGGGCCATAGATTTATGGGTCATCTGATGTTCTCACAGGTCAAGGGTCGGGGATCCGTGACTTGTCCGACTTTATATTTTTCAGCTATCTGCGGCGAACCTTGAACTGTGCAGCCGGCTACTTCTAACCTTAGAGTGGTGTAATCATAAATCGATACTCGCCACTCTGCACGTTCCTGGGTAGATGTCTTTGATGAGATGTCTGCACATTCATATCTGAGTTTCTCTCTTGTGGGAAATAAGCAGGTTATTAATTTCTGTATGTTGAGGAAATGAAAAACAATCCAGGTCTGGTGTTTTGCCCACACTAGAGGAACCATCTTAGCTTTGCATTTCATGAATCCTCCTTTTGGGGGACGGGGGTACATTGTGTTGTTCCTCTCCTAAAAGACTTGCTAATGGAGCATGGTGCTTAGGTCTTTGGATTAACACAAAGGCCTGAAGTTTGCTGTGAAAGGGCTCCTCTCCTCCCCGGCCTTGACTGCAACAATGGCTTTGTCCCAGTGCTCGACTGCAAGAGCACTGGCAGGGGTTAAATCCCGTACTTTATAAACAGAATATTTACAGATATAAGCTCCATTTTTTTCCATTGAAATGACAGCCATCATTCACCACCCAAGCTGTGATATTCTGGCACATAATGGTGTAAAGTATGTAGGCGTGTGGAGGATGGAAAAAGTGCTACTCAGATGGTGTTCATCATGTGCTAGAAATGAGTTGTTAGCCTTTTTTTAATATATGATTTATTTTTTTAAACAACTTTCTTTTTAAAAGGCCAACTGAGTATTTCGCATGTAGACAATGATTCTCCGCTTGATTAAGTTCAATGCATTACATAAAACGTTTTCTATATTAATCCTCAAAGAAAAACACCATTCACAGAGTTAGGTCCCAACATTGCATCTCCTAAGAACAAACAGCTTCTAAAATGTTTAGAAAGAAAGCAATCTGACCAGTTTAATAGATTCCTTGCTTCCTAGTAAAATGCCTTACTGCTTTGTTTTACAGTCTAAGTGTTTTTATACTCGACAGCAAAACCTCTCTGACGAGGAAGAACTTCTAGTGCTCTGGAAGTTATGTCCACCGTAAACATGTCCTTTTGGGCAAAAGTAACACTTTGATATTGCAATTAAACAACCACAAAAGGTGCAACTGTCCAGAGTTTGACCTGAACCAGCAACTTTTATTTTCTGAGGCAAGAGGAAGAGGATCACATTCTGGCATTCCAGCAGAGGTGAAGGAGAGGCAGAGGTCAACAGTGTCCTCTCCAGGGAGTTTCACTGCGTGGGTGGATCTGTACGTTTGGGCTTTATAGATATCTGTCATTTTAATTCCTTCTCATTTGTGATAACGGAGTAAACATTAGGGTAATGATTGTTTTCACTGACAATACATATTATATTGCTAATATATAATATCTTAATTTTGAGCAACTATTAAGACCAGTTAATTCTGTTTATCAAATAGTGACCTAATCGTTTCATCTTGGAGATAACTTTGGTTACATGTGTGTGTTTAGTTTAGACAGTGTGAGGCTTTGTGGTTGGAGTAACTTGCATGGAGGACTCGTTTTGATTCACAACCGGATGACTGGTCTCATACAGAAATGCTGACATCACATTCAGGTAGTAGAAAAAGTTATTGTGATGCTTGAAACCAATCTTTCTATAGAATTAAAATACATATATATATCATTTGATCTAACAATAAGCCTACAATCAAAACTTTTGTTAGCAGACAGCTCTCTTTAACTTTACATGTAGGCACAAAGGAAATGTCAAACCACCAAATAAACCAAATCCTGACTCAACATTCACCGCCGTCCCCACATCTTTAAGCCGTTGATAGGGAAGAAGAAAGAAGAGCGTCATGTGAAAGCTGTTGTGGATACGGGGCGGTTAGCCTGGCAAAACAAGCTCTGCCATCACTGATGTGCTGCTTTAAAGCACGGTTTCTGCGAGCTCTACCAGCGATTCTCATTTGGGAGCATGTGTTTGAAGTACGAGAGGGGGGGGGGGCTGACTGAAGCAAGAGACGCCTCGCTCTGCCATACCCAGCCATGACTCGCTGCCTCTGAGTTTAAGGGCCGGGCTGAGGTTAAGAGGGCCGGGTTGGAAGAAAGAGGAGGGGAGGAGGAGGAGGAGTGTTTGACAGAGAGGAGGGTGGGATGACCATCTGGTTGGGCTCCTCCGTGTACAGGCACATGCACACACACACCTCGCTCACTCTCTGACTTTATACAGTCTTAGCTTTGATATGGGCTGTTACTGTGCTGACAGCTCCGGTAGAGAAGCCTGGCTGCTGCTGTCCTGGATTTAGAGTTTAGAGGAGCTTACATAGATATGGAGTGCAGAACAATTTAGGACTGGATATAGTGGCGACAAGATCCGTTTTCTCTATTCACGTCAGGAGAGTTGGCCTACACTGAGGTAAGATCTGCAGGAAAATGAATGAGATGTAAACCGGTTCCTCTGAGAGCTTTGCTTTGGTTGTAGTGAGGCTGAAAGAAAATGGAAAAGTTGCACCGTAACTCCTTGATTAAATGTATTTGAATGAATGTGTGGATTGCTTGATTGCAAATGCATGTTTCGCCTGTAAAACATGTAGCACATCCCAAATACAGGCAATTTCTGGTCTTTGTGGAAGTTGTCTCTTATATACGAATCAGACTTGATTTTAGGTCTCATGCACGAGTTAGTGCATTTGAAGTCTGCTGCTGTGTGTTGAATCTTAGTCCATGCTGGCCAGCACAGTAGTGTATATCTCTGTGGGGATGTCACTCCCATCCATTTGGTCTTGAAAAAACACTCCCCGGCCACAAACAGAGGCCTCCATAAGCTGACCAAACTCCAACTCCTTATAGCACCTTTGCACTGCGTAACTTATCCTCCCGTCGAGCTCTTTTTTCAGTAGCATTTTGACCTTGACTTTTTCTAATCTGACTGGTATCAAATTTTGAGTCGCTTTTCCGGGTTTTGATTTGATGATGCTGTGTAGTTTTATTCATTTTTGAATCATAAATACTACTCAATTACAAGTTCAGCTTTTTAAAATGTGATTTATTTATTTATTTTATAGGCACGAGGCTTCTAGTTTAGCACAGGGGTGTCATTTTTCTAATGAACTTCATCTGGCCCAGAGGTTGGTTTTTTTGCTTCTTTTTTTTGACACTACATTAACGGCCAAAGGCTGACAGGCAGTGATTTTTAAATATTTGCGTGTGTGCAGGGAGATAAATAATATGCTGCATATTTTTCAATCTTGTTGGACATGAAAAATAAACTGAGTTTGTCTGACTTCAAGCTTAAGTATGCAGGGACAGTGAACAGAAATTCTTGTTTTTCTCTCCCAACTACAGCCTATCCTGCATTACCCAGCTAGCAGAAGCCAAGTTAAACAAGTAGGGCCAGCCTAAACTGACAGAGAACACTGTGTTGGGTTGTGTGCCTGTCCATCATCCACTTCCTAAAGAAATAGACAGTAATTCAGACCAGAAGTTGCTTATTTTTCCTGTGCACTCTCTCAAGGGCTGTTAATCCAAAGCTCCAGTGTCTGGATTTTTTTTGGAGGGGGGGGGGGGACTATGGTTTAAGTGTTGTCGAACACTATTTAAAAATGTCACTGTTGATTGTATTTATTGGTCAGTCGCTGCATGGGGTCCTTCAAGAGTTCTGTATTCAACAAAGCGATAAATAATGCATTGCACTGTAGTTAGGCGCACCACTGCTGTCGGGCATTACAGTCAGACAGGACGTTCTTCAGGGTGAACTCAAATAAGTGGTTGTTTTATTCTTTAATGAAACACGTCTGAACCCACACAGTCACCGAGGTCCTGTTATGCAGCATTTGTGGGAATGTAAGCTCCATTGTCCGCTTTCCGTAGAACACGGGGCTCTTCCCTCCTTCAGTAAGTCGTGGGATGTTCTCAAATCAGCAATCACTGAAAACATTTCAAAGCAAGCGCGTCTGTTAAAGATTTCCCTCTTTCTCCTGGCATGACTTAACTTCCCTCTCCTTTGTGGAAAAAGGACATTAACATTTTCATACATGTCAGTCACCCCATTTTATCCTCAGTCTAATAGCACCCCCACTACCTTCTGTGGGTAGATCAGTCAGATATGCAGACCTGCAGCTCCCAAAGCCATGTTAACAAGCACCTTTACAAAGGAGTGAGGGGCTGTTAAACATTCGGGACTGCAGGGGTCTGGCTAGTGTGGGAGGAGGGCAGGGCAGGGGCTTGGGGGGTGGGGTGGAGGGTGAAAAGGGAAGGGGGGCAGAGGGTTAAAACTAATCTCACAAACCATAGATCCCTTGTTAGAGGAAAAAACTATAAAAGCCAGCCTGAGTGATGAGTCAGTCAGTATGAGCACGGTGAAGTTAGCTGGCTCAGTGCTTCTGTCATTCAAAATGTTAAGGAATTGTTTCGGGTAAAGCCAGAGGAAATGAACTGCATGACAGATAAAGGAAAAATTAGCATGCAACCAGCTGTAGATGTATGAGAAACTTTTTTTTTTGCTTAACACAGAGCTGCGTGAACGCCGTATTGCTTTCGAGAGCCTGGCTAAAGTTCAAGCCTGACATTCCTGTGAGTCAGGTTTGGCTGTGTGAGACATCCTTGCAGATACCCAGCCAACATGTGAAAGCAAGAATTCCAGCAAATGTAGCACATGAGTGATTTTGTGCCTGATTAAAATGTGTGGCTCTGAAGTGAGCCTCTTGCCTCCTGACTGAACCTGCCTATAGTTAGCTATCTCCCACGTGAAACCCAAGCTGTTCTCAAACAAGGGCACATTTTTGTAGGTTATTTTGGTCTCATTTGCAAGTCAATAGATATGAATAGAACAACAGAGTGCCTTATTCCATCCCTAGCTCTCTCATCTGAAGACAGGTTATCTGGGTTCGAGGGCTTCGACTGTCATATGTGACAAGATAAAACGTGGCATCTTCAGGAAAAAAAATACTTGCAAAGGGATAAACAGACTCTTGATGGATAAAACCTTCAGTGACTTGACAAAGGCACCATTGTTTAGGGCATCAGAGGCATTTTAACGGGATATGTTATAAGCCAATCCGCCTGACCTGACACTTTATGGTACAAGGCAGCCTAAATTAACCCTCCCAAAAGCCCAGGAATCCTTTAACACCATTATCATCACACCTAACACTGATAGTCTATGACTGGATAAGCTTAAGGGGGGGGGCTTGTCAGTCATTAGTAGTAGCGATGCCACAGTGGCTGACTTGTCTTTGAGAAAGATGAGCTGATATGAACAGCCAGTAGCTGCCTGAACCTGCATGTCTCGTGGATCTGTTAATCATCAGAGAAAGGTCTGACATGCTAATATATCAGTCTTCACTAACAGAGTGAATCGACACGAGCACCTGATTTTGACAAGGTATTGATAGTTATTTCTGTATTCTATGTATTTGTGTGTAGAGTAGCCTGTGTCTGCATATTCCTTACAGAGGTTAAGCAACATAAAATTATATAAAAAGCTTGAAGTACCTGCTGGAATGACCTGGGTCTACTTTTTTACAACAGAGAGCAACGTTTTTCAAAGAGGTTCTGATCATCTTTTGTACTATGACGAAACATTTCTGTCGTGATGGGAGTGGTCTCTTCTGCGATGACAGTGCTTCCAGCCTCAGGACGGATCATTGAGTGGTTTGATGGACTATAAAAATGATATGGCTTTTGAGGTCAGCCAGCACCTATGGGAAATTTGAATTGTTAGACGGTGCTCTTTTACATCATCATCAAAACAAACAAAATATCTTGGAAAGACTGCTTTTCCATCCATCCGTTAGAGTTCCAAAGTCTCCCAGAACCAGTCTCAAACCTGTTGTGGTGGCACTGGTGGTCGATCTATTTATCATTTGAGCAGAAAGCAGATTTTAAGGCCCCTATGCTGTCATCTCTATGTTCAAAGGCTTGCCCTCGAGTGTATTTGGTTTTCTCAGCTGTCTCTCTGTGGCTCTCTGTACCTTTGCTGTCCATAGGGGTTCAAGGCTTGGGTAGGGGGGAAGTGGTGCAAGGGCCAGGCTGCTGGATGCTGGCTGGGCTCCCATTTGATCTCAGTTAGAGCTCTTGGCTAGTGAGAAATTACCACAACTGCACACGCATTCATTATGACTGTGTTTTCGTGGTCCTAAATGCTTACAGGAGTCCAGGAAATAAAGTTATGGGATGACTGGAGAGGGATGAATAAAGATCAGGGCAGATGGGGTTGCCTAATGATTATTCCAAAACCTGGTTTGCTTGGAATTTGCATGTCAAATAATCACTTTAAAGTTACTCTGGACATCCCTCCCTCCCTCCTTCTGTCCGGGTATATTCTGAACATTAAAGACAAATTAATAAATAAATTAAGTGATTTTATTTATTCGCTATTTCTTTAATTTTATCCAGCTTTGCACAGATTTAGTTTGTTTCTGCCTCATCACAACAGTCACGTCTGCAAAAGTTTGGATTTTCCGTAAGACATTAGTAACTGCAGACAACACATATATAGAGGTCAGTACAGTTCGAGTCTTTTATCTCCCTGCTCTGTTTGTTGCCTCAGGTTATAGTGTCAGTATCAGTTAGTCCTATCCATCCATGTCAGCCTCTATTCATCTGCATTCATCCAGCTGCTTCACCTGTCTGGCACTGCGCTCACTGTCCATCTAAAAGATGAAAGAACGATCAGGCGCTCACTGTTTGTTTTCCAACCTGCTGCAATCCAAAGAAAAAGAAGAGATGAAGGAAGAGAGCAGGCTTGTGGACGCTTCCCACATGGTGGCCTCGTCTTAAAGCCAGGCTTGTGTTTATACAGACCTCGAGCTCAACTGATCAAGCTAGGATCAAATCCCATGTGTTGAACTCCACCCCCCTCCCTTGGGGCATAGCATCATCAGCTTCTCAGTAAAGTAAAATGATGACTCATACAGACATAAACCTAACAAATTATTTTAAACCTGCAGAAGATTAATAAGAAATGGTCACAGTTATAAGCAACTTCAAATAGTTTATAATTCTGAATAGTTTGTTATTGTCACTATAATGAGATAGAACATCACCTCATGAAGCTTTGGGAATTTCCTAACAATCTCTGCACCCCCAAAAACCACATGAGGAAGGCACGTGTTTAACTGCTACCATAATAGCAGTGAAAGGATGGAGTTGTCTTTATGAGTGCCTTTATGTAGTAGACTCATCACTAAAAGTAAACCAAAAAAGCTTGCTTAAATACCATTATGGGTTTTTGAGGGGTGCTGTGAGCCTCATGAAAGAGGTGGCAATGGTGTGACTCAGCAAGCGGTTAACAATCAGCGGAACAGCACTGACATGAGAGAGCTGGATTAAGATGTGAGGACGTAGGAACTGATGTCATGGCTTGATGACAAACATTTCTATTTTTTTTTCCTTTATATTTCTATCCTCTTCCCCCTTCTGTCCTCTCTCAAATCCCGGTACTTCCCATCTTGCTATCCTTTCATCTCACCTGTCTAGTAAAAAGAGAGCCCGATGAGCCTGGTGAGTGCAGCGGGGCTGGTGGCTGGCTTCCAGGGTGGGGCACGCAAGCGAGATTTCATGATGGAGCAGAAAATCAGTAAACTGACATCTGGCTTCCAGCGGAGCTCAACCTCTGATGACGACTCAGGCTGTGCACTGGAGGAGTATGCGTGGGTGCCACCTGGCCTGAGACCTGAACAGGTAAGCACAATGTGGCTTACAAATGCACCAGTTCAAGACGCTCTGAGCTAAGATTAATCAAGCCTGCTCCGTTTGGATACCGGGACACTGTTCTCTATAACTGTGGTATCAATTTCATTGGTTCGCAAATCATTTCCTCCCTAAATCAACACCACGAATAATGGTGTATCCTCCAGACAGCGAATAAAAACAGCCCTGACCTGATTTTAACTCCCTTATAGCCCATTTGCCTGGCCCAGATAAACGCTATTCACTGTGTGTTATACTGAATAACACACCAAGTCTCTGGAAAATGGCACCTATGGGAAGGACAACATATTTCATTAAGCTTCCTTGTTCTCACTGCTTGTGGCAGATTTCTCAGACTCTATGAGGTTGCCACTAAAGGGCAGCATGAGTATACCGCAGAGTTAGAAGCAGGACTTAGTGGGTCGAGCTAGGAATCGGAGTCTTCGCCTCCACAACCACAGGCAGAGCTGTTAGCCGTGTCCGTTGAGCAGTCGGTGAGATATGGCACTTTCCCAGATCCTCAGAATTTTTAAACTCTGCTCTCACCACTGCTTGGTGTTCTTTTCTCTCTCTCACTCAGTCTGTAGCCGTCCCATTGCCCTTGATCAACAACACACATGGAAGCAATGAGTGGGTGATGGGCAAGAAGGGAAGCGAATGCAGCAAAAGCCTTAACATGCAGGGTCTCTTGTTTTAGGAACCACATAGATCAACTGTAATGCCTTTACTGCTGCCAATTCCCTAAATGGGCTATGTATTACAGGTCACTACTACAGGGTTGAAACACCTAGAGCTTGGGTGCTTGCTAGCTGTTCCTCGGGCCTAGTGAGCTGGATAAGGGGTCGTAGCAGCATCGTGATGTGCATAATTTATGATGGTAGAGGTGGTTGTTGGGGTCTGAGGGTGATTGCCAGGGTAAATTGCTGTGCTGTTACCCCTCCTCTAGACAGTCAAAGCTGCTGGAAGTCCCCTAACACACAGGACTACGGCATCCCATCTCTTTATCTAGCTAACTGTGATGGGCCCTCCCTCATAAAGTTTAGTCTTTAGCAGTCGGCCCCAAGGGTCAGGGTGCTACAATTACAGCCTGCTTTGTCCTGTCCGTGTAGAGACAACCATATCACTGAAAAATATAACCCTTAAACTGATTTGACCTGTTGACCTGTCTTGGCTTGTTCAGCACAGATTTATGTAGACGATGATTCCTGCGTTTTTCATCGTCAAAGAGGATCACTGCTGTGTGTTGCACTTTTGAATTAAAGCTGATTTGGGGATTAGGGAAAAGTCTTTGATTCCACAAAGTCATTCTTCCATACATTCTATATAGCGCTATCCCAGAATGTGTCTCATCACAAATTAATGTGCTTGTTCTCTAGTTTCTTGGAAAAGAATTTGTGTTAATATTGGCATATTGAATCCGAGGCAATAATGATAATATATGGCTGCAATAAGACGGGTGAAAATTTGGGTTTAAAATTACTTTTGGGGCGGACCAAAACCAACTCTCTGCTCCTGCAAATAATAATTCTGAGCCATTGCTCAGTTGTTATATTAGTTGGAATGCATTTAGTTGTCCAACCCTAACCCTTTTTATTCAACCAAAAACATCATGTGTTTAACCTAATATTTCCCCCAGGTCCAGCTATATTTTTCGTGTCTGCCTGAGGACAAGATCCCATATGTCAACAGCCCAGGAGAGAAGTTCAGAATCAAGCAGCTCCTCTACCAACTCCCACCACATGATAATGAGGTGAGAATTTTTGGTGCCTGTGTGTGCAAATGCGTGTCTCGTAAAAATTCAGCCCTCACATTTGCACCAAAATTGCAGCAAAAACAAAAAAACAATTGTGTTTGAGTAGCTGCATTTGATGCTGCTCACTCATCCTGCAGTGCTCAAGCCTCACCATCTCCATTGCTATCCCACTAATGTGCGCCCATAGCGTCTCCATTGACATCACACTGGGGGATTTTTGTTCCGCAAGCTTGTAGACGTCCAGAGTGGGTACAATGTTACTTTTGACTTGATAATTTTATGATGTTTGCCGTGAGCCCCCACCAGCAGGATTCCTGCCATAGCAGTGGTTTTTATGAGGACCGCTCAGCGAGAGAGAGAGTGAGAGGGAGGCTGGTTGAAAGAGGCTTTATGTGATGCCACCACTGCAGTGGCACCACAGTTCGCCTCGGCTGTCTGTCTTCCTTTGTTGCCCACTGTCTTGATTACACTCTAAACACAGGCCTTGTTTGTGTAAACGTCTGCTTTCCCCCTTGTTAAGGACTGTTGTAAAAAAAAAAAAAAACTAAAAAAAAAAAACAGGTTCTCAATCGGGGACTGTGGGTGGAGATATGTTGGGTGGTGTAGGAAGGGAAAGCTGGGGTCAAGAGTTCCTTTTGTTCAAACTGCTCTGATAAGCACTTCGCCCTCAATCCAAAAAGGTCACTTATATATACTATTCTCAGTAGCAGATTTTCAGGAAGCATTAATCATCCCAATTCTTATATCTATATCTATATATAGATATAAAAACCTGTGGTTGTGAAACTAGCCATCATATTCCTAACCAATTCCCTTCTTTCCCAGGTGCGTTATTGCCAGTCCCTGAGTGAGGAGGAGAAGAAGGAGCTGCACATGTTCAGTGTTCAGAGGAAGAAGGAAGCATTGGGGAGGGGCACAGTAAAACTGCTGCCTCGCAATTTTCTGAACAGCATTTGTGATCATGTACGTTGCATGCAGCCCATGTATTGTTTATAACACGATGATGACTGAGAAATAGACAGTAGTCTAGAGTTTTTGTGGAACTAAGGATATAAACAGTATTCTTATATAAAAATAATTATCCATGAATGGTATTAAACAAGGGTTTGCTACGTTTCCTATTTGCATCTCATTTTTGGCTATTTAGCTAATCTAGATCAGAAAGAAAGCTGGAAACGAGAGAAATGCTGTCATGGACTAAAAAGTGTTTGCTGTCTGGGCTGGAAAGGCTCAGTATAAAGTTCTTTTTTTTAAACAATAACCAGTGAGCAGCCAAGTGGGTGCCCATAAACTGATGAATCTCTGAGACTGCTGTTTTTCCTTTTCTTTCTCCTTTTAAATGACCTCTACCACCCACTCCTGTTCTTGTCAGTCAGAAGGACAGACATAAAATATGTTCTGCTAATCTGAGAACAACCTAGTGGGATTCCAGGTGCTGATGGAAGGCATGTTTTTTTGTAGCCAGACTCAGACTTTGTGTGAAGCTAAATCCATGCCCATGTAGGACTCAAACATTATTACAAAAGTATGACAATTGTTCAGTCTTAATGTGACTTGTGTTGTTTTTAAAAGTTGATAATTAGCGCTTTCAATTACAGTGCGGCGAAAACATCAACGGTGGAGAAATGGCCGTGTTTGCTTCAAGGGCGAGCGCTGGGCTGTGCTGGCACCCATCCTGCTTTGTCTGCTCCACATGTAGGGAACTCCTCGTGGATTTGATCTACTTCTACCATGATGGAAAGATCCACTGCGGGAGGCACCATGCTGAGCTGCTGAAACCACGATGCTCAGCCTGTGATGAGGTAGTACTAAGGAGAAAAAAAACAGTGTTGCAAAGATAGATATTGCATCTGAAGCTTCTAAAGGTTGATGACCATTTTGTCTCAACTAATGCACATCTTTGTCCACAGATTATCTTTGCTGATGAGTGTACTGAGGCGGAGGGGCGCCACTGGCACATGAAACACTTCTCCTGTTTTGAATGTGAGACAATTCTCGGAGGTCAGCGTTATATCATGAAGGACGGCAGACCGTACTGTTGTGGCTGCTTTGAGTCTCTCTATGCAGAGTACTGTGAGGCTTGTGGAGAACACATTGGTAAGACAGTGATCTTCTGGAGTTAAAATACTATTTCAAGCAACAGAGAAATGTTAACTTGCTCTCCCCCTTTAACAGGTGTTGATCATGCTCAGATGACCTATGATGGGCTCCACTGGCATGCCACTGAGAGCTGCTTTAGCTGTGCCCACTGTAAGACCTCGCTACTGGGTAGTCCTTTTCTGCCATACCAGGGTCGTATTTACTGCTCCAAAGCCTGCAGTCTCGGGGAAGATGTGCATGCTTCCGATTCCTCTGACTCTGCCTTCCAGTCGGCGCGCTCACGTGAATCCCGCCGGAGTGTGCGCATCGGCAAAAGCAGTCGTTCAGCTGACCAGTGCCGGCAGTCACTCCTGTTCTCACCCTCTGTTAACTATAAGTTCCCTGGCTTGAGTGGGAATGCTGATGACACCCTGACCAACAAGCTTGCCCATATGAACTTATCAGATGAACACTTCTGGAGAGGCCGCGGTGATGAGAATGAGGCACCTGACGACCAGGAGGAAGAGTGGGCTGAGCACGAAGACTACATGACTCAGCTATTGTTAAAGTTTGGGGAACAAGGGGTTTTCCAGCAAGCCAGCGACTCTAGACCTACAGATTTCTGGATTGCAGAAAAGGACACCAAGTCAAAGCAGGTATCCTCAAAAGCTGGGAGTAATGGTGGGGGAGGAAGGGGAAGCCTTGCCAGCAAGAAGTACCAAGCTGACATGTACTGGGCACAATCACAGGATGGGCTAGGAGATTCTGCCTATGGTAGCCATCCAGGTCCAGCAAGCAGCAGAAAAATCCAGGAGTTGGAGCTGGATCATGGGGCTGGAGGAGGTTTTCAGGGAGAGGAGCCACAATGGTACACCGACTCTTTGGAGTGTATCACCGATGAATTTAAGAAGACAGACCAGAATGTCCGAGACTCTATGGACTCACTTGCTCTTTCCAATATTACTGGTGAGTAGATGGAACTCTAAAAATCAGATATGGAAAATAACAGGATTTTATGCTATGTCAGTAGTTGGATTTTGATGTATTTTAGTGCAGAAATGTAATAAATTTTCTTTTCCTTTCTAGGAACCTCAGTAGATGGTGATAATAAAGAAAGGTCTATGGTATATTCCCTGCAAGGTTTCCATGAACTGGAAACAGAAGACTGTGAGAAAACCAGTAATATGGGAACGCTCAACTCTTCTATGTTACACAGAAGTGCAAATTCCCTAAAAAGTCTTGCATCTGAGCAGGAGGAGGTGGAGAATGTTCTAGCAGAAGCACCCCAGGAGGACAGACCCAAACCTCATGTCCCTGCCCTCAGAAGGACACGTTCACAGTCTAGGCCGCAGCAAGTCAAATTCTCGGATGATGTTGTGGACAATGGTTATTATGGTGACATTCAAGTGCGGCAGCCACCTATGAGTGAACGGACTCGGAGGAGAGTGTACCACTTTGAAGAACAAGGCCAGGACCTTCACTCTGGTCGCCAACAGCACCACCATAGGAGGCGTCGCAGCCGCAAATCCCGGTCTGACAATGCTTTAAACCTTTTGCCTAAGGAAAGGCCCCAGATGTGCAACAAAGCGGACCGCAGAGGGAATGCCCTCGGTTCCAAGGGGCACCAACCATTCCACGGTCACCCCCATTCTGCTGCCATGTCCGACTACAGGTTACAGGGCCAAGCAATGGGAAGGTTCTTGGGTCTATATGATGATGATGATGACTGGTGTTCTACATGCTCATCTTCCTCCTCTGATTCTGAGGAGGAAGGTTTTTTCCTGGGTCAGCCCATCCCTCAGCCCAGGCCGCACAGACACTATTACACTGATGACTTGCCAAGCTCTGTAGCAGGCATGTCCTCTGCTCCTTATGGCCAATGGACTAAATCCAAAAAGAAAAAAGGCCACAAAGGGAAAAACTGTATAATTTCATAGGCTTTACTCTGCTGAGCATTGGGCAACGATTTGCCACTCACCGATGCCCCTTTGTTCATCATTTAAAATATAAACAGTTTGCTTGCTATTAAATGCTTCACAGCACTCAATTTACCAAGGTGGTTGTGTAAGACACAAGTCCATATTTGGATTATTATAGGTGTGTACACTTGTATAGCATTACAAACTGATGGTAAAGTATAATACATATTTATAAAATATAATCTAAACTGTGTTTATTTAACAGTGCAGATATATTGTATATATTGTAGAAATTTTTTAAAGTAATATTTTTCTACCTTTGTCATTCTTTATACCAAATGGCATTAAAATTAAACAATTGGCTGTTGGTACAGAGTCATTTTTAAATATGGGTGTCAGAAATTTAAAGACAAACTGACATGACCCAGGCTCTGCAGATGTTTTTTCCAGGTTTGTGCAGCACCAACATAAAAGCACTGTGTATTAATAATTAGCCTGTTGGAACAATCTATTTATGGGTCACTGTACTGTAAGAAAATCATTGCAATCTGTATAAATGTATAAACTGGAATATAAGGCTAAAATAGGTATTAATTGCAATAAAAATCTCTATATATCATGATTTGATTGTGTTTGGTGTTGATTTTTTTGTGACCATTTTCTGAAAACACATTTAATTGATGTACTGTAATTGATGTAAACAAGGAAATACGAGACATCATTTATTTACAGGTCTCACATTTTATTTGCAAAAGTTTTAACTGCAAAGCAAAAAGATATTCACAAGCAGAAAAAAAGAAAATAAATGCATATCCTAAAAAATGCACTCTCCTGCACCAGTAAAACACATCATGAACTTGGACCCTTTGATAACTGGTGGATAATGCTTGTTTTTGTGTTGGTCTTAGCTGCCCTAAAGGTAAAAATCATTCTATGTGCTACATTTCATGATTTCTTATTTTTTTTAAATTTCCTTATCAGAAGATTTTAGCAGTAATGTTAACCAAGCTTCCAGCTGGTGTAAATGATGACATGTTTAGCTTTACATCAATTATAAATGCAATAACATTTTATGTTTCTGACAACACAATTCATGGTAAAAAAAAAAAAAAAGCACTAAGTTATATGTCAGTTCACAAACTTGATTTTGACCCAAAATGCAATAGGCATTTCAGTCATTCAGTCTAGTTTTAAACATTTCTATCACAATGATCCTGTTTGCACATAATACTGTACATGAGTGTTTTGTGTAGATAAATTGCCAGTACTGTTCTTTGAAGAACACAGTAAAAATATAAAATAGTTAAACACTTTAGATAAACTTTGCACATGGAACATTTTTCCACTTTTTTCAAATGGAAAGTGTTGAAACTCTATTCTATCTCCTCTTTGTTTTAGTGATGTGCGGCTTACGCTTTGGTGTCCGGCTGCTCTATTACTTCATCCAGCTCCTTCACAAAGTTCCTAAGAGCATCTAGGCAACGCTGTTTGATCTCCAGCAGGTTTTTGTCTAGTGGCGCTTGCAGCATTTTATCCAAGCTGGGCTCTTTTTCCACCAGCATATTCACCACCGTGCGAAACGTCTCACAGTCCTGTCTGTAATGCTGTAAACAAAACAATCACATCAAGAATGTCATTATGTATGCAATATCATAACACAACGAATAAAAAACAAAACAAAATCAAAGCCACATTATAAAGACATAATAAATTGTTCTATTTGAATGTTATAACTGTGCCCTTATCTTAAAGGGCTGATTTGTGAGAAGGATAGCTGCAAGAATGAAAAGAAAGTCTAAAAGGCAGAAGTGAATCCTGTTCTGATCTGAAACAGTGGCACTAAGAAGGAAGCTGAGCTGAGGTGGTAGAGTTGAAGATGCTCAGGTTTATACTGAGAGAGACCAGGATGGACAGGATTAGAAATATCAGAGGGACAGCTCAGGTCGAGCAGCTTGGAGACAAAATAGAGGCACAAGTCTGGTTTGAGCAAGTGAGGAGGAGGCATAGTGGATATATTGTGCAAAGGATGTTGAATATGGAGTTGCCAAGAAGGAGGAAAAGAGGAAGGTTTATAGATGTAATGAAGGAGGACATGTGGAAGGGTTGATGTGACAGAAGAGGATGCTAGCAATAGAATGAGATTGAGACAGTTTTTTGCTGTGGTGAGTAGTAAAAAAAAGAATATTATAGTCTTTGATTCTTTTTTTTCTCGTTGCCTCTTCAAAATAAAATCTTGAGTCTTTTGGCTTTAAAAGCAACGGATCTTTTTTTTTTTTCAAATTACAAGAAAAGCAAAGGATGTCGTTTGGATGTGTAGTTACACAATGAAATCAATGAGAACTAAGCAGCAGCATTCTTTCACACCACATTGCAACAAGCTCTCATGTCCCATAGAGATTTTACTGCCAACCCAAAAGCTATTAAGTTCTTTATTGGAGTCCCAGGTGCACGCTGACAACATCTTTATCACCTGAGGGAAAATGGCAAAATGCAAGGCCCTTCACTGACTCTGCACAGAGGTTTAGGGCTACACCAGCCTGTTAAGGAGGACTATGGGACATCAGAGTCTTCCAGAGTTCAGCCGCAATCACATCTACAATCACGGTCACTGGAGAACTTGAAACAGCCACTCTGCAGGTGATCAAGCAGCAAATATATATCAAAATACAGCCAGTGCAAAAAAAAAAAAAAAAAAATTATATCATTTCCAGCTCGTTTTCAATTTTTTTGGTTATCTCAACTATTGATAACAACTTGATCAAACAGAAGACAGTCCTTGCTCAGTTTTGCACATGTCTGGAGACGTGACCTCTTTAAAGTAATGACTTAATTAAACAGTCTCAGCATCCTTATGTTAGAAGTACTACTTATCTGTGTCATGTTCAGACCACAAAGCCATTTTAGGACTGTGGGGTGTGCAGGCATTAGTTGCTGAACTAAAATTAGCCAACTGTATCTCATCTACTATTATCAGTCTGTTAAAATACAATAAAACACACACCATCAGCTTTGCTAACTTTGAAAAGAAAAAATGCTGCCTGTCAACTTAAATCAGTGTCCGTGCTTAAACAGAAAGTGAGGTTAACCGGTTAAACACTATATTCCAGGGTTCTGTCAGTGCTGGGGAAATTAAAAACCACAGCTGCTGTTTCTTTGCCTAGATACATATCATGTAATGTCAGGCTAACTCAAAATTGTGTATCCATCAGTCTGAAGCATTTAGAAATTTACTGCCATAACCTAACCTTACCCGCTGAGAACTTAATAAAAGTTATGTGTCTCCAATATGTAATTTGCTAAATCGTTTAACTGTCATTATTGTAAATCTAGAATATTTAAAAAATATAAATTTACCACAGTCAAAATCTGAGAGGGAGTTGAGCCAGGTGGGGCTTTAAACACGCGGAAAAGGTCAAAGAAACAAGAATAACATTCACTCCTGAACAATATGGATGGAAACAGATCACCACATGGGAGCCATTTACTGTGTTTTCAAGCAAAAGAGGCTACTGAGCGAACCTGTTAGAGAGGGGAAAAAATCCCAGGCGCTGGGTCTGGTTAAAACGTTATGTGAAAATTACACACAAAACTTGGAGAGTGAAAATGAACGGTCTTCATTGTATGCTGTTCTTGATAATTACAATTAAGTTAAAAAAACTGCCTACAGCCTCTTTAGTTATCCTTTTTATATCATTCCTCTCTCACTTCACAGCTGAACCAGCCACAGCATGTTCAGATGCCTAATTCTCGCTTATTTGTTCATTCTCGCATCTTTAACACACCTTCTTCGCTTTAGACCATTTGAAACAAGGTTAAAGGAAAAATTAATCAAATATTAGGTGAGTAAATAACTATTATGAATGAATGTTGATGCAATATAGGTTATTATCACTGTATTTCAATATGCATTGTACACATACACACAAAGGGAAGGCTGTTTAGAATGAATCTGACAGAAATATCCCAGACTGTGGGAGATGTTTGGACTGCGGCGGATGTCTTAATGTCTGCAGATCATGTCATATGAAATTTGCAACCCCACATAATGATAGACTTCAACCCGACCACAAGGAAGTGAGCGACTCACGACACGTGTGGCCACTAAGCTGAGGGTCAGCTTCATACAGCAACGCGTGGGCCCCTTTTCTCTGTCGACCTACAAAACCATTTGTCCTTCTAACAGTTGCAACTATTTTCTACTAACAAATTTATCTCCTAAGAAAAGATCTGTCCTCCTTGAACATTTGCACAAAGTAAAAATCATTTAGAAAAAAAGCCTGGTCCAAATGTGAGAGGAAACATGGGCTAAGTGAGACACAAACATGTGGTATAATGCCCAACGCACCAATCCCACCCCTTTAATCGCCTTCGGATTGATTTTGTTTGCCATCTTTCAAAACAAAGCCATGTCTGAGCTCTTCCCAAGTTACAGCCTTTCGTGGCAGTAATTACATTTTCACTTCATTATATCCCACAGACACTGTTTTCATGCTTGAAAGAATCAAAACAGACTTGAGAATGCTTCATTTGCTTCATTTTTCTGAAGGATTAACAACCGATGTATATGTACAACATACTGAACAACTGTGGGGAGACTATTATTTCTATAAGAAATGTTTCTATTTCGCATGAACTAATAGGAAGTGTGTTTCTGACCTCAGCATGCTCTTAATGTTGTGAGTAAAGGTTGCGGTGAGGTTCTGCCTAAGTTCCTTCTCTGGAGTGGGCGCTATGGGCTGATTTTTAAGCCTGATACTACGGGCCCACACAGGACGGACCGGAGCCCCAGGAGAAATGGCAACACTAGGGGCCTTAAGGAGGAGCCTTAAAAAGCAGGCTTCTGCCCAAATCGGATGTTTGTGGAGGTCCAGATTGTGAACATACAAACAGGAGTGTGCAGTGGAATAGTGTGTGGGGGCTGGGAAGTAAAGGCTTTGAGTGAAATTATACATACGGCTCTCACATGGATGTTTAGTGAGGCTCTGTTCAAATGAGCACTGATGCAGGCAGGGGTCCTGCATAATAAGGGAAGTAGGGTAATGACTTGAGGGCTGGTACACATTAGGGGAAATTAAAAGAGCCATTTTAATCACTCAAGCTGCAAACCGGACCTCTCAATGGAGGGGCTAATAGTTGAAATGGATATGTTTCATTTGGGCTGATTGAGATGATGAATGTACTTCTAGGGAAAATCACTCCCAGGCACTTAGCTTTGGTGTGATATTGAAATATGGATGTTTTCTAAGTTTCTACTCTGTTGTTGTTATTTTACATGTTCAGACTTGTTCTGTGGTCACTTTAAAGAATAATAAACTGATCCTCTGCCCATCCGTTGCAACAGAAAAAAAAGAGAAGGAGTTATGCACTTTTAACTTAATGTTCACACACTCAGACTCTGATGGATGCAACTTGGTGTCCAGTATTTTGCTCAAGGATACTTCGACATGCAGGTTGGAGAATCCAGGGTTCGAACCACCAACCTTCTGAGAAGCACATTACCCACTCTACCTCCCAGGCCATCGCCTCCCTATGATGGCTTCAGACAGTATGTTATGGGATGCAATGAGTCACTGCATTAAATCTGTCTGTGACTGAATGAGCCTCATGCAGGGATGTCCACAAATGATTAAAACTTGTAGGAAAAAAAGCTCATTTTGAAACGACAAACATTTTTATAAAAAGAACACATTTTTTTAACCAGTGTATTGACTCAGTGGCCCGTCTCTGCTTGCTACCTGATCGGCTCATTTCGGCATTCCTTCAGAGTGACCGAGCACTATGTGGTTTTGACTGCGCCTGTGGCAGATGTTACAGTAAAGGCGCAGTTGAGGTTGCTGCCTCTCACCACGTCTTTAAATGGCAGGGTAAGCATGTGTGTGCTAATGCCAAGAGATGTACCACACTGTGTGTGGGCCGCCTGCATCCTGCAGGGCAATTCCTGCACTGCTTTAACTGGAATAGATAAGTAGTACTGTAGTGTAAAGTGATGAAGGGGATGGAAAAAGTGCAACTCCAAATAGCAGGCCGCGAGAGGCATCGCAAACTGAGGTGCTAAGCATTTTTCTGCTTACTCATCCTCTTTTTCTACAAGAAAAATATGATTCTCACATATAAGCTACAACAATCCGAGGCATAGCTTGTACTTATTGCTCCATGACTTACAGTGATACATAAAGTCAAGCATAAAGTCACTCAAACATGTACAGCAACAGGCCACCACACATTGAGATGAACCTATTAGCACGTCCCAGCTAAAAAAAGTGGTTCAATACGTTTGGTATTTAATAACTTAAGACATCAGCTTAGTTTCTTTCCTGAACCTGTGCCTATGTCCTCTGTAACTGGCTGATCTGAGTGGTGTATAAGTCAGTCATGAGTTGGCTTTAAAAAAAGTGAGAGAAACGAGTTACAGTGAGGCGAGTCTGAAGGTTTCACTGGCCAACAGGCGGTTCAGTACCCTGAAACAATACGCAATTAAGCTAATTTCTCTATTTCCTGTAAAATCTCAGAAATATAATCTCACCCTTTTAAGGTCAAAAAGATTTTAGTTGATGTCGTATTAAAGACCCAGTGATATGATGAATGAATAATGAAGGGTCAGCCTGAGCAAAGAGCCATATAGGTAGTTGTGGTTACCCTTAGTTACATTATCCAAAGCAACATATAAAGTAAAGTGAATTCACAGAAGGTAGACAGTTTCATGGAGGAAATTACTACCGTCTCAATTTCCAGAGCCTTCGCCTTAATGGCCTCCAACCGGCGAGCCTTGATGTCCTGCTCTGGTGTCAGCTTTGGCTCCATGCTGGCAGCCGCCGCCTCTTCCGACTCCGCTGCAGATGCTGAAGTTTTTTCCTGGCGGGCCAAAGGTTAAGGGGTTAGAGCCGAGGGCACCGCGTTTAGAAACTGGCTCTGATTTCAAAGTCTTTCAAATGGAGACAACTTTGCTCTCTTACAGGTGTTGAGTTCTTGTTTTCGTGTGTGTCTAATTATGCATGCCACATGTCAACAGTAAACAGAAATGAGGTTACCAGACAGGGTATATCGCTCTGATTACAGAGATAACCTAAAGGAAACCCAACCTTAATGTCCGTGAACCAAAGAGCAAATTTTGCTTATTATTTTTACAGTAACATGCTGATGGAGCTGCCAGATTTTTGCACAATATGTTTCACCCATAATAATCCAGATGCACACTTTTTGAGTTTTCTGTTAACTGAATTGAAATCTATTACTAAAATCATCATTTATATATTCTTTATCCTCCTTATCTGAGTAATGCATCCTTAAGATTGATAGGTTTCATTAACGCATTCACAGAACTTTTATTTGGCTCAATGTCCAAGATAAACCAAAAGAATATGTAGATCGTAATGGATATAAATTGTGAAGGATTACAGCCCCGAATGCAAATATTTTCCTCTTCTGTATTTGCAATGCAATAGTACAAGTGATATTCTGTAACATCTTCTCATAGCTTGCGTTACCTGCACTTTTTCCAGCTGTTACCACATTTGTCAGTGCATTCAGTTTAAGAGCACAACTATTTGAATCTTCTCAAAAATGTTTCTTTTACCTTTGAAGAGGCTGAACTGTGAGGGGACCCTTCCACAGAGCTGCTGGGAGTGTGGCTTGTCACCAGATTGGGTTTATCTGCAGAGAAAAGTAAAATTAGAGTAAGAAAATAAGCAGATAAGCATCCTGAGATAACTATCATACATCTGACTAATGTTACACCGAGGGACCCAAAAAATACATGTTAGTACCCATAAATACATGATTTAAAATCTGGTTTTTGTTGTTGTTTAGTCTTCTTTTTCTACAGACACCAAACTCTCCCTACTATAATGCCCAATAATGGTAAAACACCACAAAATATTTTTAAAAGATATCCTGGAGGAAAATTTGTTTTTACAGTGAGACATGAGACAGTACCTCACTTATCACAGTGAACAATTTACCACAGCCTTATGAAGCAGCTGAAAAGTATAAGTCACAGTTTTTTTAATACTCCCTTGTTGGAGCCTCCTACACAATAGTGGTCATGGAGTTCAGCTGTGCCTAAACTGAAATATTGCCGTCTTTGGCTCCAGTGTGTCTAGAAAAAAAACAAACAAAAAAACAAATAGAAGCTAGCTGTTTATTTTAATGAAGGATATTTCTCATTTTGATTTAATTGATCTGAGATGAAAGCTAATTGGTGTTTTGCTGTGGGACTATGGAGTCTCCAGATGGCACCAACTTTCGCCGCAAAAAGGTTAGATACTGCGATAATGTTGCTCAGAGCAAACAGAAAAACTACAGTGTGAAAGTCAAGCACTTATAATAATAATGAACCATGTTAAGTGCAGAGCTAGTTATAACAGCCTAAAGCTATTGTGGGCTATTACACACTCTTACATGAGCGCCAGTCTGCCATAATCCATATGCAGTTTAATGTTATAACTGCTCATATAAACAGCACAAACATTCATGTAATGGAAGTAGTTTAATGCAGAATAGTTCTCATTTTTAGACTCACAGCCAAATGCTACATAAAGTAAGTGTACTTGTATTGCTAATTTCAGAATGTGAGAAAATTTGTTATATGTACCTGACAACAATTGACTGTAAAAATGTACTTGAACTAAACCTTTTGTGTTCATGACAAAGCCCAGTGTGCCCTATAATCAAACACACTTTTTGAGTACTTTGCTGTGCTGCTCTAATTAACATCCCAGATGGTAGTGGAGCAGGGAGGTGCATCTGTTTTCTCACTGTTTTATTACATTTTCAAAGGGCTGTAGAACATGAAGCTCAGCTTTTAACACATAAATACATTTAAGCCTCTCAGAAATCAAAGAAGTGGAGAAATTATTGTCCACACTTCTTGCTTTAAATTAATAACTCTGCTTGTGTCAGATCTCTTTAAAACATTCATAAATTTCACTGGCTCAGCACTGAAAATGATATTTCTGAAGCCTATAAAAGTCACAAAAGTGAAACTGAGTAAAATGACACACCCAGTGTGATTCTGAAGACAGTTTTAAGCTAGTGTATTTAATACATTCTGACTAAAAAAAGAGGTCAGGGTAGAGCCAAAGCCAAACCACCCCAAGCTAAGGGTACCCTTTTCCCAGCCTCTGAAAGTGTGTTTGGTGTTAGCCTAATTACCACCCTAACATTTTTCAGCACACCCTGACCCCACACATTACACACCACCTCTGAAAAACAGATGTTTCACCTGAAGCGGCTTAATTTGTTTAGACATTTTAATTATCTTTGTAAAATTGGGAGTGATTTCTAGTTTCACTTCAAAGGATATAACAGTTGCACAAAAAGTGCTGTATTAGGTAAGGCAACTTCACAACTCTCAACCTATCAATGGGCTTTTAGGTTTTTCTCATGCAAAATCAAAGAATGTGCTTTGTTATTAGATGTCCTACTATCTGCTGCCACACCGGGTCACACGAGCAAGTTCAACTTATAGGTCGAGGAGAAGAATTGATGTTGGACTATACACATAAAGTGGACTATGAGAAAGAGTTCAAATGCAAATGTGACGTTGAACAACCGGTGATCATCCATGTGAATATCAAGGTATTGTTTTCATAGACTGACCCTTGGTGACCAGTTCTCTCTACACACACTTCCTTTGGCATCTTTTAGCTAATCCCGCTGTGAATCGGTATGCGGGCATTATCAAAATCATTAAAATGAGCTATTTGGCATCCTCAGAGGATTTTACACTTACGCTTTTGCTGTCCCTGCTGATACGTGTAGCTTTTGTCCCCATCAGGTGAGAAGTTTTTGATGTTTGATCCGGAACGAAGAGGCGGCTGGCCTTCCCTTCTTCCAGGAGAGCGATCTCGCACAATAACTGTAGGCTGAGGGTTCCTGTACTCATCATGGTCCTTTCTATGGAGAGCAAACTAATGCCATAAATACTGGTGACCAAACAAACTGCTTACTGTATGCATAGAAAAGGATTACACAAAAGGCAAACTGGATTTCTCTTTATATAACTGATTGTAATGTATCCCACAAAGATATCCCAGATTGTGTTCATCTGGAAGTAGCACTTGGATAACAAAAAAGAAGCCACTTGGAAGAGTGACAAAATGTTTTTCCCACTGACAATGTTACATCCAGATGAACAGAATCGACTTTCTGTGGTTTCCTTATCTGAATAACTGAACATGCATCAAGACTGGATCGTAATTCATATTCCAAATTCAAGCTTTGTTTGCAAACAGTTAAGAGGATGTCAACACCCAGAAATGCACGTGAGGGCACTGACTTGGCTTTTCTGTCGCGCACTGACCTTTGAGTAGGGCCTCCCCGACCTCTGTTGCGAAAAGGGTGTCCTCGACCACTCCTTCTAAGACAGAACACAACAGGAAAAAAGGCAGATTTAAGCACTAGCAAATGAAGCAGTTTAGTTAGAAGCACATTTAACGTAATCTATGAAAGTTGAGTTCAAAATGCTGTTTTAGTTACGATTGCTGGTATTAAAAACAAATGTGCAGGTTATGCATCAGTGACTCCGTCAGATTGGTGATGGAAGCAGGAAAACTAATGAAAAAGACTTGAAAGACTCCGTGGGGTACTGATAAATTTCTGGAACTAAGGCAATCTTCCACTTTGGCAAAAGCAACTGTTGGCTGGAAAATGGACTGATTATGGTCTTCCCTCACTATGATCTGTCCTCAATTTCATGCAGCCTGTAGCTACGGTAAGAACGCACTGACACTAAATCTGTTCTTTATTTACCATTAAATACAATTTCGGAGCATTTTTGCAACATTTGATAGCCCCAGCATAATTAAATCACCATAGTTCCTTACACATCGACTTCACAATTCTCCAAACTCAAAGCTTGTGTTCAAATAACCTCCAGAACAATTTAAAGGCACCTGGCTGTCACGACCTCTGCTTGAACCCAATCCTCATCTCAAACAAAAAGCAGGTCTAACAAGGGCTCAAACTTTTACGACTCATGGCCTGTTTGAAGTAGCAGACTTAGCATGCCATTTGCCAAACACTGTCATTTTATGCCGTCCAAAACAAACATTAAAGGTAGAAAAAAGCTTGTGTATCTTATTTAGAAGTCAGAAAACAACAAAAGAGAGTAAAGCGTTTATCAGACATGCGTTCACAGACAAATGACATACATTCAAAGGTTCATGTCTGCACATGAGTGCTCTTCATTCTTATAGTCAAGAGTTAAATGTATAATTTCCAGTAAGTAATAATAGTAATTTGTATATTTATCCACGCAGGCAACTTTTAATTTAGAGAGCGACTAATTAGTGCCTGAGCTGTGTCTTTATTCCCCGTCTACATGAGTCCTGCTCGGTCTTACGGAGCAAAGAGTACCTAGAGTTTATATCTTGTGCTGGGATTGTAAGAGTAATTTTACATTTGTCAGCTTGGCCTCGTTAGTAACCTTTACATAAAACGAATCTGACTTCCAGCTCTTTGGTAATGATGAAATGACTCAAAAAAATGAGCTGTACCTTGGCAGAACAACCAGAAGCATAAACTTTCTCTAAACTAAACACTTCATTTACACAGTTCTGATTGTGGAGCAATATTACACCAGTGCTGCTGAGGAACTGACAGAACTCTTGGCTATGCATTGTGACACAAATAGGATCAATACTGAAATTTTTAGTCATTGCAATCTTTGTTTAAAATACCCTCCTTTTCTACTCACAGAAACACCTGACAGATCCAAAGTTCACATAAAGGCTCAGTAATTACACAAGCAAGTCAAATTAAATGGGCGTCTTTGTAATTTTACAGTTAAACAGTACAGAATTCCTTCTTTAGTTGTTGTGCAGTGGGTGAGACTGATATAAGTGGGGAATCTGGTAATTAACTGTGAAAATATTCACTTGATTTTAAAGTATTTTTTCATTAAACAAAAACTATAGATTTCGTTTAGAATTACACAGAAGGCAGGTTGTACTACATACTGTATGACCACTCTGTGCATTCTGGGTTTTTACAATTTTACCAAAATGCCTCATTTTAAAGTTCATCTACAATGTCACTGTCAGCATTTTACAAATTATGATAAATCTAACGTGGCAATCCAGCAGTGTCAGCATGAAAAAAACAGAAGGGGCAAATTTAAAAATGTGATATATGAGCTTACAATTTAAGCTGGCAAAATGCTTTTTTAATGCCAGGCATTCCTTCACAAGCTTTAAATAATATGCACCTAACAGAATTACTGCATCATACATATTCAAGATTAAATGACAACCTGAAATTATCTAATATTCATTTAGGAATATTAGGAACTTTAGGAAAATAAGGCCAGAAATTAAATAAGACCTGCTGCTCAGAGTGTCAGAGACATGTATGTGTATATGGGTGTGTGTTTGTGTGGGTGGGTGGGTGTTTAACTGTGGACAGAGTGTCCAGCTGTTTTTCCTCTCAGGGTGGGGTTGACTGACTTAGTGAGTAGACACTAGTGGCCTTTGTCCCCTTCTGTAGCCTGGTATGACTCCTTGAAAGTGAGGCTTGGGCCTATAAACTGGTGGTATGTCGAAGTGGCCAACGAGAAAAGAGTGTCTGCTGATGTAGCTGCTAAGAAACCACTTTTAAGGAAAAGCAATAAGCAGGAGAGATTTGTTTGGGCCAAGAAACACAAAGAAAGGACATTAGACCAGGGGAAATCTGTGCTTTAATCTTATAAGTCCAAATTTGAAATCTTTAGCTCTACCCACTTTGTCTTTGTGCGACGCAGAAAAGGTGAAGGGATGGTCTCTACATGCATGGTTTCCACCATGAAATATGGAAGAGGTGGTGTGATGGTGTGGGGGTACTTTGCTGACGACACTGATGGGGATTTATTCAAAACTGAAGGTACACTGAACCAGCACGGCTACTACAGGATCCTGCAGTAATATGCCATCCCATCCGGTTTACGTTTAGTTGGGCCATCATTTATTTTTCAACAGGACAATGACCCCAAACACACCTCCAAGCTGTGTAGGGCTGTTTGACCAAGTAGGAAAGTGATGGAGTATTGCACCAGATGTGCTGGCCTTCACAGTCACCTGACCTAAACCCCATCAAGATGGTTTGGGATGAGATGGACCGCAAAGTGAAGGCAAAAGGGCCAACAAGTGCTCAGCGTCTCTGGGAACTCCTTCAAGACTCTTCGAAAACCATTTCAGATGACTGCCTCATGAAGCTCATCGAGAGAATGCCAAGGGTGTGCAAAGCAGAAATCAACGCAAAGGGTGGCTATTTTCAAGAAACTTTTTTGATGCTTTTTGTTTACTGCATAATTCCATATGTGTTCATTCATAGTTTTGATCCCTTCAGTTAGAATCTCCAAAGTAAACAGTCATGTAAATAAAGAAAAACCATGAAATGAGAAGGTGTGTTCAAACTTTTGATTGAGCTTACTTTTTAAAAGACAGAACTCTGCCACCATCTAGTGGTCAATAGAATGGATTACACAAAGAATTCATCAGAGTTTAGATCTGACACAAAGTAATGAAGACGAAATATAAAAAGCAAAAATTGTTGACAAATTGAATACCTTAAAAAAAACAAAAAGAATGAACATACTACCTTGAGCTTAACTGATGCCTCAAATCATCTTTGCTATAACACTGCTGAGAATACGGTGCCTCCTGAAAAAAAGAAAAAAAAATCACAATTTCAGTAACTTTAATGGCGAAAGGCCACAAATGCAGATTTAACACAACACAGATTCAGGTTTCTGAACCACACTTGCAAATCAAGTTTATCGTACACTTTGGTGGGGAGAGGAATTTCTACGGAAATTGCCCAAGTTGAGATTTTCATCAAAGCCTCGTTGATTGTTCGCTGGATAACTGCCGTCCTCAGAATAGCCTCTTCCATCATGGTAATCACGAGGACTTCCATACCATGGATCATCATTAAATCTTCTGTCTAATTCCACTCCCGGCCGTGGCATGTGGGACCTCTTTTCGACAATATTTACAACCCGCTGAACTGTCACCTGAAATAACAGCACAACACATTTGATATTTCAGAGCATACTATCCTTAATGCAGCATCAAATAGAATAAGAGAAACATGTCTAAAAGACTTGGAAAGAACACTGACCTCCTAAAAAGTGGTCAAATACTCATCAACACATACATACTCTGTCTACAAGACTATAGTAATGATAACATCATAACACCAGAGATTCCTACTAATAAAATTCTTTTCACTAAATACAAATGAATTAGTCATGAAAAGCACATTCTCTCACCTCTCTTCCATCCACTGGTAAGAAGTGTTCTTCATATGCTTCTCTAATAAATGATTTTCGGCCATGTCGATATGCCACTGCAAAAAAACAACAACAAAAAAAAACATTTTAAAAAAGGGGATTAAATAGCTGTTTATCAATATAGACACTATTATAACATTGCTCTACAGTCAGCCAAAATAAAGACACCGTTTTAAAGAATGATCTTAATACATCAATGATCTCTCGTCATCACGGCCCTCACGGCCCCCCTCCTGGACCCCCTGCAGTTTGCATACAGAGCCAACAGGTCTGTAGACGACGCCATCAACATGGCCCTACACTTCATCCTGCAGCATCTGGACTCCCCAGGAACCTACGCCAGGATCCTGTTTGTGGACTTCAGCTCTGCCTTCAACACCATCCTTCCAGACCATCTCCGAGGTAGGGCTGAACGATATATCGCATTTGCGATAATATCGCGACATGATCAAGTGCAATTTTCTAACCGCAAAGGCTGCGATTATACTCTGGACATGTCCAAATTCATGGGCTGCATCCTCCTGAGGCCGCATTTGTAGACCGATTACGTCACAGCGACGTGCCGAAGGCTGTCCAAATTACTACCATATCCCAGAATTCATAGCGCGGCCCAGCCAAACTCCAGTTTCCAGCAATGGCGGCCGCTACTAAGTTTTAAAATTACTCATACTAATCTTTCTGGGTCACAAAATAAACTTTTAACATATTTTCAGGCGAGAAAGTAGTTGTGTAAACATCAAATATCTGCTCGGTTTATCAAGATATCCCATATTTGCAAAAGTGCTTCGACGTTTTCAGAGGCGTCTGCTACCCACCAGCTCGACAGCTAGCCGGGAGCTCGAGGGTTACTGATGCGGCCGAGAACGGCACAACTCCCGGCACATCATTTTCAGATCACCGCGGAGTTTTGCTGCTCGGGTTAAACGTAATATATAAGTCACTTAGACAACCTAAAAATGTTATTGTTGGGCTTTTTTCAGTGTTTTGTTTGTTCGTGAGTAAATCGGTTTGGCTGAGATTAAAGTTATTAGATTAGATAAAATAAAACTTTATTAATCCCCCGGGTGGGTTCCTCCTTGGTTTTCACACAGCTGACTAAACGTCAAACAGAAAACTTATTAAACAGAAGTATGAGACAGTCGAGAATTTACACCAGTGTCTGGTTATATTTTAGATAGCAAGAAGCAGACGGCCGAGTTTATTAAACTCCACCGAGACAGCGGTGACGCTAATCAGAACTAGCCTTCTGATTCAGAAGGCTAGACCGTCCAATTTCACGCCTTTAAACTTTAAAGGCGTGTTTGTGTGTGTGTTTATACAATTGCTATTATGTTTGCACTTTATGTGTAATGTTACTGACTGCAAAGATCAGTAAGATGTGTGCATTTTTTATTTATTAGTTTTATTTATTTAATATTATTTTTTAATTGAATGACTGTCTAGTAGTTCACAGATGTCGAAAAACTGAGTGTGGTAAAGCCACTGATTTTTTTTATGTATATTTCTGCAATCTGCACATTGTACTGACTTTCATTTTAATGTTTACACCAGGGTTCCTTGTCAGCACTTTATGCTCAGATGTTTGTAAGCTAAAAATAAACTATTGTGTATGTTCAAATATACTGTTGTGATTGAAGAAGTTAAATAAAAATGTCAGTCATCAATTCATGCATCACCTCATGTCATCATAACAGAGGTCTGTCTTCCAGGAAAGAACAGTTTAAAATTAATGTAATATAGTATTGGCCATACTATATGATGTATTGCTTGTCTTTGTTTAATAATACAGAAGACAAAGACCTTAAAAAATAATCGCATATCGCATCGCAATCGCAATATTGGGGCAAAAAATCGCAACTCCGCCCTACTCCGAGGCAAGCTTTCCCAGATGAATGTGCCTGATCCCATCTGCCGGTGGATCACTGACTTCCTGACGGACAGGAAGCAGCATGTGAGGCTGGGAAAGAATGTCTCGGACTCCCGGACCATCAGCACCGGCTCCCCTCAGGGCTGTGTTCTTTCTCCCCTGCTCTTCTCCCTGTATACTAACTGCTGCACCTCCACCCACCAGTCTGTCAAGCTAATCAAGTTTGCAGATGACACCACCGTTATTGGACTCATCTCGGACGGGGATGAGTCTGCCTACAGGAGGGAGGTTGAACGTCTGGTGTCCTGGTGCAGCCACAACAACCTGGTGCTGAATGCCCAGAAGACAGTGGAGATTATTGTGGACTTCAGGAAGCACACAGCTCCACCCCCCCCCCCCCCCCCCCCCCCCATCATCCTGACTGACACCCCCATCACCTCTGTGGACTCATTCCACTTCCTGGGTACCACCATCACCCAGGACCTGAAGTGGGAGCCCACCATCACCTCCGTCATTAAGAAAGCCCAGCAGAGGATGTACTTCCTGAGGCAGCTGAAGAAATTCAACCTGCCAACACGGACGATGATGCAGTTCTACACTGCAATCATCGAGTCCATCCTCACCTCCTCCATCACCGTGTGGTACGCTGGAGCCACTATCAGGGACAAACAGAGACTGCAGCGTGTTGTGCGCTCTGCTGAGAAGGTGATTGGCTGCAGACTCCCATCTCTGCAGGACCTGTACACCTCCAGGACACTGGGGCGTGCAGCTCGGATCTCAGCTGACCCTTCTCACCCTGGACACAGTCTGTTTGACCTGCTCCCCTCAGGCAGGAGGCTCCGGTCCATTCGCACCAGAACCTCTCGCCACAAGAACAGTTTCTTCCCCTCTGCTGTGACACATGAACAGTAACCGTATGACTGTTCCCACCACTAACACATGACCCTACGCTGTGTTCACTGCATCATTCCATGTTTGGCACTGATCACCACCTGCACTCATGTATATATCATGTATATATCTATCTATCTACTTAGCACTTTTAATTCTTATTCTCATTTTTATTTTCATGTCTATTTAAGCTTAATTTATAACAGTATTTATAACAGTATGTTTGCACTGAAGCACCGCAGCAATTTCCTAATGTTGTAAACCCGCTCAACATTTGGCAATAAAACCCTTTCTGATTCTGATTCTGATCAGAGATATTCTACTCTTTATGTAAGGCAGGGGAAAAAAGGTTTGATGATTACACACACGATTCTTTCACTACTCCTCTTAAACTCAGGGAACCCAGCCTGTAGACAACCCTTATCAGGTAGTGTGATATGAACAGGATATAGAAAACTAAAATTTTAAATTTTACTTTCTGAGCCCCGTTTTGCTGTTAGACACGAACTTTTCGGGTCATTTATGTGTGTGACATTGGAAGGATGTCCAAGGGAAGGAGACAAACTGAGAAAAACCTTACTGCCGAGAGTTGTGCTAATGCTGGCGCAGCAGAGGATGCTAGTGCATTCCCCCCCCTCTTAATTTTTTTTTTTATGAGTCTGTTTGTTGTTGTTTTTTGTTTTGTTTTTTTCTCTGCATTTTGCATTATTGTATGCTTTGCATTCAAACCTTTGTCTAATAAAAAGACTTTTGATAGAAAAAAAAAGAAAACTGAAATGGATGCCTGATGATCTCTCAAACTATTCTAGCTAGAAAAACTAGACTAGAACAAAAACTTCACTTCATGGTGTTTTGTGAGTTCTCAAAAGTGATGTTCTTGGCACAGACATCATTTCAAGCAGACTCTACAATAGGGCTGGGCCATATTATACCGTTCACGGTAATACCGGTATAATGTTAGGCAACGATAGGAAAATGAAATATCGCGATAGAATGGGAGTAAAACGCGCATGCGCAGTGCCTTTGTTTTCATACGCACATGGCCGATTGTTGAGTGAAACAGATGAACCAGAATTGGTTTGTAAAAATGGTGCAACTTCCGTGATGTGGAACTGGTTTGGTGTTTGTCCGTCAGATACACGACAAAGCACATTTTTTTGCAGAACATGCAAGCGGCCGTTGTTATTGTCATATTTGTCGGACTAAGATGCTCTTAAATCTGGGAGTAATCTGGGTCCTAAACTCCGTATGCTTCAGGTCAAACAACACTGCAGCATCACTTAGAGTTAAAAACTGTCTAAATTCTTTCATCTTTAATAAAACGATCAGCATTGCTGCTTTACCAGGTGTAACTATGAAGTTTAACTTCCAGGCATCCATGAAAACTAAAGTTATTACATTTAACGGAGTTAGACGTTAGCAGGAAGCTAGCGGAAGTTAGCTCGCTAGTTTCGCTAGTTACCTAAGCATGATATAGCATGTTCTGACTGAGAGATTTCTGAAAAAATTCAAACGTACAGCTCTGCTATCACTTCCAACATAAATGAAGACAGGAAACTAAACAGCAGTGACGTTTGTAGGGTTACTGAAGTTGGGCTAGCTGGTATATAATGATGTGCTACGTGATCGCTAGCGACACAGCTATGTTAGCATAACATAAACAGTGAAGCTGGAGGATGAACACTAACACTTTTCCACTTATAAAAGTTAACGTGAAGGTTCTTCATGGTTAGAGACAAATGCAATCGCATGGCAGGATGTTGTAAACGGACCAAACTTCAGTCAGGAGAACAACTGAGATGATCCATCCACAATATGAGGTTAGTCATTAATAGACTGCAACAACATGGGAATAGAGCAGCTGCCAGAGAATTCAACATTAATGAATCAATGGTACAGAAGTGGAGGAAGCAAGAAGAATGAGTTTAATGAAACCAAGATGGCGCCGCGTATGGATGCCCTGGTGCTTCAGTGCGTTACTTTTGTTTTGATTTTGTGCATTTCTTCTGTGTCTGGGCACTCCTCTGGATACTCTTACACCAGAGAAGAGCTCCTTAACTGCAGGACTACAACGCCTGTGGATTTATTTCCAATATTTGTCGCATCTGCGGCAGATTTACTGCAGACTCTGATCAGGAAAGTGAGACGTCGAAAGAGAGGTAAGCGGGCCGGCGTACTCGTGCGTTTGAGGAGACGCGGACTGCGAACGGCCCTTCCTGGGATCTTCCTTTCTAATGTACGCTCACTCGGGAATAAGATAGACGAACTGGCCCTGATGAGAAGCATGAACAGAGACTTTGCCTCCTCCTGTGTCTTATGTTTTACGGAGTCGTGGCTCAGTGAGAACATCCCGGACTGCGCGCTCAAGCTGGAGGGCTTTCATCTGCTGCGCGCGGACCGGCAGGCCGCTCTCTCCGGTAAAACCAAAGGTGGAGGTGTCTGCTTCTACATCAATAGTGGCTGGTGCACAGATGTAACAGTGATTGCTCAGCACTGCTCTCCCTCTCTGGAATACCTTTTTATTCACTGCAAACCGTTTTATTCTCCGCGGGAGTTTGCTTCATTCATCCTGGCCGCTGTTTACATCCCGCCAGACGCGGATGCGCAAGCAGCTCAGTGCGCACTCGCAGAGCAGATTCTCCACATGGAGCGGACATACCCGGACTCTCTCATCATTGCTCTTGGGGACTTTAACAAAGCCAATCTGAGCCATGAGCTTCCGAAATACAAGCAGTATATTAAATGCCCGACCAGAGAGGAGAGGACATTGGACCACTGCTACAGCACGATCAGCGGGGCCTATCGCGCGGTGCCCCGCGCTTCACTCGGACTTTCTGACCACGTGATGATCCACCTGATCCCCGCGTACAGACAGAGGCTGAAGCTCTCCAAACCTGTCGTGAGGACCAAAAAACTGTGGAGCAACGAGGCTGTGGAGGAGCTTCGCACGTGTTTGGAGACCACAGACTGGGACACAATGAAGGCTGCTTCTAACAGCTTGGACGAGTTTACGGACACTGTCACCTCCTATATCCACTTCTGTGAGGACAGCATTGTGCCATCACGCACCAGGGTGAGTTATAACAATGACAAACCCTGGTTTACTCCTAAACTCAAAAAGCTGTGGCTGGAAAAGAGAAAGGCGTTCAGAAGCGGAGACAGGGACTGCTACAGAGAGGCCAAGTACAGGTTCACTAAAGAAGTGGACATTGCTAAACATCAGCACTCTGAGAAGATGCAGCAGCAGATCTCAGAGAATGACTCGGCCTCTGTGTGGAAAGGTTTTAGGAATATCACCAACTACAAGCCTAAAACCCCCCACTCCACTGATGACTTGCTCTTAGCCAACACCCTTAACGACTTTTACTGCCGTTTTGACGAGCCATCAGGCAGCCTTCACACCTCCAACGGCCCCAACAATAGAGACACTTTGGACACTCATTCCCCCACCTCTCCCCCCTCCATAGAGCCATCACCACCTTCAAACTGTTCACCTGCAACACCCGCCTCCTCACCCCACACAAAAGAGGATTTCACACCACCTCCTCCCACCACAACTCTTCATATTCATGAAGCAGATGTGAGGAAGCAGTTTAGGAGTCTGAATGCTCGGAAAGCTCCCGGCCCAGACGGTGTGTCTCCTGCCACCCTCAGACACTGTGCAAACGAGCTGGCCCCAGTGTTTTCTGGCATTTTTAACTCCTCACTGCAGGCATGTCATGTGCCTGCCTGCTTCAAGTCCTCTACCATAATCCCTGTCCCCAAGAAACCTAGGATCACTGGACTAAATGACTACAGACCCGTGGCTCTGACATCTGTGGTCATGAAGTCATTTGAGCGCCTGGTTCTCTCCTATCTCAAGACCCTCACGGCCCCCCTTCTGGACCCCCTGCAGTTTGCATATAGAGCCAACAGGTCTGTAGACGACGCCATCAACATGGCCCTACACTTCATCCTGCAGCATCTGGACTCCCCAGGAACCTACGCCAGGATCCTGTTTGTGGACTTCAGCTCTGCCTTCAACACCATCCTTCCAGACCATCTCCGAGGCAAGCTTTCCCAGATGAATGTGCCTGATCCCATCTGCCGGTGGATCACTGACTTCCTGACGGACAGGAAGCAGCATGTGAGGCTGGGAAAGAATGTCTCGGACTCCCGGACCATCAGCACCGGCTCCCCTCAGGGCTGTGTTCTTTCTCCTCTGCTCTTCTCCCTGTACACCAACTGCTGCACCTCCACCCACCAGTCTGTCAAGCTAATCAAGTTCGCAGATGACACCACCGTTATTGGGCTCATCTCGGACGGGGATGAGTCTGCCTACAGGAGGGAGGTTGAACGTCTGGTGACCTGGTGCAGCCACAACAACCTGGTGCTGAATGCCCAGAAGACAGTGGAGATTATTGTGGACTTCAGGAAGCACACAGCCCCACTCCCCCCCATCATCCTGACTGACACCCCCATCACCTCTGTGGACTCATTCCGCTTCCTGGGTACCACCATCACCCAGGACCTGAAGTGGGAGCCCACCATCACCTCCGTCATCAAGAAAGCCCAGCAGAGGATGTACTTCCTGAGGCAGCTGAAGAAATTCAACCTGCCAACACGGACGATGATGCAGTTCTACACTGCAATCATCGAGTCCATCCTCACCTCCTCCATCACCGTGTGGTACGCTGGAGCCACTATCAGGGACAAACAGAGACTGCAGCGTGTTGTGCGCTCTGCTGAGAAGGTGATTGGCTGCAGACTCCCATCTCTGCAGGACCTGTACACCTCCAGGACACTGCGGCGTGCAGCCCGGATCTCAGCTGACCCTTCTCACCCTGGACACAGTCTGTTTGACCTGCTCCCCTCAGGCAGGAGGCTCCGGTCCATTCGCACCAGAACCTCTCGCCACAAGAACAGTTTCTTCCCCTCTGCTGTTGGACACATGAACAATAACCACATGACTGTCCCCGCCACTAACACATGACCCTACGCTGTGTCACTGCATCATTTCATGTTTGGCACTGATCACCACCTGCACTCATGCACATATCTTTCTACATAGCACTTTTAATTCTTATTCTTACTTTTATTTTATTTATTTTTTTCATGTCTATTTAAGAGCTATTTATGACACTGTTTGCACTGAAGCACCGCAGCAATTTCCTAATGTTGTAAACCTCAACATCTGGCAATAAACCCCATTCTGATTCTGATTCTTTAATAAAGTTTGATTTATCTGACTGCTTTGTTTCGCTTAATGTGCCTTATAATCCCGTGCACCTTATGGTCTGAAAAATACATACTGCACACTGCAGTTTAATGTTGCAAAGCACCTCTTTTTAACTTCAGTGGATATTATACATGGTTATGCTCAGGATATGTCAGCCCATTTCTACTGGAAATGCCTTTTGGTTAAACTTTCAGCAAGGAATTTGCATTTGCACTGTTACATTTTTATAAAGCTTTAATGTACATAAAAACCAGCTTCTTGTTTAAGTGAAAATAAATGGAAGGTTGTCTTTTTGCGCTAGTAATGTTGTGGAGTTGTATTTTGTCTCGCATCAATTATATCGTCGGTTATATCGTTATCGCAAATTTTCAAATATATATCGTGATAAATATTTTTGGCCATATCGCCCTGCTCTACTCTACAATATATGTCTGAAAACCACACATGTAAACATTTAGGGTAGTTATAGCTCAGGAGGCAGAGCGAGTCTTCTGCTAATCAAAACATTGGTGAAAATAGGCTTTAAAGTCTATACTGATTCATGCAAATGTTCATTGCTTATGGATTAGATTTTATGGTTTTGATGGCCAAAGGGATGACTTATCACATAATGAGAATTTGTGCTGAAGCCTGCAGCTGCCATGCACAAGTGTCTCTCTTGTCTTCTCTCTTGTCTTTTTTTTTTAAAGACTAGAGTGCTTAAATCCAGAGATCTGATGGCTTTAAATCACTACTTGATGTTTGGCAAAATCCCATCTCATCAAACTAGAGGAAATAACAAAGGCATGTAAGTTAACACAGGGTGGCACTGTAAGTACTCTGGGATAAAACCCCAAGCTCAGCTCGAGCCTTTTGTGTGTGGAGTTTGCCTGCTCCCCCTTTACACCGGTATCCTGCCACAGTCAAGTCATCTGTTGAGTTAGTTGGAGATTAGTAAATGTGGATCTTAGAGTGTTTTGTTATCTGTAAATCTGTGTTACTCCTATTATGCCTGGTGACCTGTTCAGAGTCTCCCCTGCCTCTCATCCTCTGTCAGCTGGGACAGGCTCCACCCACCAGTGAATTGGTCAAGGGTTTGATAAGAGTTTAAGAAAACGGATGAGGGTCTACACAGACAGAGACAAATGAATCCATCCTTGGAAACTTAAGAGATTGAGAAACGCATAACAATATATCGCAGTCTCAAATGAACTTGCTCAGGGCACTGAACACAGTAGAAGAGCCAAAAACGTTCCCTTATGAGCTCAGATCTGTATTATAATGTACCAGTAACGCACCGAAAAGTTAGTATATTTACTTACTACCAAAAGAATGTTTTTGGTTCTCCGTCTGGTATTCTCAAGATGTTTCAGTTGCGAATGATGAACCTGTAAGAAAGAAAAAAGTATTTGGGGAAAGCAAACCATGCGAGACCACATCCTAAGGCCATTTCTGTTAAATACTAAATACGTGACTCTGCCAGTTTTTTGTATTATGCTGCTCTAAATCAAGGACATAGCTGTTTTATCTATGTTATTACCAATGCTAACTAGCTAAGCTAACACATGAGGCGAGGTCTTCAGAAACTCACCAAGTAGTGATTTCTATGTCTCTCACCGTGACGTCCACATTATAGAATCCTCCTATCGCAAAAAGGCTCCCATAAATAGATACAAATTATACGAAAGTCCAAACTATTCAAAAGTAAAACCAAAACAACCCCAGCAACACTGCAAAGCACCACCCTGCACTGATTCTTGTTTTCTATTTTGAACAAATTTAATAACAACGTTCATGCCATCTCATAGCGCCACCTAGCGCGCCGGAGTATACAAATCAGAATACAATTTACGTTATATACAGTATAATAAGCCTAGTCCTACATGATAACCGTCTTTAATGGTCATTGATTTGTTTTATTCTTAAACTCTCTGCAATGTTTAATAAGAAAAATCATTTAAGCTATATTTTTGACTAAAATAAGACTAAACCAAACTTGTGACTAAAGAGTGTTTACTTAAAATGATACTACCCTTCCTTGAGTTTAAAACAGCTCCTCTTCTTACAGTAACCTCCAAAATCTCATCCTTACCAAACTCTTATATTTGTTGTTGCAAATATAACCTTCAGGACCCTACTTTCAATTAACTCTTCATTTTCATTTCATTTTCGTTTCATTGTTTTTTGAAAAGGGTTGTAAGTGTAAATGTGGATAAGTTCTAATGTTCTCAAGAAAAAACTTTTGGGTTGTTGTTTTTTTAACTCTGAAAGAGGGGACAATGGAGGTCTCCCCTCAGTTGTTATTATAATCACTTTTTTAAGTGTTGAGTTTTGAAGAAACTACTGAGATGTACATCTGAAATAATGTTTATTATTGTGTTGCTGCAGGAAACAAAATACGAGATGTATTACTTGACTTCGATGCAGCTGCTTTCATTTTGGCTTTTTTTTTTAAATGTTTTTTTTATTAGTTGTGTGCATTGACTTTGCAGACTGGACGTGTGAAAAATGAAACAAAATCACAGAGTACAGTAACATAAACATTCACAAATACACTAAATAGATAAGTAAAACAGCCATTTACGAAAATGCACACTTATTTTGCCAACATAAATCATCATAGACGATGGAGATCATATTTTACTAGGGTTTGTGTGTGTGTGAGTGATTTTAAGAGATCATTTACTTCTAGAAAAAAATCAACCAATAATAAATAATGTGATGTATGTGTATTTGTACGTATGTGCTCAAGTACATGTCTATACTTATAGATATCTATTACTTACATAGTAGTAGAATAGTTGAAATGTATTACTTGCATATTTCCACAACCCTGTATCCATAATACATACTGTGTATGCGTGTACATAGAACCTCAGCTACCGTTGTATATGTTGTATTGCATTGTATATTGTATTATCTTATTTATTTTGTATTTCTTGACTTTACATTCTTGATTTACTCTTTTTATTCTTCTGCTATCTGTACCTGAGCTGTGGTAAAGTACACATTTCCCCGCCGTGTGTATTTTGTAGTTTGTGGGGGGGGGGGGGGTATAGCAAAACAGATCGATAGGCTTTTTGGTTGAGTTTTATCTCATAAAATATTAACATTAAAGTGAATTACGCCTAAATATTTTTTTAGTCCTACTCTAAAAGATTCTATTCTTTCTTAAAATCCTGTCTCGTACTATATTGAATATACCATAGCATTTATGCATTTCCATGCGGTTTACTGCAGTAATAAGACTTTTAATCACATTTATAGCGCTTGTGATTACATTTAAAGTGATTGGGTAAACCCGCAGCACGTGACCGCCCTTCGACAGGAGTTTCTCCGACAGCTGAGCAGCAGCTAAATGCGTCTTTTCACCTGTAACATCGATCCTTTTCAAGTCCTGTAAGACCGCGATTCTCAAAAAATGGGAGACAAGAAGAGTCCCACGAGGTAAAACTTTCACTAGTGTGTTTGAATTTAGACTTAAACGGACAATTCGTGAAGGCAAAGCACCGTGAATGGATGAAGCCGTTTTACTGAAGTGTTCATGGCGGCTGGCTGCTGGTTTAATACGGGGCAACTGCCTGTGTCAAGTGAAGACTCGCTTTGCTTCACTGACTGCCTTCTGAGCAGAAACTACTTCCTCGAAGGGTTAATTTCCACCAGCGGTAACCTTAGTCGCACACGTAGTTGGTGAAATCACCATTCCCGCTGTAAAACTGCCACTGTCCCTCTGTTTTTGTTTTGTTTCTGTCTGAAGGCCAAAGCGGCAATCGAAGCCCTCCTCCGACGATGGTTACTGGGACTGCAGCGTGTGCACATTCAGGAACAGCGCTGAGGCGTTCAAGTGCATGATGTGTGATGTCAGAAAAGGCACGTCAACTCGGTAAGAAAAACTGGACCTACCCCATAACTGCTTTAATTACCCACAGCTGTGCGAAACCTCATTCACGTAGTCTCTTTTCATTCTTTCCTTTTTTCCCCAATTTTTTTCTTTTTTACATTTGTGATGTTGACGCGTGACAACTTTATTTAGGCGTTTTTATTGGTGGCTGGGCTTATGACCTTAGTATTTCCCTTTGTTTTGTTTTATTACATTCAATTGAATTATACTTTAATTTGTAGTTGTAATATTGTGTCCACCTCATTCATAGTACAGAGGACACACCAAATTTTAATTATCTCTCATTATGGTACAGCTCTACAGCCTTACATAACCTTCCAAAATACTTAAATCAGAATAAAGCCAACCACTCTCCAATCAGATCAATATTTAACACATTGTCAGACTATGTCATATACTATATGACATATAGTATAATATGTCAATGTCATAGGCCCGTATGAGGAAGCAGGATTTCAATTTATTGGGGGGGTTGGGTAGCTTTAAATAGGCTAAATTTTATTAGTCCTTTTTGTTCCAGTCTTTTTGACCAAAGCATTTGAAATCTTACCTATTGTGTCTGGTAGTCTACAGTTATTTTTTTATCTCACATCGCTGATTTTTTTCTAAAATTATAGTCTACTCTTCCTTTTGTACATCAACCGCTCAGTTGAAGTGTGACTGCCAGATCACAATGCCACCCCTTTCATGTAAGCACGCTTATACCTAAATCAGGAAACCTTGGACTAAATTTAGCAAGTTGATAATCAGTTTCCTGTGACCACTTATCTTGATCACCATTGTTAGGATAACTGAAATTAGGTAACGGATGGATACCATGGGTATGTTGAACTTGCTTCATAGTACTTTCCAGTTTCTACACTGGCCATGTGTCTGCAGGTGTAAACATAAAGCATAGGGTTTGTTCCTTGTAGGAAAGACTACAGAGGAAGAAAATTAATTGCAAAGGTGAGACTGTAAATGTATTTGCTTGGACCAAGAGTCAGGTCAATCCATTACTGAAGGTTACATAGAAGTCTAAAGACATCATGGCAAAATTAGATTGAGAATTGTCACAAAACAAATTCCACAGTGTATTAGAATTGTAACAAGTGCCTTTTTCACTGCCAAATGAAGCCATGGCAATTTGAAGAAGTAGTGAGAGAACAGCAAAAAGTCGCTAAATTTTCAGAGATTAAATTCTGTTGTGGGCGTGAACAGACAAGTCGTCATTCCTATTATACTTCTTAGAAGTCCACCTGATAGGGTGCAAGCGTGCGGCTGTCTGTGTCATTATAGTAAAACTAAAACGTGGCTGTACCATGAGAGCAAAACTCTTTACACGTTTTCCCAGCTGATGTAGACTGAAAGGTTCTTGGTGGAGAAGGAGGGTCTACAGTTGTTGCTCTGTAAAATACATTGCAGAGTTTATCAGAAATGTATATGAATCTGTGAATTCAATCACTGTCGTTTATGTAATATTCTATCTTTTTGTTCCAATGCTCCAGTTAAGCTTCAGCAGTTTAAGATTAAACCTTTGAATGATTCTACTTGCTTGGATAACATCAACTTGTGGAGCCCATTTTAACACACTGATGACAAGAGTTTAACACAAATTTGTTTTAATTACCTAATACACACAGTCAAGCAGTCTAAACCTCTCACTCACCCGACTTACTGGTTGAGTGATCTAAATATTCAGTTTAATTTTATTTATGTTGTACCAAATCACAACAACAGTCACCTCAAAGCATAAGAATATTACAAGGTAAAGACCCTACAATAATACAGAGAAAATCCCAACAATTAGGTAATCCTCCAGGAGCAAGCACTTGGCAACAGTAGGAAAGGAAAAACTCAGTTTTAATAGGAAGAAATCTCAGACAGAACAAGGCTCAGAGAGGGGCAGACATCTCCGTCGACAGGTTGGGGGGTCAGGGGAGGAAGACAGGGCATTAGTGACACTGTGGAAGAGAGGCAGAGATTAATAATTGATATAACTCCAAGTTTTGTTTTTTTTTTTGTTGTTTTGTTTTGTTTTTTTAGAAAACCCCGGCCTGTTTCTCAGCTGGTTGCACAGCAAGTAAATCAGCAGTTTCCCCCACCAACACATCCCAAAAAGGAGAAGAAAGAAAAATCAGAGAAAGACAAAAGTGATAAAGAACCTACACTGAAAAAGAAGGGCTATAAAAAGATGAGGTAAAGAATTTGTTTTCCAAAGAAATCAATGAATGGGTCACTCTATTTAGTAATCCTTGATTTATTTTCTTTTTTGCTTTTCCTTTTCTTTTGCTACTGAAATGTTTTTTTACCCTTTAAGCTGTACTTAGACCCCATTTGTTTTGGGTTGCTTCAACAGGCCAAGGTTAAAAAACATAGACAGGAGCAGCGCCCAGCATCTGGAGGTCACAGTTGGAGACTTGACTGTAATAATCACAGACTTTAAGGAGAAAGCCAAACCCACATCCACTCCAGTAACCACTGCCTCAGGAGACCAACACAATCTGAGCGGCTCAAGTTCTGATAATACTGAACGAGGTGTCTCCAGATGCTCTTCGCCCCGTGGGGAAAGCTCGTCAGTTAACGGAGAGACTCACTAACATCCACAGCCCTGGTCAGCACAACCCATTCTCCTGCACTCTCAACAACCTCAGTCAGAGATTAAACTTCAAAATGCACATTATTTTAATAATACTATATATGCCACTATGATAGCATTCACTTTTTTTCCCCAGTGCCTTCCAATAGTAAAACAATTCAGGAGTCAATATGTAAGGTGTCTGCTTGGTTCAAAGACCTGTTGCAGCAAAATCTATCATGATGAACTGAGAAAAGGAACTGTAGCATTAAATCCTGGACGTCAGAGGAACTGCGCCACGTGCTGTGGCAACTTGCGTTTAACACCTCAGTGTCACACAAGCATCGCTTTCAGTTTGTCGTTACAGCACAGATTAAATGATGTATTGTGGAAGAAATGTGTCTTCATCTCACAATTGTAGCTCATCCTCTGAAAATTGTTGTGTTTTGCACTTAATGTCAACCTTTGTTGATGAGAATGTTTCTGGGTTTTTTTGTTGTTGTTGTTTTTTTTAAAAAAAAAAAAAGCATTATAATTTTACCATTATCATAAATCATAACACTGTTGGTTTTTCTGGCCTTATCCGGCTGTCATTGTTTTTAATCCCGTTGAATGCAATAAATGTTTACTGTGTAACTTTTTAGTACAAATATTGATGAGCTATTCTCGGTATGCTTCTCCTTCACTTGGTAGAGTTGAGCATGATCTAATCTATAGACTGGTTTATATTGTAAAATGATGTTGAATAAAGTAAGTTGTAGATATTTGGCTATTTTTGTTTTTAATGATCAAAAAGAACTTAAATAAATTTCTGCAGTTAATGAACACAAATGCAATTTTGAGATGCTTTCATCTTTCCACCTGTTTATTCACACCCGCACGCACACACACGCCTCCCTGCTTTTCAGAGAAGTATTGCACATTTGACACGGATATAAAATATGGCGCATTAATGCATTAAAAATACTGCTTATACACCAGTAACTACAGGAGATTTAAATATGTACCACCACTTCATAAAGGAGACTATTTTGTCTAAGCTTTTAAGTTTAAAACTTCATTATTCGTGTATTCAGTTGGCGCTTTGAGCGTTCCCTGAATTTCGTTCAAGAAGGAATGATACTGATTGTAGAATCGTTATGGGTTTTTGGGTTTTTTTCTACAATGTGTGCTGTAATTGTGAATGACTCCACCTCTGCCCTGCATGTGCCACTTACTACTGTAAACTGTGGCGCAGTGTGGGTACATGGCTGATAAGACAAAACACGTGTAACAGAAGTGGGTGGGGCTGAAACTGTAAACACCAACTGTGCCTGTCTGCTTACTTTCTGACTTAATAATGCGATAAAGTAGCTAGCTGGTGATATGTCGTGTGATAGCTAGCTAAGCTTAACATGAAAATGTTTCTTTAACCTATAAAATCTGAAGCGCAAGATGCGATGCTATCTTCACACATTTCTCCTGTGCATGATCTTCGTCTTCTTTTCCTTTTTGTATGTGTTCAATCAGCTAGCCTCCACCTTAGAGGACAGAGACGGGTGGACAGTAAAAGAACACGGAATACCCGGCAGGAAAAGTCATGACACCGGGCACCTTCTCAGGAAAAGGCCAGCCCTGGAAGGCCTCCGAGACCGCGAAGAAGGGCTTGACAGGTAGCTTAGCTAGCTGTGTCAACCAATTTTACACTTAAACTACAAAAATTAGTAGAAGTTAGCTTTACCTGTTTGTTACAGCTTCATTTGCACCTTTAGCATATCGCTGCAGTTTAACGTTAGTTTACTTGCTTCAGCTAGCGTGTACGAGCCGATACATGTATTGTAAAACCTAGTTTACGTTAGCCAGCTACCAAACAAATAGTAATTTGGCGTGTTTTGGATAAGTTAAAAATGTTCAGTGTTTTAGTTGTGCTGTTTTTCACCACATAATCTGAAAACAACCATTAGCTACCACCTGTTAGCTTGCTAGATAACCGATAAGCTTAAGGTTAGCTTTAGGCTGGATTTAAAGAACCGCCACATGTTAAACAAATCTTAATGAAAATCGCAAAACACTACTGATATCCGAGAGAGAGATTTGATTCTGAGGATCCAAAAGATGATGTTTCTATTCTGTCAGGTGTAAGTCACAGTCAGTTTCTTACTGGAATCCATATTGGAGACTGCCTGCTGATGTTTGTGGAGTGAACTGCTTATTGGAATCATCTTTTAGGTATGCCTGATTTTGTGAAACTATGAATGATACATGTTGCAATAATCAACTGCCTCCAGCTTTACACTTTTCACCTACTTCGTAGATCCACAGTTCAGAGTACATGCTTGATAACTGCTGCATCCACAGTGTTCTGTGTGACTGTTTTTGAGTTTTTGCATTCCTGCTACTAGCACAGCATTAAAGCATTAAATCTTTCATTTTATGTTTAATAAAAGGTTTTTTGTGGTATAATTTAATCAAGGCTGGAAACAACCAGTTCAAATTTGAGGTCTGAATAAAATATAACATTTTGCTTATTGTATTTGTGTTAATGGGCTTTCCATACAGTAAACATTTCTGTGCATACATGGAAATGATTGAATATGACAGGCTACATTCATTATGTCCAAACGTGAAAGCAGTAATTCACAAGAAGCACTTGAAGGCAGCAAAAAGTATGAATGACTGTTCTCTTCTGAGTCCCTCTGTTAAATCTAATGACAGTTCCAATCCTACAGGGCTGAGTACCAGTCAGCCGAGACTCACTTTTTCTTTTGCACTTGCCAGTGTATCCATTCTAATGTAAAAATAAACACCTAAATTTTTTTCTTCTTCCACCTCTCTCTTGACTCTTAGTGAGCGGTCAAACTCTGCAGTGAAGGCAGAAAGCAGGGATGAGAGGAGTCACCTGGCTGTTGTGGCCTGTGGCCCCAGGCTAGAGGAAACAATCACCATGTTGAAGTCTGCTGTTCTCTTCAGCAAAAAGCCTCTGCACTTTTACATCTTTGCTGAGGATGAACTTCACAAGAGTTTCAGAAACACTGTAAGCATATGTGGTTTCATTTGCTATGTTTCTCAACCCATCTCAACTCATAGCCCAACTGTTCCTTTGGAGTTTTTTTTATTCATGCTGTGCAACTTCACAACAATGGTCATCTCAGGCCCCTTTACAGTACAGAGAAATCTTTAATTGTGTTTGAGAAAACACTTGGAAACCAGCAAGTAAAAAACAAACAAACAAAAAGGATTAGCGTTACTAAATGTATCTTGAAAGGTATCCTAGCAGCCTTGGCCTGTAGAAACATACCTGAGAATTAATTCAGAGTCACCTTAGCGAGCTATAACAATACAAGGCTCAACAGATCTATGGCTTTTTGGCAGCTTAGCTACAATGCTATAAAGAAACCTGAGGTTGGTCTTGTTTTCCGGTGGAAATACCAGGTTTCCATGGCAGGTAACTTTTGTCACTTTCTGTTCCTGTTTTCAAGATATCTGCTTTAAAACAGCAGTCCCCAACCGTTTTTGCGCCACAGACTCGTTTATGTCCAACTATTTTTTCACTGAGTGGCCTTTAAGGTGTCGTGGATAAATACAACAAAATAAAACCAGTACCAAAAAAATTTTATTCATAACACATGGGAAAAGACCCAGGGAAACAGAGCTAATGATAAAAAAAACATAATGATAAAAACGCGGAAAACCATAAATTTCACACCCGAGCCTCAACTCTCGCAGCCCAGTACCAAACAACTCACAGACTCGTACCAGTCCGTGGCCCGGGGGTTGGGGGCCGCTGCTTAAAAACACACATTTGCAAACTGTATCAAGGAGCTAGTCTTCTACAATTCATTGTTTTCAGAGGAGAAACAGCATTAAGTGTCCAGTTATGACTAAGTAAGGAAGAAAGTAAAGTCTTTACCCAGTTTTTGGTGCTTTTTGTTCTAAAGACAAAGATGCATAATGAATGAAAGAGCTCAAAAAGAGATGCAATTAAACATTAGTGCTTTTCTGTTATTTGTTTGGTTTTTTTTATTTTTTCAGCTGGAATCGTGGCCTCGGAGAGTTCGGGCAAGGTTTAATTCCAGCATCTACCCTATCACTTTTCCCAAGGAGAATGCAAGAGAATGGAAGAAACTCTTCAAACCCTGTGCTTCTCAGAGGCTTTTTCTGCCAGTAGGTATCTTTTTACATTCAGATAGCTTAATACAGTAATGCTTTTTCAGAATATACTAATCTTTTTTTTCTATATGTCTTTTGCAGCTGATTCTGAAGGAGGTAGACTCCTTGCTTTATGTAGATACAGACATTATTTTTCTGCAGCCAGTAGAAGACATGTGGGCTCTGCTTTCTCAGTTCAATTCAAGGCAATTAGCTGCCATGGCTCCAGAACATGAGGAACCACGTATCGGCTGGTACAATCGTTTTGCCCGCCACCCTTACTACGGCAAGACAGGCATCAACTCAGGGGTCATGCTCATGAACATGACACGCCTCAGGGAAAAATATTTCAAGGTAAAGATAAATCTGTTGCTTATTAACCAGCCTAATGGTTATACCGCATTGTGTCATGATATATGTGAAAGTGTATCAGCTATTAAAAAGGGTTTGGTCATGATATACATTTATTTGTATTTGTTTTAAATGTTATATACCTATGTGGTATGTGACTTTTGTTGCCATGATGCCAGCTCTCTCTTGGAAATGAGATTTTTAATCTGAATGAGATTTTTTACCTGGATAAATAAAGGATTAATAAAATGGCCTTTAATATACAATATCTAAATAAGTACTGTTTTTAAAACAAGGACTGCATTAGGCATGTTTTTCTCAATTCTGTGTTAGTTTTGCATTTTGACTGAAACCTCTAGAGCTGTCTAATGTTCTTAAATCCTTAGAAGTAGCTGTTCTGCACCACTAAAATTGACCAGCTGAGGTCACTCTTGTAATTCAATGCTAAAGCTTCCTAGAGAGCTCGCTGACAGACAGTCCCTTTCCTTTGCGTGGATGGGAAGTGTTCCCCCAAATGATTGATTGGCTAAAATGGCATGTTTATGGTTTCTAGAATCAAAATGACACACATCCCTTCTGCGTTTTGTCGTTCCAGAATGACATGACAACAGTTACACTAAAGTGGGAGGAAATGTTGATGCCCCTTCTCCAGAAGTATAAGCTCAACATCACCTGGGGTGACCAGGACCTTCTTAATATCATATTCCACCATAACCCAGGTTAGTGCAACCACATACATGGCGTTATTGTGTGTCATGATAGTTAAGTCAGACCAGCAGACAAAGATTAATTAAAGAAGCTTCTTCTTTTGGATGTTTACTGTCAAGTACAAATTTCAGGGATTTCAATGGTTTTCTTTTGAATCATTGTCAACCCACTCATCTTACTGTGTTACAGAAAGCCTGTATATGTTTCCCTGCCAGTGGAACTACCGTCCAGACCACTGTATCTATGGCAGCAACTGTCAACAGGCTGAACAAGAAGGTGTCTTTATTCTCCATGGTAACAGAGGAGTTTATCATGACGACAAACAGCCAGCATTTCGAGCTGTCTATGAAGCAATTCAGAAGGTACGGGCATCTTCACAGAAGTCTACCTTACCTTACAAGGGGAACAAATATTCAAGTGTCCTTCCTTCTTACGGAAAACTCTGTTCAGTGAAGTATATGAGACACAGCATGCAAGAAAGTCAGCCAAAGACGCAGATTGAGAATCCAAGCTGTACACTAAAGTAGCTAAGAAATGTTGCTACAAAGAACAGCTGCACTTATTGTCAGTGTTTCAGTGGTTCACAGTTTGCAAATATCCCTCAAAACTATGTCAAGAAATGTAATTTATTGAACGGTTTCCGAAGCACAGACTCCAAATAAACAGCAAATATTTTGCCCCGAGTCTTCATCAAGGAAACCTCTCGGCTGCGAGGGTAAACCCCCTGCTCGGGACAGCCGCACACGCCTGGGGGTGGGACCTGGCAGTCAGCCAGTGAAATTTGCCCGTTCAGTGATGCTGCCGACTCTTCCATCTTTGGCTTGGGGCGTTAACGTTGTGTGGATTGTGATCGATCAGTGGTTTCTTGTAAACCTAATGGGGTTTTTATCAGAAGTTTAATCATTTAGAAACACGTTACAAGTGTCTGTTTATTTCTTGGAATCTTTAAACCGCAATCATTCAAAGAACAGACACAGTTTTAATTCATAGAAAATAAACAGATCATGAAATCATTTTTATTTGCATGTTAATTTAGAAGTTTTCAAATGTAAGAAATATTTTAAAAAATCAAATATGAAAATTAGCCACATATCTGAAGGTATTAAAACATTTATTCTTCCAAAGGTTTACAACACATTCTTGAAATAACTGACTGGAAAAAGTTAGAAGATATTTAATATATCATGGGACATGTTTATTCTTGTGAGAAATTGCTTTTTGAGGGCAGTTTTGTAGGAAGACCAGATTATTTTGGAGAAACATTTGCCAGTTATTACATTATCAATAAGCACTGCAGGTCAGTGCTTTTCTCTTATAGATGCTTCCATCCACGAGTGCTTAATCAATAGCCTGTTAAACATTTTCATCATCCTGTCTTTGGTCTTCCAAACCAGGCATGTCGGCTCCATCCAGTTTTAGTCAGTGAAACGGTTGCTTGGTATCCTATTAACTGCAAGGTTAAAAATTCAAGGCAAAGTTGTTGCTTCTCAACATTTAAGGCATTTATTCAAACATTTTCACATGCAGTTTAGACAAAGAGGTCATTTCACTTAGATTTTATACCACTGTGAACACAAATGCCTGACAAATCTACGCAAAGCTGAATTTATTTAACTACTATTGAATGTGGCTGCTTTCCAGAAAAAGGCTTTTTGTCACTTTGTCCACAAATTGGGTGAAAGGACTGAAACCAATTGTCTGTCAATATTTTTCACTTTGTTAAGACTGACTGTATATCTTTAAATACAGGTCACAAACATGTATTTTAACCATCTAGATCATTTCTTCAGGGTTGTGAAGATTTACAGCTCCTCTGGCTATGCTGTGTTTGGGGTTTTTTATGTAATGGAAGACTCATGTCACAGAGTGTGATTTTTTTTTTTTTCTTCTTTTTTTTTTTGTTCGGCACTGATGACACAAACAGTGTACACCAATCAGGCTTTAACACTGTGAGCACTGACAGGTGAAGTGAATGACACTAACAGTTTCTTTCAAGCCAGCAGAGGCAGTGTGATGCTCTGTGCAATGTTCTGCTGGGAAACCTTGGGTTCTGCCATCCAAGTGACTGTCACTTTGACATGTACTTAAGCAATACAGCAGACATTGTAAGCTCGTCATGGAAATGGCATTTCCTGGTGGCTGTGTCTTCTTTCAGCAGGATAATGTGCCCTGCCACAATACAAAAGTGGTTCAGGAATAGTTTGAGGTGCGTAATGACTTTAGGGGTTGACTTGGCCTCCAGAACTCAATCTATTCGAGCATCTGTGGGATGTACTGGACAAACAAGTCTGATCCATACAGGACCCACCTTTTAAAGGATGTGTTGCTAACATCTTGGTGTTAGATACCACAGCACACCTTCAGGGGTCAAGTGGACTCCGTGTCTCGATAGGTCTGGCCTCTTTCTGGCAGCAAAATATTAGGCAGGTGGTCATAATGTTATGCCTAATCAGTGTATGTTCGTAGGATTAGTCTGTTTTTGGTTTTTTTGGTATTTTTTGGGTGTTTTGATGTAAATAACATAGGTGTGATTTTTACCCGTTTGAAACAACTGGCTAGGTCTGATTTTGATTTAACACCTGTAAAAAGTGTCAACATAGCATCTTTAAGTCTGGACACAGGACACCACCTGGAAATAAAGACTGAACAAAAAAGCACCTGGAAACTTGAAATGTGTTTAAGCTTATAGGCCTTGAAAGGCTAAAATGCAGCACTTGTATCATAAGTGAGCAAGCAGAAGAGCCTGAGAGCTCTTTCACTGTTTTGCTGGCAGCTCCCCTGCGATCTGCTCATTTTGATTTCAGCTTACCGGTCAACATGCAGGCAGCTATTGGGGGGAGCAAGGGAAGCTTCATTAGCTGGTCTCCATCCATTACCGCCACAGGGCCGAGCCAGGCCGCTATCAGTGCGGGCAATGTTCTCAGCCATTAAGAAAACGAGCAGGCTTCATTATGGGGGCACTCGGTCCTCATGCTTCCATCAGTCTCTCAGACAGCACAGAAACACATACAGCACATACCATATCCACAAGGTTTTAGGAGGCAGAGGAGTGCTGTGGATTCTCGTTAGTAAGCAAAAAGTTGAGAAGATGTTTCTAAGATAAAGGGCCGTGTTTCACAGTCGCTGTATTGGAAGAGAGATCTGAAGATCTTTTAAAAATGATTCTCCTTTTGTTTTTATCTTTAGCTGTTCTGCTCAAGTTTTCTTTTCTTTTTTTTTTTTTATCAGAGCGTTCAGTTGCTTCAGCTCCACAGTCTCCTCCCACTTTGTTCCCACTCCAGTCTTTTGAGGCTATCATCCCAAAGCTCGGCGCAGGCAATTCTCGAACAAACTCTAATTTTGATCCAACCGAGACCCCCTTAGTCAGCCTAGTTCCCAAGGCAGGCTCTCTCTCAGCCAGCAGAGGAGCTTGCAATAAAGGGCACTACCATTACCCAGCCAAGCCCACAGAAGAGTTGTAAAATTTTTAGTGCTGATGCTAGTTTGAGACATCATGATGGCTGTGTGGACAACGCACCCGCCACATCCACATAAAAATCAATAGGAGGCTGTTAATGGTATTTTATTGCCTTCTGCACTATATGAAAGATAATAAAGAAAGTGCGCTTTGAGTAATGTAATACTTTGCCAAACTCGAGTCAAATAAGACATTGTAAAATAGTGATTTCCCTTATTTACTCGAGCAGTAAAAGATTGGTGCACCTCAATATAAAAGTGAAAGGCACACATTCTTATTTGCATACCGTACGTGACAAAAGCCTTGGCTGCCAATATTCATTCACAGAGGAGGCTGAAAGTTTCTTTTTAAATTTTTTTTCTCCCCCCCTTTGCTGTTTACTTGGCGATACAAAAGCGTACAATAATGAAGCATATCTGGAATGCAGCAGCTGTAGTTTTCCCCGACGCTGTCACGTCTTATTAAGCCCATTTGCGAATAGTTGGGGTAATAGATATTCATCACTCGAACACACTCTGAATTGACAGATACGAATCAAAAACAGAATGTTATTTTGTCTGGAAGTGACGGTGATAAATGTGGCACTTAATTCATGTGAGATGAATGTAGTTGTCATTGTGCTTTTTCTTTTCTTTAAGCTGTCACAGGAAACAACAGGTGTTAAAAACAAAGACTTGTGCTGCTTTTATTTATTTATTTTAAAGGCATAAAGGCAGGAGAACGAGAAGAGCTGCATTTTAAGTTGGTGCAGCAGCCGAAAACGACGTGGGCATGGAAAGAATGCAATTAAAAGGCAGTTTTTATTGTTTCATGTCTGAAATGAGGAGTAGGAAAGCTGAACATGTTTACTTTTGATCCTAGTACCAATTCGGCGACAACTTGGAGACCTCGCTGCTTCGACCGCTGGAGACGTCGCTGCAGACAACCACCCACACCTACTGCGGCAGAGCAAGTCACTTGCTTACAAAGAGGTTAAAACAGAGCATCATGTCTGTTCAACAAGACGCCACACAGAGAAGAAGGTGATGATGGGGGTCAGCAGGTGTAACATCAAAGAAACGGTGCCTAACATCTCTTAGGTGAGACTAGCTCTTCCTTTGTTGACAGTGAGCTGGATCAAAAACAGACTCGGGTTAACAACGAGTCATCATTTGTTTACAAACAGTCTATCAAGACACTGGGAATGCAGAAGGGTAACCTGTTTTGAGATTGTATTTATTTTATTTTGTCATTTTATTCTAAAGCCAGTGTTGATGCATATCCATCAAATGAACACAATGGGTGTTAAATGTGGTATAACTGTAGTGGACAGTGCACTGATGCCACTTTGCCCTGCAGAGATTTTTGGACTTCATGGCCAAAAAGAAAAAAATGTTTTCTGTATGTCAGACAATCAGTTTGTATTTTTGTTTTATTTTAGAAGCTACAATCACTTTTCATTTCTGTACTGATTTTTATGAATAAAAAAAGACTTATCAAGAGTATTTTATTAGATTTTTATATTCATTTCTACTCCAGTTTATTTCACAGAAAAGGGATGCTGTCATTTTCAGGTACTATTTTCCGCTACTGTAGATGAGAATGTTCTTCTGAGGAAAGCACTCATTGAGAATATTTTAAACATTTTCATCAGTATTTATTTTTGTTGGATATGTGCATCTGGAAGAAATTTTGATGTCTGTCTTAAGTTTTTAACAGGGGTCTGTCATTTCATGTACTTTGATATGGTAGTTTTCAATACGTCGTGTATTGTATATTGTCATAGCATATCTTTCTTTTCATTAACTTTACAAGTAACGACACATTGTCTTATTACGGTACAATATATGGGACTGTTGTTTTTAATTAAACCAGCTGGCATGAATGTGTATGTTTAAAAAAAACCGCACAGCTGATTTAAGAAAGCAATGATTGTAACAGATGTTTGAACATTTTACTGCAAAACTGGAGTAAATATTTTAAATGCATCTCAGTTGTATGCTAAATAAATGTTTTATAAATAACACCCTAATGGTGCCCCCATTTTATTTAGGCATATATAACCAAAACACTACAGTGCTCATAAACACATTACTCATAGAAACCTAATGATCCAGTGGCCCCCGCTGAGCAAGCTCTTGGTGACCATGGTGAGGGGAAAAAACACTCTCTTTTATCAGGAAGAAGCCTGTCGCAGGACCAGGCTCGGGGAGGGTGGCCATCTGCTGTTACTGTTTGGGGTAAGAGGAAGGAGAAAAGAAGAACCTAGAGAGAGGACAAAGTCTTTGTAGTATCTGTGCTTGCGGTGGAATTCAATTGAAAATGCCATAACATTTTCAGTGTGACAAAGATTAATGGTGTGCGATTTTTAATTTGAAAGAGCCTATTGTTGATTTAAAAGTGCACAGTACACACTGTGTAAAGTATTGCAGTGAAAACTTTTCGTTTTTGTAATATGACAAGCTAATTCAGGTGTAAGTACATGACTGTGGAAAAGACGAGGCTCACGTTAGGACATTGGCTGCTTTTTCACTCATTTTCAGTTCAGACCTCATATCTGATCTTTTTCAGATGCAATGCAATTTAAGGCAATGTATTTTGTATTCCACTAAACATTGACCAATAAATCATTCAAGCATTGAAGAAAGCCACGTAAACCCCTTGGTTTACGTGGCTTTTTAATTGCCACAGACAAAATAGAAAGTTAGCAGACTGATGCTAAACCACAGAATCTGTTCAGATTATTTTAGCTGATTTACTGAAAAAACACAGTTTGACAACCATTAATTTCAGCCTGTGGTGCTTGTTGGGGATTTTGGCAAAATTAATGAAATAATAAATGCAGAAACATAACATGCATTTCCATTTGCAAAGCAACTGGTTGATTTTTCAGCGCGACAATCATCCCAAATGCACTGCCAGCCAGGAAAACGATAACTGGACAGAAACTAGGTGAGGACACTGTCAGTCATGGATTGGCCTCTCCAGAGCCTCAACATCATTGAAATTGTGGGATCATCAGAACTGCATAAAAGACAGCCAACATCCCAAGAAGAGCTTTGAAAAAGCCTGAAGAATTATTCCTGAAGAATATGTAAGAAATGACAAGAACGCTTGCCTAAGACAGTTCTGTGTGTGTTAAAGAATAAAGGTGCTCATACCAAATATTGATTTTAGAAACATACAAATGCTGTTTTGCCAAATAATAGATCAACATATCAATGCATCCATTTCCCATTTTCCTAGAAATCTATATAAAGAAATGAAGGGTGGCTCAAGACTTTTGCACAGTACTATATGTTCGTAGCAACTGTACATCCCAAAGGTTTCATTTAAAAGATAAAGCTTTTCACTTTCATGCATTTTATTTTATATTCATTATTCAAAGTCTGTTGCATCAGCCATCATAACCACTTTGTATAAACTGTACTTGTTGCCCACTCACTCCACACAAAAACTGAGCCGTGTCCTCGAAGGCAGCAGCAAACTGAAAATAATGAATCAATGTGTGAATGTGAAGACTTCAGAAAGTGTTGTTAGAGGCCAAAAAGGAGCTGATGTGTCTGGGTCAGTAGCCCCTGGCTCTTCATTTCACAGGCAGATTGACAAACGTGCACGGCATAGGCAATAGGTCTGTGTGATGAATTTAAAGTGGTCTCCATGCCAAGAAGCGGTGAGATATATCCATTTTCTTCTGAAGTGCGCGCTGAGCGGGCAAACGTTTTCTGTGTTTAAGGAAAGAATCATGCGTTCACAAGTTTCATCAGTTAACTCTGAAGCTCAATGTCAGGATGTGAAGCTAGCTGGAACCATCAACAGATTTGCATCTCCACTGTAAAGTTGAAAGGTTTCGTTTATTTCTTTGGGAACTCATAATTGGTAGATCACTCATAACTTACTTACTTGTGGTCGATTAAAAGCCTAAAGCCTATAAATTGATTATTTATATTTTCAATATAATACAAACACAAATCACTCTCAGCATTACTGAGTTTGCTTTTTCATGTGGATGAAAGTATATATTGCACTTGGGCCTGCAAATGAAAAGAAAAAAAAAAGTCTCCAAAACCCATTTCTTTCATGAAGTGATTATACATTCGCAGAATATTTAATATTAAATACCCCAAAGTGCACCTATTAGTGAGATGGATTACAACTTCAAAAGGCAAAGTGTGATCAGTTTTTAGTAGGAAAGGCTAATGCTGCTACAGCCTGGTTGCACTCCCCCTGAGTATAATGGTGATTGAGAATGGCCTCATTCTGTTTTGGTCTAACAGGAACTGCCAATGGATTATTCATGTTATTGCTTGGAACACTTGGCCCCCGTGATGTTCAATAGCGATTTCAAGCCTGGGCATAAATTAAAACAGTCAGCGGCAAACTGGATCAACACATAGCAAAAAGGTTTATAAAATAAGCATCATGCACTCTTGGGAACTGTAAAGTTATCAATTTCATCTTTACAAGAATAAAATGTGGAGCCTGGATTAGCAATAGTTAAAGTTTTTGCAAAGTGAGTTTCAAGAGGACAGTTTTTGTGCTAAGATAATTACACCTGCTGTTGATACAGTTTATACAGCATTCCCCACTCCCAGAACTACAATTCAGTGAAATAGTCACTTAAATGTAGCCGCAAATGATGCCACTTCTACACATGCTTGTGTTATAATACTTAAAGGGTGCTTAAAGCAATGTAGAAATGAGACTGAGGATTATTTGGTGGATAAGCTACATGTGAAGATGTAGCCTTACATCTGGGACTCTCCACTGGTTGAGTCGCACGCATTGTCGCCTTTATTGTTTTAGTCATTGAATGCTTCTATGCAAGAGTAACAAAGTGGTATTAAATGAGTGTATGGGTAGGCACTATCTGGTTAAAATAAAAAGACATTAAATAAACATGTTTTAACATTTTCTTCTTCACATTGTAATATATTTTTGAATGTTTTAAACTGTTTTTAAAACAAATCTATACACATATGTATATATATTTAAAAAAATCTTATTGTTAAAGTTCAGACTCTCCAGTCGGTACTGTTGGAAGGCCCGTTTGCCTGTGTCTGAACTGCCATCTTCAGGCCTCTCTACAGATATACTATGGGGGTCCGTGTTGGGGCTACCTAGCTACTCATGTATAAACAGAAAATTGACCTGCAGCTATTCCAGCACTGCCGAAACTGCATGTTTTAGTTTCCAGTCATGCTGAAAGATGAACTGTTGCCTAGTGTGGAGCAGCGTCCTCAATGCCCTTTCCACATTAGCCAGGTGATGATCTGGTATTCACAAAATACAGTGTTCAATTTTTTGTCTTAGATTTGAGAATTTTTACTATCACAACCAAGATTGATCAGGAGCTGCTCAGGTAGTTCTGGTAGGCTCTCCTATCTCTGCAGTAGACGTCTGGAGCTGTTAGAGAGGCAGTTTGGTTCTCAGTCACTTCACTGACTGAGCGCCTTTAAATGATTATTCTTTTCCAAACTTTGGGAAGAGTGCTGGCAGTTGGAAACTTATTCCATTTCAGAATTAGGTCACTTGCTAGGCTTTTTTTGACCCGTATCATGATCTATGCATGGGTGCAGTTTTATACTAGCGGTCTACAGAGAGTTACTTGGCTTGGTTTTTGTCTTGGACTTGTTTAATGTATGACCTTATGGACTGAACTGTGTCCAATCAGTTCATTTTGGCACACACTAGGAGAAACCAGTGCAGCTCCTCACAAGGCTTAAGGATAATTTCGGTGTACACAGTGATGAGTCTTAAGGCTTTCAAAAATGACAAATTTCAGGGGGTTTTCCATATTAAATGTTTGAACAAATATGTAGAATGCACAAAAGTAAGAGGCTATAAATACATCATGAATGCACTGTACAGTATAGATTTGTTAGAAATATTAGCATCAAACTTCTTGCAACGACTGATGAGGCTCTCATTGCAATGAATGTTGCATATTAAGGGGATTTTAAGGAATGTTTTTTCCTTATTGGATGCAAGTTACAGGACAGCACTTCAGTGAATGTAAGGATCCAGTTAGTCAAGAGAGGAACTTGAGAGTCATTCATGTATTTTGTGAGTTTGTTAAAGTGAACAAAGTGACCTATCAGAGCAAGAATGAGAAGTTTATCACAGCTGAATGGATCGGGTAGAAAATCAGTTTCTTCCCCATGCATACATCTCCCTTGCTCCCTACCCTTCCTGCTGCAATAGGATATCATTTAACGAGCGAACATTTTGATCAATAATACATTTGCCTGCACTGCTGAGACAGGTATAATTGTGCCGGTATGTCAGGGTTTAAAACAATTAGTGTAATTTACCGTTGAGCATTAGCTATGCATGGATCCTTCAGTATCACGCTGAGAAGTAAATTTGCCACTGTAAGCAGAACAAGATGAGAAATACGCATATGCAAATACAACGGAATTGCTAGTTCAGTGCCTCCAGTCAGAAGTATGGATATCACCTTGTCATGAAATGAAGTTCTGTTTATGACAAGGTATGGCTTGGGTGCTGACTAAGTCTTCCAGTGCACTTCGTTAGGCACAAAGTGACTTTTGCAAGTATTGACAAACGGAACTATGAAGTTCATTTAAGCTTTGCCTGAACATGGCTACAGATCTACAGTCAAAATCCCCAAAACAGAGCATGTGCAGTGCTTTAAGCAGAATGCTAACTGTGGCATTATAACATACATTTAGCACGGTGTCCATCATCACAGGTTAGCGTGTTGGTATGTTAAGTTCTGGCAAATAATGGAGATGTACTTGTACTTCATTCATTTTGTTAACTTAAGTCAGTCTTAACGAGTGTTATGTTCTTCAAATGTCTTGCATCACATAAGTCAGTATGTACTAAATGTCCACACACGTTTATGCTAATCTGTAGAGTGGTTGTTAAGCTAGCTATTAGCTAGCAAAAGATTATGCCTAGTTTAACTTCTCTAAGCTAATCTCGATCTTCTAAATCCATTCAATCCATTCCTTACTGAACATAAGGTTATCTGCATGGATCAATGTTAAGACAAATAATCAATACCACCATCTACCCAAGCTCACATTTAGGAGCCATAAACAACACTTGAACAAAGACCCCAAAAGGGCTGTCACCGTCATATGCAAGACAGCAGCGCATGTTTTATAGATGCTCAACATTCAAATACACAAAAATAAGGACGTTATTGTTATTCAGTCTCACTCCTATATCGTTTTTTAATGGCCAGGTTGTAGTAAATGTCATTGAGATTGAGCAGTCAAAGTGCACAACTAATATCGTCCATATTACGACTCATAAAAGAGGATATCAATCACTCGGGCTGACCTTTTCCCTGATAAAATGTCTCATCAATGAGCTACATCCTGCTGCCTGAGGGCTAAAGGACTATTGGCTAAAATCAATGCCTGCCAAGAATGGTTGGCGAACAAAGTCCTCCGCGATTCAATACTCAGCACTTTCTCGATTGTTGACACTAGTGACAAGCAGCATTAATGAACTGAGTGTTTGATTAACTGAGCGACCGTGCACGGGCATCTGGAAGGCCACTTTCGTGCACCGACACAGCAGCGTCATCTGTGGCCATATTGTACATTGTCTGTGACTTGACCGAATGCCAAGAATGTGCTTCTGCTGGCTGCTTGTATACAAATTAATGTGTAGCTGTGTCTGTGTGCATATCACTGACCTTCAGGGGACACTCCAAAGTCTTACAGTTCTATATGCTGAAGTTTTAACACCCTCTAAGCTCTTCGATCACCATAATGACTTCACTGTCAGTGTCTACCGTTTTCCTTTTTGACCCAAATCCCTATAATTGCTTAATAATTACAGTGTACTGTGCAAACTTTGTTCTAGGAACTTGTTTGTTGAACAGTTGGCTTTTCCCTTCATCTTTTTAGCCCCCCGAGTCCTCAGTCCCCTCCAGTGTAGGTCATTTAATTGTCTTACACATCCACCCCTCCTCCCCTGGCATTTCCTAATGAATCTATCTTTTCTAGGCCCACCCAGAGAGGTTGCCTTCATTGACTATCGGAGCAACTCGACCTGTGTGTGGAACCTTTAATTGTTTTTCCCACAGTCTGACAGCAGGCGGCACATGATGGATTTGCCAGAACACTTATCTCTGACATGAAAAAAGACAGTCTATGTATTCCTCAAAAAATATTTGCTATCAAATGAGACCTTCTGCAAAAAATCCAGCTCAGTCAGCACAAATCAATTTTTTTTGTTTTAATGTGTGCATTTCTTGGCTTGGTTTTACACCGGTGTCTCATTTGAAATTAAAAGTACATTCAAAGGAAATCCCTGCGGCTACCGTTCCTCAAACTCCACAATTTACCACAAATCTCTTTCCACCTCGTGAACAGATTGCCATGATGGAAGTGTTAAATGAGCTAGGCTCTCCAGGAAAAGACGTAGACATGCCCCTCATGTGAAACCTATTATAAAAATCGAATCTCGGAGTAATTTAGCATTATATTTTTTTGCACTCTAAGGCATTTGTAACAGCAAAGTAGATTGATCAGGCACATTACAGCAACAATGCAATTTAAGGTTACCAAGCTGCAAAAGCCATATTGAGCTGTATAGTTTCAGCTAACGAGCAGAGCACAAGTACTCCAAGAAAGACATTTTTCAGGCACCGTTATTTATGTTCAAGGGCACTTTGACCACAAAAACACAGAGATGGTTCCTCATCAAATCTCCTGTAAGTCATTATCATTATTTATGATGCTTGGAGGATTGAAAAGCCTAATTTATCAGCGATATGACTGATAGTCAGTGAAGGCGTATACTATTAAGACATGAAAATTTTACAAAAATATTACTCACGAAAACCACATTTTGACTGAAGCCAGTGTGACTTCTTAAGGTCAAAATCGCCTGCATTGTGAGTACTTACATTCAGATCCCGTTATCAAAGGCAAATTTGTTGTCCTACACAGTGCCACAGAAAATGAGCTGATATCTGCCAAATAAGTTTAGTGGAGAAAAGTTAAGCGCACTTAGTTCCCATAACCTCAGGATTAAAAAGGACTGAGAGCAACTGCCTTCATTTTATAAGCTGTCCATCATGAGCAGAGAATAACTAGATTTCAGTTAAAGGAGAAAATCTTTACTGTTACGGGACTGAGAGTGAGTTACTCGTACGTGTCTTAAGATTTGACTTAACTCGGTTTCATTATCTCTGTCCTGAATGCATGGATTTCCTTTTAGCAGTGCCTGGCAGCCATTCAATATTCCATTGACTCGGTACGTTCTCTATCGAGGTATCCAAGGAAAATCAGTCTAATGCCCTGATGCGCAGTCAATTCTAAAGAGTTACACTGAGTAAAAAGTTTCCATTTTGATCCCTGGCTGATCATTCCTGCATTAACACTGCATATGTAAAGCACGTTATCAAATTGCATTAAAAGTCTTTAGTTGTACTCTTGTCTTATTCCAAAAATATTGAATGAAGAAATGCACAATGTGTAAATAAAAGTGTGTAGGTAGAATGTCTTTATTTTGTAATAAAGATTTGAGTGATTTTGCAGATGGATTGCGTCATTATATAGCACATGAATGACAATTTAATAAGAAGATTAAGCTCTAATCCTGTTTGCGGATCACTGAGGTTTACTGTGTGACATTGGAGGATAATCCAGGAGGCTTCTCAAACAATTATTTTATCAACATACAAATACTGATAAAATAATCCTTTGTGCCATTAATGTGGCTGGAAACATGAAACAAGGTTTTTTTGTATAAGCTTGTACATAGGCTAACAATATCAGTCACCACAGCTATAGTTACCTAATCATGCTTCTCTAGGATTGAGAGTGTGAGGAAATGATTTGCTCCAGCATCTTAATGACCACTCAATTTTTTTAAAAATAATAATTTTCCAACTCAATACAAAATAAGAGAAGAAAATCTTATTTTGTATTTATTATTCTGTTTAAGGTGAATGGCAATTGGACATCAGATAGATAAGCTTAGCAGTCTCTCCCAAAGAGAAGCAGGTGCAACAGTTGCATTTTGGATGGATGGATGATAAATTTAGCAAGCATCGCAGTTACTCTAAAAAAGTGGCAAAATGGGGCACCTGTTAACAGCTGCTTTCTCATTACAGCTCTGTGGCAGTAAAACCAATTCCACTGGCAAGACCTTTCTTATGATCCCCTTATCAAATTAAGCTTCTGAGCAGACCTGCAGAAGCGCTTAAATTGCTTTCTGACCTTTATCTATATCTCCCTGATTTAAGGTGAAAATCTCATGGGGTCACTGTTTTAAAAACTCTTACACTGGTTACAGGCTATCTATGTGCAAGAAGCTTTTTTGTAGTGAAAACTTTTACCATCCTTTGAAAACGCTCTTAGGAGAACGGCTGTCTTTCATGTTATCATCCCGTCAGCAATATAATGCTACACTACATAAGTTTGATAGTCTTCTAATGTTAGTAAGGCAGGTTGTTTTCACTCTGTGTAGCACATCAGCATCAGTGATACTAGAGCTGGGCGATAGAACGATAACGATATGTATTGCGAAATAAATTTTCCTCGATAGAAAAGTTAAACTATTGTGATAGGCCTCATCTCTGTTGTCCTCTTTAAAAAAAAAAAAAAAAAAAAAAAAAGAACAACAGCCAATCCAAATTAAGTAGCGCAGAGCCGAACCAATCACAGCCGCAGCGTCACGTCACGTGACTTGTTACGTGCCGCGCATGTGTATTTGTTTGGGAAGCAGCCAACGGTAATGGAGGAAATGAGTGTGCCGACTAGAGAAAAATCAACCGAGCATGACCGAAGGTTACCGAAGAGAAAACAGATGATGGTTCCAATGCCGGAGAGATTGTCGAACGGAAGAGCCATAGAAGTTCCGTAGTGTGGAGGTATTTTGGCTATTTCAAGTCTGACAAAAAACAGAGTAGCTCGCACTGTAAACTGTGCCGAAAGCAAGTCTGGAAATACAATAGACCAGTGCATGCTCAATCTCTGACTGGAAGCGCTAATTCGTAATTCGGCTTTTGTCAGACTAAAGTAACTGTTAAAACTGTTTGAAAAGCTCAGCTATACAACAAGGAGAGATTGAGAATTTCCTTTTAGTTCTCAGTTTATTTGATATTGACAAAAGTTCGTCAATTTTGTCTGTTCTTCTGTAAAACAAACTAAGATTTATTTTTAGAATTAATATTTTGGAATTGACAATTTAGTAGTCTGTTTCGTTTGTTCTATTTTGAAACTTAAACGCTTTAGCGGCTGCTTTTGTGTAGTTTGCAATATTTGCCTTTATTTATCTGAAAAAGTCTCATGTTCCTTAAGTACATCCACCCTGTTGAACTTATTATGGGAAATAAATATTTAAATCAAAACAAGCTGCTGATTATTTCACATTTTACTTGTGAACAACGTCACATTTAAATCTTACAAATATAGTTATTTGGCTTATATCATGATATATATCGTTATCGCCTGAAATGAAAAAAACATATCGTGATATGAAAAAAATCTTATATCGCCCAGCTCTAAGTGACACTATTATGACAATGCACGTATACATTTAGCAGTGTTCGGTTTTATGAGCATGAATAGCCGCTGTTTGCAGTGAAATGTGTAAAAACAACCAATCTAGCTTGCAAATATTGCTTGAAAGCAACAGTAGCTCCATGGATGGTCACATAATCATTTATAATGGATGTGATCAAGCTCACTGGCAGAAAATAGCTCTCAATTACAAGTAAACACCTGACTGTGTCTTTATAAATTAAATGCACATTCATCGAGATTCAGATTAAAGATGTAAACATCCTCCAGGTGCCTGTCTGGAAGGGGACTGGCTTGTCAGCCCTTACAAAATGATGGCACTTCCACTGATTACTGGTAATATAGCAGCGTTTTCTGCAGTGCTTTCTGCTGCAGTCTCCCCCGTTTTGTTTTATAATGAATGGTACTTTTGAGCAACAGAGCAGAAAGCAATAAAACATTTGGCTTCATACTACCACTCTGAGCAACCTTTCACACCACTGCACTTTCCTTTAATTTCATTAGAAAAATGTATAATTGAGCAGAGATGGGAATGAAACAACTCAGCAGCATGATCTATTTAACGTACCCGCGATTCTGACCAAATTAAAATCAGCATTTTTACAGCAGAAACAAGTTTGAATCATCACACATTTATCTCAAACTCGACAGAGCTCTATCTGAATTCCTAATTCAATTAACATTTATTGGAGATTCCCTCTAATCATAATTATATGGTCTGGCATTTATATGACTTGTCCACAAAGAGCACCGTCGCGTTTAATCCTCTCCAGCACGTTGTCACGATTGTTCCCTGACTCCAAGCGATAGCTGTAATGGAGCTCCACACATGTTAAGAGCAATGATTCAGCTGATATAATATGATTGTTCTTTCCATCAGCCGGGCTGAAGGTGTGAAATGGCAAGAATGCGTGGCTGAAACGAAGCCAGATCTGGATGACAATCAACAGTGGAGGCTTTATTATTATGTTAAACCTCGTGTGACATATATTTCGCTCTCGCATTTCATTTTGATTTTTCACACTTGAATTATTCATGAGGCCACAAATGACTAGCTGGAGAAAACCATCAAGCATAACAAAAATGTAAAAGATACGTAACTCAAGTTGTGTGTCCACTCGTTTTATTTTATTTTCATGTGGAGGAAAGAAGATCCAAAAAATTAAGACTTCAATTCTACTCGTGCTGCCTTCTGGGATTTACCAAGTCTTGCCACAGTGACTAAAGTAATGATCCCCTTTACTCAAAATACCACTATTCTGGTCTCTGTCGTGACAGGGTTGGTTCACAGAAATCCCTCCTCTCCTCTCAGTTGTGTGTCATTATTATTCCGGTTTCACATCCCAAGAGAAATTCTCCCACCGGAGGCTGCATCTCCAGTTTTTCACACGTACTCTTCAATCATATACAGTGAATTTAATTTTTGTTGAAAAAACAACATCGCCCTGGTTTGTTTCTGGCCTCTGCTGAAGTCTGTGACGACAACATGTAGCTGAATAGAAATCTACTTCTACTGGAATGAGAGTATGTCTTAAGTAGCATCAGAGAGTCAGTGGCCAGGCATAGGTTGGAAATAACTGTTTGACTAAGTCAAAAAAAAAGAAAGAAATTGCATCACGCTTTAAGCATTCATAAACAGTGCCTTAATTTGGCTAGGGTCAATGTCATTACTCGTAGCATGAGGCAATACCTGGACCCTACAGAGCTGTACAGGTAGTCCAACTCCTCCTGGATACATCCCATTAAAGGTTTGCTCTTTTGTGCAAGGAGGAACGGTATGAGCACTGTCGGAGCGCCACAAAATGACCTCCCACAGTCCACTGGTGTGAATGACTCTGACCAAACAATCAGAAACAGACTTCAGGGTGGCCTGAGGGTCCACCGTCCTCTAGTCAGCCCTGTGTTTACTGCGTGTCACCGTGGAGCCCGATTGGCATTTGCCAGTGAATATCAGAATTGTCAGGTCCACCACTGGCGCCCTGTGCTTTGCACAGATGAGAGCAGGTTCACCCTGAGTACATGTCACAGACTGAAAGGGTCTGGTTTGGCTTTTATGATGGTGGAGAACATTATCCTGGCTGTAACATCATTCCGCATGACCGGTTTGGTGGAGGGCCACTGATGGTCTGGGGAAAAATATCCATGGACGGATACACAGACTTTAAGGGGTTAGGCAACGGCACCCTTACTACCATTAGGTGTCATGAGGAAATCCTTGGATTGCCCGTCAGACCCTATGCTGGTGCAGTGGGTCCTGGATTCCTCTTTATGCACGGCAGTGCCTGGCTTCATGTGGTGAGAATATGCAGGAAATTCTTGGAGGATGAACAAACTGATACCATTGACTGGCCCCCAACGCTCACCTGACATAAATCCAATAGAGCACCTCTGGAACATTATGTTTCAGTCTGACTCCACCAGATTGCACTTCAGACTGTCCACTGATGCACTGGTCCTGATATGGGAGGAGATCCCCCCGAGACATCATCTGTCACCTCATTAGGTGCAGGCATGCATGTGGAGGCCATACAAACTACTCAGTACTATTTTGTGTTGCTGCAATGAATTTTCAGCAAAATAGGCATTTGTTTACTTTTCATGGTGTCTTTGAATTCAGCCCTCCATAGGTTGATCATTTGTATTTCCATCCTTTTGTTCGTGACACATTACCTCAACCTTTTGGGATTACCCAAATGAGCATAGATAACCATCATAATATTTTTTTTCCCATTGATATCTGATATGTTTCTAAAGTGTTCTTTAATTATTTTGAGCAGCGCATTTGCTTTTTTTTTGATGGACATACAGAACATCCCTAAATGCATCCCCAAAGTGTGGAAACGCCTTTAGGCAAGTCATCCATCAGTTAAAGAACAGTACATATTTAGAAATTCAGATTATGTCATCTAACTGACCTCTGTGTGTCTGGACTTTGGGATGACATTGACATAAATGAAAAAAAAAATAAAAAAGAAAGCAAACATGTAAGTCTTCTGTAAATGACCATTTAAAATGTACAAAGGCTATGTACATGAGAAAATGGTTGTTAATATATTTATTGCATGTTTTCCAAGATTTATATGATTAATATGAAAGTGGCCCCTTCACACGGCTTGTTTTCCATAAAACAAGTAATGCATGAATCAAGAAAAATGTCATATTCTGTGAAAAATGTAATGGCCACCTTCATTAGTTCATAAATATGTATTAAGATACTTTTTAGACCCAGGAAAACATACACTGCAGTGCCAGTGTATGTTTTTGAGAATCCACTGTATTTCTCTTTACTGAACTGAAATGACCTACAGTAGATTTCAATAAGACATTTTGCTACAATATAACCCTTTCTCCTCCCCATCTATCCACTATTAATCAATAATGCCTCGCTGCAGAAAACAACTACTTTATAAAATGCTCTTTTCCCTCATAAACGTATTCGTCAAATAAAAACATTCAAAGAAAAGTTCAAAAATAGCTGTCTCTGTAAAAAATGCCTTCAATCCAGAAAATCTTTTGTACTCAGTGTTGCTCTCCCCCAGTCATGCTCCAATGGGGATAGAAGCGTGGTGAATGAATTTTAAAAAACCTCAACAGGAGACAAAACTGACTTATTAAAGACAGAACCATTTAACTACTGCGGTGGAATATCAGGGGAGAATGTGCACAAAGCAATGAAGGTGGGAGCAAATGGCTCTCCTGAAAAATAAAGCATTCACAGCTTGAGTATAATAAAGTGGGACCTCTTCATACAGCTATTTTCTCTACAACATTTAACGCGCATAACTGACTGCCGGTGCCCTTGGCAATGAATACTACATCAAACTGAGCTATTGAAAATCCTGCATCTGATATTATAAATAGAGGAGAAAGAAAGCTATGAATCTATGATGCTTTTATTACCAGATTTTAATCACGTTCAAAAAGCACTTCTGAAATATTAACTTTACATCTTGTCTGCTGACTTATTGATCACCCCAAACATTGCAGCGGTGAAATATTCCCCAGCACCAGTAACATTTTATAAGAAAGCACTCATTAACATGACAAAGAGTATTCTGTGAACTAACTTACATTTAAAATCCAACTGATTTTTTTTATTTTTATTACAGTCTAATTATCTCCAGAGTGATTAAAAATCAAGCAAAAACACATAATTGACGCTGCTCATAGGCAAATTCCCACATTCAGTTTTATAAGAGCTTAGAATAGAGAGCACACATACAGGCAGGCTATTGAGAATGTCATGTTTTACTACTTAGTTTGATGGTAACAGTGTTTTTTGATAATAGTGCTTTTGACTTTATTTAATATACTTGACTTTAACCACATCACATTTAATTCTGTCTGGTTGCATTGATTTTTGCTCAGTTTGTTTTATTAAAACATAACTCCTAGCATTTCAGTTTGTGAAAGCAACTGTTCTTCTCCAATGTCCTTAATTCAGTTTCATAAAGTTCTGAGACGATCTCAGAGTGATTCAGAAAGAATGCAATTTGGCCTTTTTTTCATGAAGGTGTCAAGTTTATGTTATGGCCCTGAAAACACTCTCCAGCTAACTACTGACTTCATAAAGACACCTGTTTCTCACTAACCTTCTCCTGATTGTCTTTTTCATAGACTGCGACTTAAAACATCAAAAGTTATTTGGTTGTTTTTTTTTTTTTTTAAATAATTGTCAAACCTTTTCTCGAAACAGAGACTTTCCTTGATTGTCCATATCAGTCAGTATGCGTGATCAAAGGAGCCACTGCACCATATGACTAAATAAGTAGATGTAGATGTGAAGTAGGTGACCAGTCATACATGCTTATAGCAAATAAGGGTATAATTAAAACGAAATAGCACGCCATATTATTTTTTCACTAGTCAGGTAGCCAGGTGCTGGAAAGATTCCTAGGACATTTTAGTCCATATTGACATGATAGCGTCACACAGTTGCTGCAGATTTCTCAGACACAAATCTCCTGTTCCACCACATCCCAAATGTGTTCCATTGGATTGAGATCTAGTGACAGTAAAGGCCACTTTATTACATTTTATTACATTGTTATCATTAAGAAACCAGTTTGAGATGCTATGAGCTTGTGATGTGGTGCGTTAACCTGTCGGAAGCACCCATCAGAAGATGAGCACACCGTTCTCATAAAGGGATAGAGATAATCACCAACAACACTCAGGTAGGTTGTGGCATTTAAACAATTCTCTGTTTCTACTGAGGGCTCCAAAGTGTGCCAAGAAAGTATCCTCCACACCATTACACCACCACCACCACCAGACGTGTTGATGCAATGTAGGATAAATCCATCTTTTCATGTTGTTTATTCAAAATCTTGACACTACAATCTGAATATCGCAGGGTTAGTGCGAGTTACTGTTACCTTCATATCAACTCAAAACAGTCTGGCCCTTCTCTTCTGACCTCTAGCATCACCGAGGCTTTTTCAACCAGAAAACTGCCACTCACTGGATACTTTCTGTTTTTAAGACTATTCTCTGTAAACCCCAGAGATGGTTGTGTGGGAAAATCCCAGTAAATCAGGAGTTTCTGAAATACTCAGACCAGCCTATCTGACACAAAAAACGTTGCCATGTTCGAAGTCATTTAAATCACATTTGGACATTACTCTTCTTTAGTCTTAAGCAAAATAATAAGAGCCTGAGATTTTACTCAGTTTAACTCTAGATGAGATATTATAGTACTTTGCGCAGATGTCAACGCTTAAAATATTTTTATTAGAGGCTGCCGGGCACATGTTTTTCTTTATCAAAAGCAGTGCAGCCATTGTTGAATATTCAGTCTTTGCATTGTGGGTTAATTAGATGAGCATTACAGAGGCACAGGAAATCAATTTTCATCATATTGTTTTAAGGTAATTGCTCTTAGATAAGCGTATATTCCCCAGAGTTGAACTCAAATGAAATCACAATACCACAAAGGCAACATAAGTTTAAAGCCTCAAATCGATTAGTAAGGTAATTAACTTGAATGAGCCACAATGACAAATGATTAACTAACAATCCATACTCAGATGAGACAAGCCGCTATTTTGTAGAGCAGCATTACTGGAAAATGAAAGTAAACTGTGCATAATGGACAGTCAAACATGAATATCCAGAAATTACAAACAAGTTTTAGATGTTTTCCTGTGACAGTAACTCATTTCATGTCTCTGTGCCACTAGTCCCACTCCAGTCTAATCACACAGCTCATCTCAGCAGCAAGTCATCTGTTTCCCTGATCTGAGAGCAACAGCTGCCCAATATTTTCTGTCTTCAGCAACTCCCAAAAGCCGCTTTTTTTTAAAGTCCACTAAATAAAAAGTACTGGCAAAGAGACACTTCTCTATCATTTTCCCGGGGTTATCCTTTCCTTCATTTTTTCTTCTGTTGTTTTTTTGTTTTGTTTTGTTTTTTAATCACAGCTTGATCAAACTTGATGCTTATTCTACTACTATTACTCTTGTTGGCTGATGGCTCTGTCTTGGACATATGAACTTCAGTTGTTTCTGGTTTCAGAACAGGTAATGCCAGACATTTAGATGGATTTCATTTATACTTGACTAATAGAAATATTTCAACTGTGTGGACAAATTGTTGCTAAGCTTTAGTATAATCATTCAGAATTTTATGGGATGCTGTAATGTAATTGCCATTAACATAACTGGCAGTTTAGACTTGAAGAAATGACTCTTGATTCATTATTTCAGCCTTACAGTGCATCATAAGTTACATTTCCCTGAATCTGGAATATTGTTTACCTCTCAGACAACAATGTTATTACTGCATGCTAGGGCTGTTCGATATAACGATATATATCGGATGATGATATAAAAACGTCTATCGTTTCATTTTACACTATCGTTTGTTTCGTGGTGTCGCAAAATATACTGTTTACGGCAATAGTTTTTCATCGTTTTGATGGTCACTGTAGTGGTTATATTAATTTCTTAAAGTTCTCTCTTTCTGTTATATTTAATATAACCACACTACGGACGGACAAGCGCCTGTTTTTATGCGTTGTCGTTAGCAACAACGACGGTAACACCATCGCGTGTCCGCTTGTTTATGTTCCACATAAACCTTTCACAATAAAGCTCAAGATCCTGTTGAGACTTTTCAAAATAAACTGAATCACGTCAAAGAGCAGATTAATAGAAGTAAAAAAAGAGCCGCCAGGTGCTAAAAAATAAACCTTAGACTCAAACGTTAGAACAGGCTTTTCCCCGCAGCACGCTGTGTAATAAATACAAAGAAAACGGCAGCCGTTACAACTTATGTCTAAAAATGTATAGTTTCATGCATAGGTTAAAACACTCGACACCAGCTACATGATGCGCAGCTGGAAACACTTCCCGCAAGTCGAGCTGCCCGAGATTCACAGAATTTACAGAAAATGTTACATTTTTGTGATTTATATCGTTATCGGGACGATAGAATTCTTATATCGGGATATGAGATTTTGGTCATATCGCACAGCCCTACTGCATGCTTTACCTGATAATTGAATTCTGTTTAGTCAGGGGAACAAATAATATTTAACACAAGTGCCTGGATACCCTCATGGGACTAAGAGTCACATTAGTATCTCTGTGGATAACAATGTGCGTTCATATGAAATATAACAATGCATCACATATTGAAAATATAACATTTCCAAAATTTATTTGGTCTGCAGACATGGGAATGGTTATTGAAAACCCAGTTTTTTTGGTACATCACACCAGCTCTTGGTTATCGTCAACTGACTGACAATTAATCTGCAAGAATCTAATAATCTGCTGAATAACCTTCAGTAGGCCTAGAAAACTGTTCTGAAAGACTACTTGAACTCTGTTGCTGTGTTTAATATTGAAAAATGTGCAAACTTACATAAACTGCTGGAGCTATCTCCCATTTTCCTAGCAAAATATATAGAAATGAGGAGTACTACATATCATGGGTCCATTCTGCCCTACTATGAGCTGTGACTCTCTTATTAGTTGTATCGACAATATCAACTGACACTTAACCTGAAATCGTCCTGGTCATTTATTTTTATTAGATGCACATTTCTAACCTTCAAGGATGAAGAGATGTGGACTTTCTGTTATGCTCACTGCAGAATCACCAGTTATACCTTTCAAATGATTGCCACTCAGCGCATATGCATCACGCTTGCTCTGCACTGCTCATTTTATCTAATGCGTGGCTCTTCAAATGCACACAGATATCAAAGCAGTGAGAGTTTGTTGTTCTGTGAGCCTTGGATTATCAAAGCTGTCATATTACCATATTTACTCAAGCAGACCTACTAGGATGTCAGATGTGACTTGTTTATTGTCCAAGCTTTATTGCACTGCCTATCTTTCTCATTACATCCTGACATTGCAGTAATTTGAAAAGATTTGCTTCTTAGACAATGGCGCTCCTGCATATTCTACGTTGCACATGTGTTCCCTGCTCTTTTTGCCTCCTGGGTCTCCTGAATATGAATAGACAGGTTGAATGAAATGATGATATCTCCAGCTGGTCCCTGTGTCTGAAGTCCATAGCTGACAAATAATGATAGTTTACCCCCACATCAAAAGGTTCATTATTCCAGACAGTTTCAATACATTCATTACATGGAGCCGTTCTTTACTCTTCTGTTTATTCCTTTTGTAAAGGCTCTGGCAGAAGGTGGCAGATCTATTAATGAGTGCTTTAATATTCCTCTATCATCGTCAACAAACCGAGTACAGACTTACTAATGGGATAATGGTTTTGTAATAAGTTATATTGTGATGGGTAACTGGATACTCACTTAATTTATTCTGGAGCTGCAACCCCGTAGGCTTGTTTCCAAGCAGTATTGAAATCAGAATGCATAGCTAATCCCTTCATGTCATATCTATCCTGTAAATGATAACAAAGTAGACTTACTTAAATTCCAATTATATGTTAGAAAACCTATTAATGACATTAATATTCCCTGCTATTTTCATTATAACAGATTTTACTTCATCATGAACTGTTCTCTACAAGCATTAACTTTAGCTAGACCAATATATTTTTTCATGTTAGTATTTCAAGTGAAAATGAAAATGTTTCTATATATCTTTAATAAAATGGTCAGTGTGGCTGCTTTACCAGGTGTAACAATTAAGTTTAACACGCAGGCAGCCACGAAAACAGAATTTATTAAATTTAACGGAGTTAGAAGTTAGCAGCAAGTTAGCTCACTAGTTTCAACCCAAACATGATATAGCATGGTCTGACTGAGGGATTTCTGAAAAAATTAAAACTTACAGCTCTGCTGTCACTTTCGACATAAACGAAGATAGGCAACTAAACAGCAGTGGCGTTTGTAGGGTGACTGAAGGACTAGCTGGTATATAATGATGTGCTGCGTGGTGGCTAGCTACAAAGCTATAGTTAGCATAACAAAAACACAGTGAAGCTGGAGAATGAACACTAACTTTTTTCTACTCGATAAAAGTTAACATGAGGGTTCCCGATAGTTAGGGACAAATGCTATCGCCTGGCAGGATGCTGCCAAAAACGGACCAAACTTCAGTCAGGAGAAAAACTGAGATAATCCATCCACCATACATACGAGGTTAGTCATTCATTAATTGCTGCATGGGTTGGCTGTAGTTACATTGTAAGGATTTAAAAACTGAGCTTTAAAATGGTGATAAAAACCGAGAGAGGCCGACAGTGATCACTGCCTTTTTTAGGGGCTTGTTCAGATTAAATAGAAAAGATACAAAGCATTAAAACATGTTAAAAACACAACAGCCTTAATAAAAGCATAGTTAGGACCAGGAAGCAGGATTCATCACGTCATTACTTAAAGACCGCAAGTCTTGACAGCAGGCATTGCCTCAACAACTCCTCCCAGATGACGTAACGCTTGATTAAATTATACTTTTTTGCAAAAGCTTGGTTTAATTATGGATTTACTTAAGGAAAATAGTAGCCCAATTAACAAAATAATGAATAAATCCAATGCAGAGGATTCCAGTCTTGACAAGCAGTAGTAATAATTGGCATGCTGTATGAATTAAATCTGTGCTTGAAAAACATTCCATTAAATTGTTAAGTGTTTGAAGAAATTGTAAAGTTGGAACACTCATTTCAATACATTTACAACGCTTTACCAAATTAAAAGACACTGCCAGTCAGAAAAAAACCCCTTCCTCAATTAAATAAGTATGAATGCTAAAATGGTTTCCATTGTTGATTTGTTTTCAGTTTTGCTTCTATTATTAAACCAAGCATTATGCAAAGATTGACTTAAAAGTGGTAGAACTCTTCAGAGCTTTTCAGAATCCTGCAGCCACCTATCAGGGAAAAATCAAACACATATCCTGGTGAAGAGATGATATGGTGAATTTATTAAGACGCCAGACCAGAGGAGAGTGAAAGGTGGTAGCAGAGGGAGAATTGAGCCACTAATAGTTGCATTGTCTTTGTTTGCTTTAAATATGACCCGGAATAGTATGGACCCATTGACTGTCACCTAACTTGTTTCTTTTGACATGTCATTTTCTACTTGTATTGCAATATTTTATGAATACAGAGTAAAACAAGCAGACTTGATGCATCCCACTTTTTACCTAAGGGAGCAACAACAGTGCTGTGGCATACCATTAAAACAAAGCAATCTGGGAGAAATTCGTGAATATCTGTCATGGCTAACAGTGGAATTTATAAAGTCTATAAAAGGTGTGTAAAAACAGATGCATGGCTGTAACGATCAGTCCTTATGTCCACAATCACTTTGACCAACTGTGCCAATTTTGTTTTTACAGATCCACGAGGCATGTGCCAGTACTTTGTGGGCAGGATCAATTTCAAAATAAAAGCTTTCATACACACAGGCCACTTGCTCCAGCATTTTCCATCTGCTGTAAGGTTGTTTGGCGCTGCTGAGACCCCCTGTACAATTCAGACAGGTGCCTTTCCCCATCCCGCATGCAGCTGCCAATGAGCCTGTCAGCAAACAGAGGAGGATTTGGCATATAAGAAAGAACAGCTGGCAAGTGCTAATATACAGTCCCACTGAACTGCCAAGGCCTCTCTGGTACACATATGTACTCTCATAGACATGCTCAACCTCAAATTTCACCCCCTCTAGGACCCCCAGTCATCCTTGCTGTCTTAATTCTAAATCTGGCTTCAGTGTCACCACCACTTGTGTCCCTAATTGAGGCAAAACATACAGCTACAGGCAGCTCTAGCTAGCCTGTAAGTGGATGCTGATGGGCTGTTTGGGGCAATAATATCTTCAGCTAAATTTGACAAATGAGTGAACAGTGTAACTATGGTCAGTATAAGCTAATGATTTCCAGGTGTTAAGCAATAACAACAAAATGAGAAAATAAATCAGTTAAAACCATTTAAGTTTCTGTCCTTAAAGGGAGATTGTGTTTTAATATTACAGTTTCAACCGCTGTGAGATCAAGGCTTTTACCTTTCATGTTAAATGCTAAATATCACTTTGCTTTATCTTCTTTGTCTTTCAGCTGCTCACTTTATCAGTTTCCAGAGCAGATCATCTGCCTCCATCTGACTTTATTCTTAGCATCTTCTGTCACACCAACCCTCTGCAAGTACTCGAACCTCCTCTGTGGTCTTCCCTTCCTCCTGCCTGGCAGATTTAACATCCTTTGACCCATGTAGCCACTATCCTTCCTCGGCACATGTATTGACCTTCCTTCTCTCCATCTCCCCTTTTACCAGTCAAAGCCCCTACATTTAGAGTCCCTATTCTCATCTCCAGACTCCTGCCTTTCTTCTCTCTCGCTGACTCCTAACCTTCCCCCACTCCTATTGCTTTGCCTTTAGCCAACAGTACAACAGCACCCTGTTGGCCAACAGCACCAATCAATAGGAAGACCAATCTTTATGATCTGAATGTTTGATTTGGCCGAAAGTTTACACTGGATGCCTTCTCTGAGGCAACCCTTCCCATTTATCTGGACTTGGGACTGGCACTAGGAGCACAGTTGGCTTGTGGCCGTTGATATAAAGTTGCTTTATATTAATTTTAAATTATTTGTCTGTAAGTATACATTATTAGTCTGCAGTACACTTTGGCTTTCTATGATTCTCCTGCAGGTACAGTACCATCTAATCCGACTGCGGTTACTCAAAATAGGCAAGACTTTTCAGTCATTTATACCGCTGCTAAATGACTGATACAATTTTAAACATGTCTGACATCAAGGAAAAACTGTATTATGAACATTGGAATCAAAGAATCAAGGAAATTCTATAAAAATATCCATTTTTAGATCAAAACTAACAGCCTGTTCACATTTTATGTCTCCATCGGTCTCCTTATGGCACAGTTTTTATACAATACCCAGATAAATCACACAAAAACCAGACAAACTGTTTTCATTCCAAATGTGGGCCCTGGCCAGGTACACACCCTATGATGCCACATTAAAGCTGCAGGAGTCTGGGGATCTGGAAACGAGATGATTGAGCAGGAAGTAGGACATGCAACAAGGGGTAAAAATCAGCTTAGAAAATCCTCAAGGGGCTCTGAAGGTATCTTCATTCAAACAGTCACCACACACACTAGCCTGCACGTACAGATGCAAGGCACAATGGAGGCTGTTGTGATCCATTAGAGGCATGATAAGAAGGGTGTGTGGCAGGAAAAAGACTATAGATCTCAATGCAAATTCTCTGCTTTCGTGACAGAATGAAAAGACTATTCTTTAGGGGCGAGCACGCTGGTGTGGCAGCAGCGGGTGGCTTCAGTGGGGTGAAAAAGGAAGTCTGGTAAACAAGGATTAAATGATGGCGAGTGTGCACCGGAGCTGGCGGCATGACATTTCTACTCTGTGAGATTAATAATGAAGGAGATTACAGGCATCTCGATGGGGACACACAAATGAGACCAAACCCAGGAAGATTATTAGAAGGCTGACAGGCCCCGTCAAATAAGGGTGAGCAGACAGCTGTTGTGAAATTAATATTTCATGGCCTTCCATCAAAGACTGTGAAAAGGAATCTTCCTACGTAAGATGTGGATGACTTTATCGCCAAAAACTGGGGTGTCTGGGTGTTGGAAGTATGTGTCGACTATCATTGTAAGTATATAATGAGCTAAAGTGTGACTGTACCCTGAAGGGAGAGGGCATGAAATATTTATTTCGTGCACTATACGGAGGGTTATATCGTTTTTGAAAACCGTGCTGCTAAAAACTATTGTTCTGTTAATCAAACGACTTGCCAAAGGGAGCAAATAAGGCGAGGCAGACATATCTCAGTTAGGAGGAAATGGGAGATGGCAAGCTCAGGTCAGGAGTGCCTTAGATGGTAATAAAGATCGTATATAAAATCTATAATAAACTCTCATAGAGCCCAAAACAACTTTGAGGCAATTTTATATTCAGCTGTATCCATTTTCAAAAAGGTTACTGACACAGACACACACTTACAATTGTCTGAAGGCAGAGTAACACGGCTGAACACATACCCTCTTTTTATATTCTTCAAATGATGTTGTAGTGAGGAGTCTTGATACAGACTGACAGTGAGACAGGATCAAACAGATGTGGATTGACAGGGGAGTTTAATTTGCAAGTTTTTTCCCCTCATTTAGCTGTTAGTGTTGATTTTGATTGCTGACAGACGCGTTAGCAGCTACCGCTAGCTCCTCTCCTACCAGCAAAGCACCGAACTTGCTCCTAATAGATGTCTCATAGACCCGATTTATCTCATATCTAAAACAGACAATACATTTGTTCAGGCAAAGCCCAAAACGTGTCATTGTAAAATAGCATATTTTTTCACCTTTGGTAATGGGATGTGTTTGACATACTGTAGATGTATTACTGGCTAAACAGTCACCACAGAAAAACAGAAAATTTTCTTTTGACAGGGTGAAATGTGTGTTAGTATTTGTGCACGAGCCCAAATGCATTACATTTTCATCGTATTATGAACTCAATAAAGCATAGAGCAATGCAGCACCATAGTGTAAATAAAGGGCGTGAAGCATCAAACAAAACATTTAACAGTTAACAGGAATTGTGTTGTTATTCATTAAGTTTGCAACAGTTTTCAGACACTAGTTAACACCTTACACAGAAGACAGTAATCAGCTGTGGATGCTGTGAAGCAGACCGGCTCTCACGCTGTTGTTTTATTCACTGCACTTTCATTAGCACATGTAGCACCATTAGCATATGACAGCACCATTTCTAACTACTCAAACATCTTTTTTCTGGAGCATTGTGTTTCTTAAAAAATAAATACATGAGAAGAAAAAAAAAATCTATCTATACATATACAGTGGAACCCCGACTTACGAAATTAATTCGTTCCCGAGGGTCTTTAATAAGTCGAAGATTTTCGTAAGTCGAAGCACCCATCGTGCCTTTTGAGTGAACGATAGGCTATAGGCTAATTGCTAACTGCAACAACAATACGTCGTTCAAGTGGAACAGCAAAGCGTAAGTACGAAAGCCAAGGTGGTTATCACATGATTTGGAAGGCATTGTGGACATTGTAGGCATTCTGAGCTCAGCCAATCAGAGCTAGCGGATTTTGTTACACGGGCATTTTGCCGTAACACGGGCAGAAATATTGCCGTTCAGTGCCTTCGTAACTTGAATTTTTCGTTAAATGGGGTATTCGTAAGTTGGGGTTCCACTGAATATAGTGATAAGTGATGTATGGGAAAAGGGGCACAAGTGGTATAAAGCATTAAATATGCTGACCTATTCAAGTCTGTGGTAGACAGGTAATGGTTACCATCCATCCCCCCAGACCTCCTTTCTACTTTTTTTTTTTTTTTAGCTCTGTGTAAAACCTCCATTGTTCATGTTAGTTACTGCAGTCACTAACAGGTGCTTTCACGATGTAACTGTAGGGGTTGTAATAAGCTTCTTCCACAAATGATTAGTTTCTTTTCATGTCACACTCTGAACATGGTCAAAAGCAGGATGAATTTTATAACCAGCATACTTAGGTTCAGGTAACCACACTAAATTGCTACACTGCACAGGTCTCACACTGCCAGCGAAGCTCTTAAGCAAAATGTACATTCTAGCTCACTGATGACTATAATGCAGGTGAGCCATCTTCAAAGTGCCCATATAGCTCATTTACAGCGTCATAATTTTACTATGATGGTCGGCCCAAACACATTTAGGTTTTTAATGATCAAAAAACATCAAATACCTCTCCTCAACCTCTGCCTAAAAGCTTTTAGCTGCTGTCTGTGCAAGAGCCCCCTTCCCAAAAGCCCATCTGAACTGATGAAAATGTTCTTTTGTATAGACACCATCATATAAGAGCCCTTTAAGGGATAACAGCTAACAAGACCTTGGAGTTCAAGTTCTTTAAACTAGAATTAAACCCAGATAAGAGAGACATTCCTGCACAAGTCACTATAATACACTATGCATTCATGCAATGGCCTTACCATTTCTGATACTACTTGCATCATGAGGTTTTATTCCTCTGCAGCAGCTGAGGCAAAGACTCAGGCCTTGGCGAAGCTGTATGTTTGGTTATGTTTGCTTTTTTGCTAACAAAACAACTGTAAAACTACACAAAATTCATGAAACATGAAGAAAATGGGTTGCATGGAAAAAGAAAGACCTGGACCAGGGTCCCATTCTTTGAAGCTGGATGACACAGAATGGGGGGATGTCAAAGTAAAAATAAAGCATAGGTCTCTATAACCTTCATTCTACTGACACATTTAACAATCAGGTTTCCCTGGGAATCCCAAGGATAATTTCCTGAAGTTAACAAATAAAATAATAATAATAGTAAAATGTATTTCTTCTCAAAATATCCTCAGTTACTAGCAAAAATCCCTCCTATGGGTGGTTTTTACCAGGCGTGCTGTGGGGTTGTTTTTTTTTGTTTTTTTTGCTTCTCTTGTGTATGGCACAGACATATATGGTAGCTTATTATGAATAAATTTACTGGCAAAGTCACAAGGAATTGGAAATATAGAAAAACAAAACTGAGACATGACAAAGAAATTAGAATCTAGTTGGTGAGATAAGGATTAAATTCTGAAGTTTTAAATCAGGATATAAAAATAATCTGTTCCATACCAGGTCTCAAAATTAGATAAATACAAAACATATACAGTCTCATATACTCTCATATACAGTGTATCATTATTTATTTAACAAAATGTAGGCTAAAATATAGAAGCAGAATGTGAATAACTAAGTACTAACTACCGGTAAGGTGCTGATAAATACACTTGAGTAACTGAACATCAGCAAGTATGATCATCTATATGAGTTTTTGCAGATCTGGAGCATTCACCTGTGTGTTAGCACAATGGCACAAGAGGAAATGTCACAATAGTTGCTGCCCATCAGTCTGGGATGATTATAATGCCATTTTAAAATGATTTGAAGCCTGTTATTCCACAGTGAGAAGGATTATTCACAAGTGGAAAACATTCAAGACAGTTTCCAATTTTCCCAAGAGACAACTTGCCAGTAAATTCATCCCAAGATCAGATCATGCAATGCTCAGAGCAACAGCAAAAAACCCAAGAGCCTCATCTCAGACTCTACAAGCCTCAGTTAGCATGTTCAATGTATAATAACAGTACAATTAGAAGCAAAAAATACAAGTATGGCCTGTTTGGAAGGGTTGCCAGAAGAAAGCCTGTCAACTAAGATAATAATATGTGAATATTAGTTAACAAAGTGCTTGTATGAAAGTTTGCAAGATTTTGGATGAAGTGCAAAGTATTTTGAGTGCTCAATTAGAATGGAAAAGTGTACATAAGAACCAGTGCATTTACTACATTGTGTTGTGGTCACCATAGATTAAGATGGGAGAGAATAGGAACGAGCCATGCTTTGCGTCCATGCTGAGCAAAGAGAGATGGGTAATTAAAAGGGGCCATCTGTTAACCACTTTAGCCCCATGCCCCTAGTACCGGGGACAAAAAGGAGATCACTTTAATCGGTTATAATAACACAGGGTGAGAAAGTCCTGACATGTGTGGTGTCCACAGAAACCTCTGGATCTCAGCTAAAATCACATACCATTTCTACAACCACCAAACACAACGAAAACGAGCCATGATTAAACGAGCAGTTATGTAAATGCGTACAAGTCTGCTAAACAAACAAAACCTAACAGGAAATCCTTTAAACTTCATGTAACCGGCTAAAGGAAGGCCAGTTATCTTCCAGAGCTATTACTGACTCCACACACCAAGTTTCACCACGCTCTGACCAGAATTCACTGACTGAGCCGCAAAAGAAGACCACAAAAACACATTGCAGCACAAACGCGCTAAGACAGAAATTGGCTTACTGTCCTGATTTCCTCAGTTATTTTCGCCGGTAGCCACGTGATTATCCGCAGTTACCACGCCTAACTAGCTGCATCAGAGCCATTTTCCGTCAACAATCTCAATTTTAGACCCCCCTACAGACACATGACTGGACAGATTGGTTGTAGTGACGTGAACGTGACATTGTTACTGTGATCCTATTGGCTCAAACGATTAAAAAGCGGTGTCAATCATGTAGATTAACCAAAAGAAACCAAAGTTACAGCCCCTCAGAGTTTAAAGGGCCAGAGGCCAATTAAATGCTCCATGAGCACGGGAGACAAGGGCCATTGCCATGTAAATGTGTGGTTAATTCTTCAAAAATATATTTTTAAAAAAGCATTTTCAGGCCTGTAAATAAATTTCATTAATTTCTGCTCTTTAATACCTAAAAAATTCAACTGGCATGGTGTCCAACGTGTGCCAAAATTGAACATTTTTGTACAACGTCTGAATATTCATGTATTGACAGTGCTGTAATTTTCACGGTTTCATTTTAGAAACATAAATCTTTGCACAGATGATGTTTATATGAACTGAGGCATATTTTTAAAAGGGTTACATGCTAAAAATAATTTTTTTAAAAAAAGGTGAGGATAAAATCTACTTACTTTTTCTGTGTTCTAGTCTCAGTAACTTTGACACAGTAATTTTATCTTGCCACTTATATTCCATCTAAACAAATCATGTCATATTAATCCATCTTGATTGTGTTGTTTCAACACAATATATGTTTGTAAGTTTATGTTAAACTTACAAACATATATTAATTAATTAACATTAAAATTCCACTAATTTGACTTTTATTCAAACAACTTGTTTGTACCAAGTTAGTCTAATTAAATTTACAGGGAGTGCAGAATTATTAGGCAAATGAGTATTTTGTCCACATCATCCTCTTCATGCATGTTGTCTTACTCCAAGCTGTATAGGCTCGAAAGCCTACTACCAATTAAGCATATTAGGTGATGTGCATCTCTGTAATGAGAAGGGGTGTGGTCTAATGACATCAACACCCTATATCAGGTGTGCATAATTATTAGGCAACGTCCTTTCCTTTGGCAAAATGGGTCAAAAGAAGGACTTGACAGGCTCAGAAAAGTCAAAAATAGTGAGATATCTTGCAGAGGGATGCAGCAGTCACAAAATTGCAAAGCTTCTGAAGCGTGATCATCGAACAATCAAGCGTTTCATTCAAAATAGTCAACAGGGTCGCAAGAAGCGTGTGGAAAAACCAAGGCGCAAAATAACTGCCCATGAACTGAGAAAAGTCAAGTGTGCAGCTGCCAAGATGCCACTTGCCACCAGTTTGGCCATATTTCAGAGCTGCAACATCACTGGAGTGCCCAAAAGCACAAGGTGTGCAATACTCAGAGACATGGCCAAGGTAAGAAGGGCTGAAAGACGACCACCACTGAACAAGACACACAAGCTGAAACGTCAAGACTGGGCCAAGAAATATCTCAAGACTGATTTTTCTAAGGTTTTATGGACTGATGAAATGAGAGTGAGTCTTGATGGGCCAGATGGATGGGCCCGTGGCTGGATTGGTAAAGGGCAGAGAGCTCCAGTCCGACTCAGACGCCAGCAAGGTGGAGGTGGAGTGCTGGTTTGGGCTGGTATCATCAAAGATGAGCTTGTGGGGCCTTTTCGGGTTGAGGATGGAGTCAAGCTCAACTCCCAGTCCTACTGCCAGTTTCTGGAAGACACCTTCTTCAAGCAGTGGTACAGGAAGAAGTCTGCATCCTTCAAGAAAAACATGATTTTCATGCAGGACAATGCTCCATCACACGCGTCCAAGTACTCCACAGCGTGGCTGGCAAGAAAGGGTATAAAAGAAGAAAAACTAATGACATGGCCTCCTTGTTCACCTGATCTGAACCGCATTGAGAACCTGTGGTCCATCATCAAATGTGAGATTTACAAGGAGGGAAAACAGTACACCTCTCTGAACAGTGTCTGGGAGGCTGTGGTTGCTGCTGCACGCAATGTTGATGGTGAACAGATCAAAACACTGACAGAATCCATGGATGGCAGGCTTTTGAGTGTCCTTGCAAAGAAAGGTGGCTATATTGGTCGCTGATTTGTTTTTGTTTTGTTTTTGAATGTCAGAAATGTATATTTGTGAATGTGGAGATGTTATATTGGTTTCACTGGTAAAAATAAATAATTGAAATGGGTATATATTTGTTTTTTGTTAAGTTGCCTAATAATTATGCACAGTAATAGTCACCTGCACACACAGATATCCCCCTAAAATAGCTAAAACTAAAAACAAACTAAAAACTACTTCCAAAAACATTCAGCTTTGATATTAATGAGTTTTTTGGGTTCATTGAGAACATGGTTGTTGTTCAATAATAAAATTATTCCTCAAAAATACAACTTGCCTAATAATTCTGCACTCCCTGTATTTAAAGTCATGTTATATTGTTTAAACACTTTGGCACATCAAAAGTCAGTCTTGTTACATGAACTTGTAAAATATTTGTTTGTTACACCAGTGATAATCTTGTTGAATGAACAAATGTAACTTATGTCTGTAGTGCATGTTGTGTTCATATTACATAATGTTCAACAAAAAAATTCAACGGATTTAGAGCAACTTCCAATCCACCCATCCTCTTATCTTTATCTGGGCTGCGGAAGTGATAGGGTAAGAGGGGCAGGGTACATCCTGGACAGGTCGCCAGACTATCACATAGAGACAAACAACCGTTTGCACTTTAACACCTTTGGGTAATTTAGAATCACCAATTACCCTTATAACGGCATAACTTTTAACTGTGGAGGAAACCAGAGTACGCAGAGAGAACCCATCGCAAACTTGGTCAGATTGTGGATTTGAACCCAGGACCTTCTTGCTGTGAGGCAACAGCACGAGCCACCATGACATTGAGCTGTCAATACAGACTCAACAAAAGAAGGAAAGCTATGCTTGATGCAGAATTTCCTTTATGTTTTTGTCCTTGACAAGTTAAACCATAATAAATAGTAATACATACACGTGCTGTGTGTATGGTTGTCTGCCTCTTATAACCCCAGGGTTTTACATCTCGTGTCATCTTGTGAATTTCGTGAGTCCAAGCAACTAACCACTCTTCCTAGATTGTATCATGTCATCTGAACAAGAAAAAAATACGTTTTTGAATTTCATGCACATCCAACATGATTTAATTGCGTTCACCATAGAAACATTAAATTATTTTGTTCAAATGACAAGTTAGACTTTTGTAAATATAACAACCACCCAATTTATTTTTTTTGAGTGTATAAGAAGCATTTATCATATTTTGAAAATGGAGAGTATACACACAATTGCAGGATTTAGCCTGAGTGCTATTATTACTCTGTCTCTACCGTAGTTATTCTGCAAATGTGTTGTACAGTGACATATAAGTCTTGGAAGTCATAAAGCTTGGAATTCAAAGGAGGCATTTTATGCATCTCCAAGAACAAAAGTTTTTGTGTGCACAAAAGCTATGCAACACAATGCAAGCACAGAATAAATGGAAAAAAACAAAACAAAACTCTAATCTACTTTACAATGAATTCATGAAAACTTAAAATGGTCTATTATGAGAGATGTGCGTTTGCACCCAAAACTGTTGTACTGCTTATATGTTTTTGATGGATTTTTATGCTTTTACCATTATGGCCCATTAAACTCCTATTACGGCGCATATGACGTGTGAAAAAGGTCCACTAGCTTTGAATGAATGGTATGTTATATATGCACTTATATTCTTTTGATTATCTTTTGATTAATCGTACAGCTGGTTTTGCTTTATGTCCCCTGTTTTCCAGTTTTATCTGACCAAAGCCTTTATTGAAACATTTTCATGTGCAAAAAGAAGATAACAGAGTGAAAAATCAGGATATTCATATTCTGGAAAATCAAAGAGCTTTTTGGATCATTGGTAAAATTATTGCAATGCTTTAGTCGCACACTATGGCCCCACATTAATGACTATCAGATCCTTTCGTGTTTGTGATCATCAAAAGAAATATTAGCCAACCTACTGAGCTCCCACTATTGAATGGAATCTAATTTACAATATGCTTACAAGTTCTTTTTATAGTAATATGAGGTGAGCATGTGCATTTGTAAAGGACAGAGGACTATGTGATAGAATGAAAGAGGATATTGAAAATGGCTAATATTCATATGTATTAGTACAATATAGTATTCTGGTTTTATTAACTGGGATGTCGAATCGAGAACAAAGCCAGTCTGCGCCCTACACTCCCTATTGTCTTTCTGTCTTTGTTACATCAGCGTTGAACAGTGGTAGGCAAAAAAAAAAAAAGTTTCCTACTCCTGAAGGAGCTCAGATTTCAGGTAGAGTACTGGATGGTAGTTATGGTAGTAACCTTAAAATATCATCAGAAACCCATAAAGATTATGTTTCATATATTTCACAAAATAAGTTTTGTTGTTTTTATCATAATAGCACAGCAGGAAAAATCTTGAACAAATTATAACACATTTATCAAAAACAGCTACATTTTCTTTTTTTTAATTGTGTATTTTCAGGCTTATTTACTATCAGTATAGTTTTCAACACTTAATAAGGATATTAATAATTGAGTTGAAATTTCACATCAAATTTTAATTAATCTACCCATCAAAAGTAATGCTATCAGAGGGCGAGAGGTGGTGTACGTCCTGGACAGGTTGGCAGTCCATTACAGGGGTAATACAGAGAAACAAACAACTACACACTGTCACATCCACACCTATGACCGGTTTAGAGTCACTAATTAAAATAATAAAAATGTCTTTGCACTGTTAGAGGGAAATCCATGAAGGCACATGGAGAACATGCAAACTCCCAACTAAAGGAGGTTGGGACTCAGAATCTTCTTCCTGTGAGGCGACAGCAAAAACGTGCCCAATTTTCTGATCCTCTTGTGGACCTCTAGACCACATTAAACACTCCTGCTGTTTTTAGATAGCTCATTCTAACATTATTTCTGTCTGTTGTAGCAAGATCATATCACTCTCCTGCCAATGTATCTGCAGCCAAGCAAGGGAGAGTGACACAGCACACTCTTGCGACTGTATTTACAAGGACACGAACAGTAAATATTGTCATCTGCTGACTCTTCTGTCTAATACAGTTTCTGTGTTGTTTAAAAATTGCATCTTAAAAGACGAATACATCAGTTATGTTCATATTGGTAGGGATGGAAATCAAGGGCAAAGTCACTGTGCAATAGAAGGAGGAATGAATTCAATATCAAACTGAACAGAGCAGTGGTAATGAAATGTACACAGTACCTCAATATTAGGCATATACAGTGGGGCAAAAAAGTATTTAGTCAGCCACCGATTGTGCAAGTTCCCCCACTTAAAATGATGACAGAGGTCAGTAATTTGCACCAGAGGTACACTTCAACTGTGAGAGACAGAATGTGAAAAAATAATCCATGAATCCACATGGTAGGATTTGTAAAGAATTTATTCGTAATCAGGGTGGAAAATAAGTATTTGGTCAATAACAAAAATACAACTCAATACTTTGTAACATAACCTTTGTTGGCAATAACAGAGGTCAAACGTTTACTATAGGTCTTTACCAGGTTTGCACACACAGTAGCTGGTATTTTGGCCCATTCCTCCATGCAGATCTTCTCGAGAGCAGTGATGTTTTGGGGCTGTCGCCGAGCAACACGGACTTTCAACTCCCGCCACAGATTTTCTATGGGGTTGAGGTCTGGAGACTGGACTTTCAAATGCTTCTTACGGAGCCACTCCTTTGTTGCCCGGGCGGTGTGTTTTGGATCATTGTCATGTTGGAAGACCCAGCCTCGTTTCATCTTCAAAGTTCTCACTGATGGAAGGAGGTTTTGGCTCAAAATCTCACGATACATGGCCCCATTCATTCTGTCCTTAACACGGATCAGTCGTCCTGTCCCCTTGGCAGAAAAACAGCCCCATAGCATGATGTTTCCACCCCCATGCTTCACAGTAGGTATGGTGTTCTTGGGATGCAACTCAGTATTCTTCTTCCTCCAAACACGACGAGTTGAGTTTATACCAAAAAGTTCTACTTTGGTTTCATCTGACCACATGACATTCTCCCAATCCTCTGCTGTATCATCCATGTGCTCTCTGGCAAACTTCAGACGGGCCTGGACATGCACCGGCTTCAGCAGCGGAACACGTCTGGCACTGCGGGATTTGATTCCCTGCCGTTGTAGTGTGTTACTGATGGTGACCTTTGTTACTTTGGTCCCAGCTCTCTGCAAGTCATTCACCAGGTCCCCCCGTGTGGTTCTGGGATCTTTGCCCACCGTTCTCATGATCATTTTGACCCCACGGGATGAGATCTTGCGTGGAGCCCCAGATCGAGGGAGATTATCAGTGGTCTTGTATGTCTTCCATTTTCTGATGATTGCTCCCACAGTTGATTTTTTCACACCAAGCTGCTTGCCTATTGTAGATTCACTCTTCCCAGTCTGGTGCAGGTCTACAATACTTTTCCTGGTGTCCTTCGAAAGCTCTTTGGTCTTGGCCATGGCGGCGTTTGGAGTCTGACTGTTTGAGGCTGTGGACAGGTGTCTTTTATACAGATGATGAGTTCAAACAGGTGCCATTCATACAGGTAACGAGTGGGGGACAGAAAAGCTTCTTACAGAAGACGTTACAGGTCTGTGAGAGCCAGAGATTTTCCTTGTTTGAGGTGACCAAATACTTATTTTCCACCCTAATTTACGAATAAATTCTTTACAAATCCTACCATGTGAATTCATGGATTGTTTTTTCACATTCTGTCTCTCACAGTTGAAGTGTACCTCTGGTGCAAATTACTGACCTCTGTCATCATTTTAAGTGGGAGAACTTGCACAATCGGTGGCTGACTAAATACTTTTTTGCCCCACTGTACATAATACAGGGACCACAGGCAGTTATCTTTGCTGGTAGTTTGGGCTGTAACTAATAGCCTAATTTACCTCACAAAGATGCAGGACCAAGGTCTGACTTATCTATTCAGATGCTCAGACTTGCCCATAATACTCATTTCCTGCTTTTTCTGCTGGTCTAAACAAAACAATGTGCACTTAAGATAATGAAAACGCCCTACGCTGTAATGTCTATGTACACCAATCTCCTTAAAATGCAACTAATACTCTCAGCCAGAGGCAATTTTAATTGATTACAATGCACCAGAGTGGTGGATGCTCATAACTTTACATTCTTTATGAGATCCCTTTGTTCTCGATGCACTTATATCCCCCAGGTTCCCTAAAGAGCAGAGGGCACACCTGAGGAGTTTTAAGCTCAAGGGTATGTTAGAGGATTATTCAAGAAGTAACAGAACTGATGCAAGAGAATACAGTGATTAAAAGTGAAATTTACATATTGCAAAAGCACATTAAACTTAAACACCCTTGCACAGTGTACTTGAACAGTATAATGCCTAAACTCAAATGCATGCCTTTTCTTATCTTCAGATGACTAGAATACAAATATATGTTGACTTGATTAGAAACATTAACTCAGAAGTTGTCAACAATATTCAGACCCACAGTATTCCATAATTCAGTGTAGCTGCTTCACCTTTCAAAGGTATCACATCCCTGTTACTCATACCAGCTACCAGGCTAAGGCACATGATGTGCAAAAAACATTTTACACGCTTTCGTTGGTTTTAGTATGATTGTGTGGAACGTAGATAAAAGCACTGGGCACTCCAATGATGGAATTCACCTCCTAACATTAGCTACAGTATATGTAGCCTATATTTAATTAATATATCTAAAGGCAAAGCTAACATTACTTGCTATTATTTCATTAAAGGTGCAGTCTGTCATTTTTTGAATTTATTTACTAGAAAAAACAATTCTATGCTATAAATATACACTGATTAGTGTGTCACTTACGACAGCAACAGCTAACAGTGGCAAAAACAGCAGTGCTTACCAACAGAAAAGTTTAGGATATTCTCAACAATCACCTCGTTATCTCTGGCATGGGACACAATGAGCCTCATTGACAACCTGTATTTGACTCCTTACACAGGTTTTATAGGCTCTTATTGAGTAAATAAACACAGACACCCAGCATTTTGACAGCTAAGGAAAAGACTGCTAGACTACAAAACAGAACTCAGCTGACTAGAGTCTGCGATACACTGACATCTACTGGCGAGATTTTACACATTGTACCTTTAAACTGAAATGTAAATGTAAATGAAGCTTCAATATGTGATTTCTGCCTGGATTGCAACAGATTTTCGGTTGTGGTAAAGACAAATTGCATAATGCATAACTTCTTTTGCTAGCAGATTCACATCTGGCTCATGCAGCCATTGTTGTCTTTGCATACTGCAGTTATCGGTGGCATTCACGGAGCACATTCTCACCGTGTGCCATGCAAATAGGAAATTCAAAAAAGCAGGATCAGGGTGACAGTGATGTATAGCCCATCCGCTATTGAGAACACGAATACGTATTGCAGTGTATATTTCTCCCAGTGAGGATTCTGCTGCTACTTTATGATTCTGCACTGTTAGTGAAGCTCAAGAGGTTGATATCGAAACTAACAGCACTATTCCAGCAGCACCCTCTGATGTGTCTGCTCAAATTTGCTTTAAACCTGACCTTCTCTTAAATGCACCAAGGGATATGACACATAAAACTAACTTTTTCCTATTAACAGAAAGAAATTAAAGCCAGGACAAAGAAGGAGGGATGTAGTTTTTTCTATTTTATAAGATTCTGACCCATTTGTGTCATTGCAAGGTGATGATGTTGCTTAGCTGACTTGCTCAAGTTAAATTTAACTTTACAACAAAGGCCATTATTGCGCTTTCGCTATGACTCCACCTTTGTTGTCTTCTTTTTCAAAACTCAGCACTGTCAAATGGTCTGCAAAGCACTATGAAATCAGTAGCAATGAATCATAAAGCTTGCACAGACATCTGAAATCTACAGTAATAAACTATAACGGTCCAGTCGAGCTTCAAGGTCAGTCTCTGTGAAAAAGGCTCTGCTGTGCAGTCAGCTACATCTTTGTTTTTTGTGGGAATTCACTAAATCCTCACCAGCCACCAGCGTCCTCCGGACAGCGTCACACCTTGATCAGCTTACTTCAAAGGCAACGCAGGCCGTTCTTTAGGAGATGAAATCTGCCTTTTCTTGTGTAGCTACAAATTATACTTCAAAGGCGTTAAAATGATGAATGAACTGTTAATGCACATCATAATAGAGGAGAGAGGTGCGCAAATTAATGACTAAAACAGAGAGGAGGTTTTCAGCTGCAGAGCTGATTTAAGTGGTTAATTGGGAAAAGGCACTTTCAGCTTCGGTGTGTGGAATTTTCCCAGGCCGTCTCCAAACAAAGCATCAGACGAGATGAGGCTATTACTGTTTCTACCTCAGAAAACAAAAAGCTATCATTAGCAGATTTGGAAAGGCAGCAGGTAATGTTGGGCAATAATGGCATTTCCTGAAGATGGAGCTTATTTCTAATCAAAATAACAAATCGGGAAGAACTATGAATAATCACCTCTGTGAAATAATTAAACAATTTTTCCTAAATCACTAAATATTTCAACGGAAGAGCAAATCATAAAATGTGTATGACATGTATGATTAGTCAGTTGGTACACCTATAAGCAAGCTGACTTACACAGTGTGTTAAAAAAGAAGCAGTGCTTATACTTTGCGCGTGTGCAAAGATCAAGTCAATGAGTAATGACTCATGGATCATTCCCAGCTTCGCCTGTGGGAAAGCCTGGAAGCAGTGAAGAGCTGAGCTCTGACCCACAAGGCCTCCTGGCAAGATTCTCATTACTCACAGAGCAGGTGTCCCTCTACTCAGAATGCACTCAGGAGAAAAAACCCTACAGTGGCAGAAATACAGAAATATGAGTGCATGTAGAGTCTCACTCTACATGCAATTTCATTAAGAGGCACACCAGGAGCCAATTAAATAAATGTGAAGACAAGAGAAATTATGAAATTCCTTCATGACAGGACTACATGGTGTCTTACATATGAATATGAAATGGTAATTGATGAGCTCACTATAACTAATAAAAAGACCCTCTACTTTCTTGTGATGCTGACACCTAAATAACATGAAAGGCGGTGGGGGGAATAAGTGTTTACATTGTGTAATAAATTGGAAACACATCCTGCGCACTGACTGCTGACATTATTTATTAATTCTAAACCTGAGTGAGGCAATCGCAGACTGAGAATTATAATAGTAATTTCTATTGGATACGGACTCTGACCCGGGGCTCATGAATAAGGGGAAGAGGAACTTTAAAGGAATGTTAATGGGATTCACAGAGACAATGAATGTACAAAGGTTACTATCCGGTTGTTCAGTGATGACGCGACGAATCCTACTTCCGGGTCTAAAGTAGTCTGCGTTTAATATGGCTTTTGTGTTGTTAACATGTTTAATGTTATGTATTTTATTCTATTTAATCTCAAAAAGCTCCTAAAACAGTCAGTGATCACTGTTGACCTCCCTCGGCTTTTATTACCGCTAATCATTTATTTAAGCTCAGTTTTTAAAACCTTAGGATGTAACTACAGCCCAGCCCATGCAGCAGTATATGAATGACTAACCTCGTATTGTGGATGGATTATCTCAGTTGTTCTCCTGGCTGAAGTTTGGTCCTTTTACAGCATCCTGCCATGCGATTACATTTGTTCCTGACCACCGAGAACACTCACGGTAACTTTTATCGAGTGGAAAAAAAAGTTAGCTTGTTTATATTATGCTAACGTAGCTGTGTCGCTAGCGGTCACGCAGCACATCATTATATACCAGCTAGGCCAACTTCAGTAACCCTACAAACGTTACTGCTGTTTAGTTTTCTGTCTTCATTTATGCTGGAAGTAATAACAGAGCTGTACGTTTTAATTTGTTTCCAAAACCCCGCAGTCAGGACATGCTATATTGTATTTAGATAGAAGCTAGCGAGCTAACTTCCTGCTAACTTCTAACTCCGTTAAATGTCATAAATTCCGTTTTCATGGATGCCTGGATGTTAAACTCAATTGTTACACCTGGGAGAGCAGAACGCTGATCATTTTATTAAAGATGAAAGACTTTAGACAGTTTTTCAACTCTCAGTAATGCCACAGTGATCGTTTGATATATGGACCTGCAGCGGAGTTTAGACCCAGACACGGCTAGTGACGTCAGACTGAACAACCGGATTGTGTTACATTTGTGTACAGCATAGAGTTCGCATGGTTGACCACACATGTCAATCTTTTCCACCTTGGAGGCAGGAGAAAAAAAACAGGACAAGTGACCTACCAGGTAATGGTAATGGAGGTGAAGACTGAAAAAAGTTACAAAGAAAAAACTATTGGTAGATCCCAAATTGAGCTTTCACTGAATGTTAGTATATGACTTGTGATGGGAAGTGTGTATGTGGGCCTGAGTTAGCAGCAAATGTGAATTTGTGTCGTACTTCTTTGATCCAAGTGCAGCATGATGGGTGAATTAAAAGTCGTTTGAACCATTGTTACATTTTTGTTTACATGTAGGATTTCAGCCGTGGTAGCGGATTGTTGAAGTGAGGTTACGTTTCCACCGACTGGGGCATTAAATAGCTCTTGAAATCTGCAATGTGTGTCTATGAATAACATAGTAACACATATCTTTCCACAGTAAAGAGTATTACAATATGTTTTAGGGAGTATTATACACGTTCTAATTGCACTTCCAAATAGTACATATCTGAGACTTCGACAGTATGTACTGCAGTTTGGTTCACCCGTTTTATGAATAATGAATTGTAATTAGAGCTCTAATTATGCTCTGAAATATTCACAGGTTTTTGCTTAATAGGTCTCCAAATGCTTTTGGCTGGGGTGAAAATGAGACAACAAATGACACATAAAACTGGGGGTGTAGGAACACAGGGAGAGAGAGTCCAAATGTTTCTAAGAAGCAATAAAAGATCTCTGCCAGTAATGACATGCAAACATATCCAGCAGAGAGTTTGAGCACGCAAAGCTGTGATGAAGCAAAGGCTGACACAGTAACACAATAGATAATTCGATTTTTCTAATAATTCTATTAATAAAACTATAACATTTTTAATGGCCTGTTTAGCAGTGGCGTGACTTGATGGATGGTGGTTAGTTTGTTGTTCCTCCATTGCCCAGATAATTTTATTTCACGGTCACAAATGAGCACCAGGATTTTTATTTGTTTATTTATTTTTTATATTGATGCTGATTTTTGAATGTAAAAAGCTAGGATGGCTAAACATAGAAGCTGTACTCAGATCCACAACCAGTGTAATATGGTGTATTTCAAAGAGGCAAATCAACCGGTTTCCCATCCAGTGACAAGATTTCTTTCTTTCTTTGGATTTCTGGACTGTCATCATAAAATGTGATGTGATTCTGCCGTACTTTAAGTTGCTGCTCCTCTCCATACCATTACCAAAGTATGAAGAGTGGGTGGTAATGAACGGGTGCCTTCCTATCACCTTGAATCAGTCTGGTCATTCTACTCTGACCTGTGGCACCAACAAAGCATTTTCACTTTTTTGGGACTCTGTAAACCTGATTGATTGTTTGGGATAATCCCAGTAGACTGTCAATGTCTGAAATACTCAGTTTAGTCCATCTGGAACCAACAACCATGCCAAAGTCAAAGCCACTCAAATCACCTTTCAATTCACTTCAGTTCAGTTCAATTTATATGGTACCAAATCACAACAACAGTCACCTCAAGGCACTTTATATTGTAAAGTAAAGACCCTACAATAATACAGAGGAAACCCCAACAGTCAAAGGACGCCCAAAGAGCAAGCACTTTGTGACAGTGTGAAGAAAAACTCACTTTTAACAGGAAGAAAACTTTGGCAAAACCAGGCTCAGATAGGGGTCTCTGCCGCAACTGGTTGGGAGTCAGCGGGAGACAGGGGGAGACAGACTTTCCCATTCTGATGTTTGGCTTGAACTTCACACAGTTGTCTTGACCCTGAGTTGCTACCATGTGATTGAGTGATGGTTAGCTGTATCATAATAGATAGGTAGATTGATTCTTATTGTATTGGACTGTTGTTTATAATATTCCTGTGTACTTTTTTGATTTTAAGATTTTATTATTCTTTTTTTATGGCGTTGCACTGGTTAGCACCCTCATACCTGATCTTTAAATTGGTACACTCCTGCAAGATCACTGAGGACTGAGGATCGAATGCTCCTCGCTGGCCCGAGGTCCAGATTAAAGCACAGAGGAGAGCAGGCCTTTGCTGTGACTGCTCCTAAATTGTGGAACAAACTGCCCCTTCACATCAGGACCTCCCCAACATTAGACACTTTCAAAACCCATCGGAAAACCCGCTTTTGGCTCAGAATGAGTTTGTACTACTTGTTTTGTCTTATTTCTTTCTCAAATCTTCTCATTTTATGCTTCTTTTTCTTAAATTTTTATCATGTCTTCCTATGTTTTTATCTCTTTAGGTTATCTTAAATGTACAGCACCTTGGTCAATAGCTGTTGTTTTAAATGTGCTGTTTATATAAATTTGACTTTGACTTAGTATGACCTATTTGAGTAAACAGCCTAAAAATATGTGTAAAAAAATCACTTTTCCTCACAAGGGACGCTTTAATGATTATATTAATTATATTTAAACTACAGGATGAAATATTTACTGAAAATTGTTTTTTGGTTGTTAACTTTAATTCCGGCTTTCCTTACTGCAACTACTCCAATACGTACTTTGGCACAACAGCAACAACAACAACAACAAAAAAAGCTGGAAAACTTTTGTTCTTAGGGTCTGGAGAGTTTGGTTCCCTGTGATCGTGCCATGTGTTACTCTTACAGATAATAAATGTGCAGATCTTGATTCCTGCTGCTGTTCAGCCTGTAAAAACCACCCAGTAGCTGCCACATGTGGATCTGAATAAACTGGTGTTCTAAATATTAGTTTTGTCAAGTTTTTGTTTAGATTTTAAGGAATCATGTGCAAAAGCAGTCATGTCAGAGATGGGAGATGCTAGCATTTGAACATAGGTGCAAACCAGCAGCCTTCATATGTTAGCATGCATAAACCTGTGACCATGATAAACATTAGCACAAAGCACCACTGTGTTTCATAGAGCAGTCAGCTGGTTCAGCATGCTTCATCTTATGTTATGACATAAAAAAAGATGGAGAGCTGTCCTAGAGTCGTTTTTAAGAATATCCTGATACACAAAGTGATTTTGTCCTCTATAAAGGAACTAGCAGCTGATGCACTGTTGCCTTGATTAAAACATTTAAGCATTAGAACAGCTGGCTCAGCACTTTAGCAGTCTATCCACAGCATCCATAAGCATGCGGCTGCATCTGATGTGACAGGGGCAACTTCCTACAGCATAACAGTTATGATACTAAAGATCAAAGTTGCTATCAATTTCCAAAGAGACATGTAGAGATGCGTGATCGGAGCCAATTAGCAGTTGTTTCTTGCCTCTGAGATTATCAGGGAGAGGGAGCACTGTAAAGTACAAAGCACCATCATGTGTCAAGTGGATCTGTACATCAATAAATATGGGCCTTCCTGGCTGAATAATGAGGGAGAATTTGTAGTTTTTGCTGTTCAGGGAATCCTAAAGGTTATCGGCAAACATTTATAACAGAGGCAATAACTTTGTGTGTGTGTGGGTGAGTGGGGGAGGGGGTGTCGAGGAGGAGATGAGCCACTGCTATCTGCTTGACATTTCAGTTGGTATGGGTATTTGAACTGCTGGTTGGCTCTGACAAATGCCATGGCTGTCACAGGCTCAGTTTTAATTACACCTGACTGGGTCTTTCAGGGGCTCAGGGATGAACTTAATTAGCTAGCAAGCACTTGGCTAGTTCTGGCACTGGTTGGTACAACCTACGCAGTTTCTTCTCTGGCTTTCCGTTGGCATTTTAATGGTCTTGGTCTATACAGGCTGGGAGAATTAACAAGCGAGAAGAGAGCAAATGGAGTCGAGGAAAAATGGAGTGAGTCTGATTTTCAACACCAAGTTAAATTTAATGTATGCTAGGTGTATAAATGGAGAGCTTTTAAGTGCCACTCGATATATTAAAAATTAAACTGCACTGACCATAGAGTACAAGCTAAAATCACCCAATGGGATACACCTTGGCATTATAAAACAGTATGTTCAGTAAATTCCATTAGGGGGGCTTTCCTAAGCCGTGTGTACTCTGGAAAATGGGAAGGTCAAGTCAGAAGTTTACCACTTTTTTCATATGTTGCTCATGTAGCCTTGAATTCACCAGACAATCCCCATCATTATTTTGGGATGGATGCTAACATGGACTGCACTGGGAAAGTCGACCAATCCAGCTGCCTCAGACATGAAACCTTTGCATAATTTCAGTAAGAAAGCTCTATATAATAGCTTGCAAAAATATGTTGTGTGGTTTCGGTGTTCCCATAATTCTGGGACAGTGTCTACTTCTTCCTCTTTCACCTGCTCCCTTTAGAGGTCACCACAGTTGGTCTGCCTGAAGCAATGTGTTAAGTACATCTTGTCACCTTCCCTTTCTGTCACAAATCACCACTGACAGGTGTCTCCACTAACTCCATGCTGCCTGCACTCTCTGTCATTGCATTGGCCATGTATATGAACTTGCCTGCCTTCAGTTTTACAACCTGTCTCCTGCTCATTCACTCACATGTGTTTTGTCTTGCTTCTCCTGACTTTCATTCTTCCTTTCTCCAGGGCATACCTCCACCTCTCTTCCACCTGCTCCCTCCTCTCACTACAGGTAACAATGTCATCTGCAAAATGTCTGTGAAGGTTCTCCTTCATCCAGGTCAACGTAGTCTTCTTTCCAAGCTCCTTAGAGCAGCGGTCCCCAATCCCCGGGCCTCAGACCGGTACCGGTCCGTGAGTCGTTTGGTACCGGGCCGCGAGAGTTGAGGCTCAGGTGTGAAATGTATGGTTTTCCGGGTTTTTATCGGTTTTCAGCGTTATTTTGTTATCGTTTTTATCGTTAACTCTGTTTTCCTGGGTCTTTTCACGTGTGTTATGAATAAATCTTCTTTTTTTCGGTACCGGTACTAGTTTTATTTTGTTGTATTTATCCGCGACACCTTAAAGGCCGGTCCGTGAAAATATTGTCGGGCATAAACCGGTCCGTGGCACAAAAAAGGTTGGAGGACGCTGACTTAGACAATGTCATCTGCAAGCATCATAGTCCACAGATACTCCCGCCTGACGTCATCTGTCATCATGCAAACTAGAAGGGGGTGAGACCCTGATGTAAATCCACCCCGACTTAGAACTGATCTGTCAGTTCTACTACACAGCTCCCAACTGTCGCTGTCCTCATACATGTCCAGCACACCTTCACATTCTTCTCTCCAACTCCTGGCTTCCTCATGTAGTACCACAGTTCCTCTCCACAGATCCTCACATGCTTTCTCAAGATCCACGACGACACTCCTTCTGAACTTCTCTCTGTGTAAATTAATTGTATTTCACTCATGGAATAGTTTACTTTAAAAAAAAAAAAAATCAACAAGACTTCTCATATTTTTACCAGTTTCTTAAAATGGTTCTCAGTTAAATGAAAACAAAGTACAAACCAGTATTCGGGCAATATGGTATTCATGACACTTCAATTTCATCTATAGCACATGACAGATTGAGATAATGTAGACACCAGAGTATCCCAGTAGCTCTCCCTGTGCGTATGACAAGGCCATAGCGATGATTAAGTGGTTGGCACATTTTAATGAACACAAAGCCATTCAAGTGGAAGCAGATTTTAATTGAAATCTCCTTCTGTTTAATAACTTAACTTATTCACTGAGTCATGTTTCAGGAGATATAGAAGGTGAATGTGTGCTGAGTGAACAAGTAATTCTGTTTCACTTCACAAGGCTGCTCCGTGCCCTGGGGGGGGCTTGCTGTACTTTCTGTCACAGTTCACTTTTCCTGCTTGCACCATTTCCCAACAACATCCACCTCTCTTCTTTATACACTTCCATGCACAATTATCACACAGAAATTGGACAATTCATTAGTATTATGTCAAGATTATGTTAGCAGTGTGTTAAGGTTCAGTGTTGTTCACCAGCATTTTTGTTTTTGGAAGTTTTTGGCACCAACTAAATTCAAATTTTCTTAATGAAAAAAAAACACAGTCCAGTGCAAAGTTATATAAAAACCCAATAATTTATTATCATTTCTTTTGCAAAGATCACCATTATAACACATTTTACCTGGCTACAAATGTTCCACCTACGCTTTACTTCAGACCATCAGACATCGACTTAAAACGTTACAGGACTTGGTTTTCAAAAATTTCAAATTTACAATACTTCACTTAAAAAGTATTCATTTGGATGGAGTTTACTATACACGTAACTGGACTATAAGACTTTTGATAAATGGCAACCCGTTTATCTCACCAGTTCTAAAATGCTGTGTTCTGAGTCCTGCTCAGTGGCAATCATCCTAACACCACTTTGATCTAACTGCAAATATGAATCAGAACTATTATACAATATATATGAATGTTTCCAGTTGTCAAAAACTCAAATCATACAATGTATGAATAAGTCTGAACAAAATATCTCTGTTGCAAAGATACACAGACAGTTTTGCGGTTGAAATCAAGTCGCCACAGAACTGGCAACTTGATCGCCGTTGATTCGTGTCTGGTTGTTAAGGCTATGCTGAGTTAAGGTGTATGTGGGAGAGTAAAAAGTACTGATATGTAAAAGCTATGGGAAGGTTCATCTGTTGTCATACATGTAGAAAATAAACCCACAAAATAAAACTGAATACAAAAATTTTACCCAAAGCTGCCAAACCAGACAAACAAAGCATATCAGGACATTTTTTTTAAATGTCCTCTTTACTAATGAATCAAAAGTATTTAAAAGTTTTAAGACATGTGATTCTGTGTCCAAAACTGTATTTCCCCACTAAACTGTTAGTGCAGCAGCTTTGATTTGTTCCCAATTTGTAGCTTTGTTGTTGAGGTTATAGAAACAACACGTGCTTTGCTGTAAAATGAGGTATCCAACTTTTTTAAAGATGTTTTTGCAAATTGCTGATAACAATTCAATTCAACGTGCAGCGCCAAATCTTTACCCCCTCCCACCTCCTCGTTTCCATGGGAATTGTCTTTAAAATTCAGGACAATGAGGAGTAACTATGTCCACGTCTCCTTTGCTTTGAATAGGAGACAAAGACTGCATACGTATACGTTAGTTTGTATTTATTTAAAAAAGTAAAAAGCAAATGACCGGCTGATGCTCCATTGGTAAGTGTGCATATTACATAAAAGAAAAAAAAGTCTCTTAGAACTGTCTTGAGTTAAGTGGTTACAACATAAATATGAAAATAGAATTGAAAAGATAAACATGTTTCGCGTAAAATAACAAAATAATTGTATTGTCATTGTATCATAGAAAAAATGCTTTTTCCCAGAGTGATGTGAAAAAAACAATCTTGGAAAAACATCAAAATGTCATGATGCCGCTGATAAATTCTTTACAAAATGCTTTTTTTGGGTTACAAAGTGTGAAAAATATTCCTATTGTCCATGTAAAAATGCCACATTTAACGAGGCAAGTATGTCGTACCACATGGGGTAGAATGTGTGTGTTTGTTTTGTTTTTTTATACAGTAGTGACTGAAAGGAAGGCATTGTGTACCTTAGCTCCCTCTGGGGCCTTGGTACCATGAGTCATCAGCTCCTGGATTGTCATCCAGTTATCCAAGATCTTCTTGTTGCGTTTCTTCATCATCTTCTTGTGGCTGAGCTCTATGATGCTGACTTCCTTTCGACCCTCACTGCTGCTCTGAGGGTTCTCCCTCAAGCTCTCCAGCCGACTGCGCTGCATGAACTCTCGCCTCTTCCGCTGTTCTTTCGCTCTGACGAGGTGCTGCTTTCTTTCCTCTTTACTCCAGTACCTCCCCATCTTCATTTCACTCATTGCGTCGTCATCTGTCGTCATTCCCCCGCTGCGTTCCTCTTTAATCTTTAGGGCTCGCTCCTTCAGGATCTTGTCTCTCACAGGCCTCTTGGTGATGTAGCGGGTACCGTCACTACGGATCTTGACCTTCCACTCCATCTTGGGCTCTGTAATGGGCCTCTGAGGCTCTTTACAGACGCTAAGTAGACTGAGCTGGCTCTGAGCGTACTCTACAGCTGAGCGCTGTTGTATCAGCTGCATGTAGCTCTGGTAGTGGCGGGCGTGAGCTGGGATGTTGGTCTGCCTCTGCTGGGAACTGTGAGAAGGTGAGAAGTATGGATTTCGGGAAGCGCTTTGGTTTAGTTTCCCTCTGCTCTCTTCCTCAGCCTGAGGTGTTTGGTCTGACTCAGAAGGATTGCTGTGGTCAGGGCTGCTGCTCTTACCCAGGACTGGAGCGCGGCACGCTGGGATGGGGCTCAGGCTAAGAGAATGACCAGCAGCGAGGCCGCTGCAGAGGTTCCTCTGGTTTGTAAGACTAACCATTCTCTGGAGTGAGTGCTCCGGGGAGCGGTCCATTGCCAGAGGGGTGCTGCGTGAACTCTCTGCTGTGTTGTAGGCACTGGAGCTGTCCTTGTCCGATTTCTCTAGCCTCTCGTTAATGTCGGCCAGCTTACCCTTTGAGGGCTCACCGCGGTGAAAGCTTTGGATTTTGGTGGAGGGTGTAGAATGGCCCACTGAGGGAGACTGCTGACCCTTACGAAGTTTGTGGGCCTGCATGATGTTCTGACATTCAAGCTCGATGCTGCGCAGTTCCTCATTGAGCATACGCAGCTCGTGCTGTACCCCCGCCTGCTCCCCCATGCTGCACTCAATAGTGCTCCGGCGGCTGTAGAACAGGTCGTACTCGCCGCTGTTGCGTATTTGACATTTCAGTTCCAAGAGCTGCTGGAAGCGATCACCTTCTGCTTCATCGTCATCCTCATCCGTTTTGTCGTCTAGCCGCATGGAGCTGGTGGTAGAGTGCGTGTCCCGACTGTCTTTCAGGCACTGGGACAGACGTTTCTGGATATGTGCCATGACATTATGCTGCGAGTTCCCCATCCTGTCCTTTATGCTCAGTACATTGTCCTTATGATGAGGGAGTGTGGAACAAGTGGGCTTATCATCCTCTGTTCTCTGAAATAAGTTGAAGAGAATCAGCGTGAATTACTTCTAGATAGATAACAACTATGGGATATGCAGCTGTGTACAACATAAACATGCGTTGTACATGAATGTGCAACAGCTACGCTCTTTTTGAAAGCAAGGTAATTAAACCTAAATGTACAGACTTTCTGTTTGGTAATACAGAAACATGCTTATTCTGAATTTATTCTCTGATTTAATCATGGAGCGAGGGGGAAAAAAAACAATAACAAAAAGTCACAAGAACTTTTTAAGAGTTCAAGAAGTGCATCCCTCTTCTGCATTCCCCTGAAGGAATACATATGTTGTTGTGCATAACTCTGTTAACCAGCTCTGTTACTTCAGGGAGTGTCTCCTCTCTGCCATGTCTTTGAAGTCCCATTTATATGGATTTTTGAGGTATGCTATCCTCTCAGCAAAACAGAATTTTAAATCACGGTTACTAATGTTTGGAATTTAAATGGTTCAACGGTCCCCCTCCATAAATATTCATAATCGGAATTTAACGCTCACATTTCACAGGGAGAAGCTTGTTTTGACTCGGTTTTGCAAAGAAAGTTGATGAACAGTTTGTCTTATGATAGAAATGGCATCAAAGATAATATTGGCTGTGTATAATGATCTGTCGCAATGAGCTGTCCTTTTTTTTCTCCTTGCTGAGTTTTAGAAGCTTCGTTATACTGAACAGTGCAAACAAAGAGCTTCAGAATTTCTTACATGGAGATAAGCTTTTTCATTCACTTGCTCATTACTGGCAGGGTCAATATGTCTCGATGCTGTCTGACCTGTTCATTCTCCTGTTCCTCTTGTAAGGCAGCTAATTCCATTTCCTCTCTTTGCTGCTCCTCCAACATTTCCATCTTCAGTTGCTCCAGGAACTCGCTATGTTCATCATCCAGCCAGGCTTCTTCCAGCTATAGGTGAAGGAAGAAGGAAAGCATATGGTGAAGGAAAGGGTTTAGGCTAGTGGCTTAGTGACATTTTTGTTATCCTTTTTGGGTAATAACAAGCGTCATGATTCACATTTGACAGATATACAGTCCTCATCTTTTAAACATGGACTCTAATCGTAGAATCAGAACCACGTAACTTGATGGCCACCACTTTTAACCTGTTAGGCCGTATCATCCACATCATCCATCATCTATTTGTACATCTGATGCAAACCAAATGGTATCCATATCTGATGACTTCAGATTTACTACTAAAATGCATTTAATTAAAGAGCCTAGTATTGCTTCCAGTTCCTCTGCACTGCGGCAGAGTCCTTCCACTTAGTTTGTCATCGGCCCTGGGCCTGAACTCACTCCACATTAGCATGCCATTAGCTTTTATGGCTTACCGTTGGAAGTCAATTACAGTGGCGCTACATAAAAATAAAACATGATGAGGTCTCAGTCGTGGCTTGCAGTAGGAGTGGTTACATGTGGTGGGAGGGCGTTGGTGGCTACACCAAACTGCTGAGGTCTTCTTTGAGCAAATACACAGTACAGTACAGTAAAAGCCTGAATTTGAAACCATACAGGTTATGTAAACTGTAGATTATGTCCAGACAGTTCAAAAGCAGCTGGGTTATCTTAGCTCCACGGTTGTTCTTTTGTAAGTCTTTGTCACTTCAAACTTAGTTTCTTTTCTTTTCCAAAGACAAGTCGAGGAAATTAGTTTTTACTATTTGACTTCAGTGCATAATAAGTCAGTGTGAGTTGAATGTGTGATTATTTCTCACCTGCATCTCAGGTCTGGCAACCAGCAGTATGATGTTCCTGCACTCGTCACTGGAGAGTGCAGCCATGGCTTCCTCCCTGTCCTGTACATCCTGGCCATTAATCTGAAGACGACAAACACGATTAAGACCATATTAGGTGAAACACAAACAAGCAAAAATTTCAACACAGGCACGAACACACAGGTTCATCGCTCTAATGCAAATGCCCTTAAGAAAAACAAAATGCCACACTGAAACACATTGGACAGTAGTGCCCTTTTCCTGGGCAAATTGTCAACCCTCTCTGTAATAAATCTGGACCCAGCAGCGATTATGAATGAGACACCGGCCGTGGGCTGACGGAGGTGTTGTGTCCACCAAAGCATCCAGCAGCATACATACATCTAGCCGTACAATTAACTGGCCACTGACAGGTGGCGTCCATCTTTTTGCAGGCAGAGTAATGGCCCTGTCACTGGTGGATAATAGTGCCAGAGTACCCGTCTGCCTCACAAACCTACGCACACCGCTTCCCTTTGTTCAAATCAGCCACACAACATGTACTGTTGAGACAATTAGACCAGTAGCACTCGTGGATCCACTTCACATAGCTATTATAGGCCAGGCAGACTATTTCCGTCTCTCTCTTTCCCTCCCAAGATGGTCAAATATATATAAAAGAAACAGAGTCTGTACAACTTTCACTCACTTAGACAAGCTGTCTTATAATTTCTGTATAAAGTCTTCGGCTCTCCAGGCATCTTGAAGGAGTTTTAAAGCTCTTCTTTGGATGTTGACTGCCTTTTGTTTTATTCTTTGTTAAGATGATCCCACAGTGTCTCAATTATGCTGAGGTGGGGGATCTGAAGAGGCAAATTCACGACTAGAACAACAGTGTATTTTTTCTGTCCAGATATAGTTTTACTGCATTGGCAGCGTGTTTGGAATCACTGGCATCATTCCAAAAGACCGGTTGCTACTGATTTTCAGTTTACTTGTTCTGTAATTTGGTAAAGCCTCAGTCTTTTCTCCCTGTTTCCCATCTTTAACAATGGCTTCTTGACAGCCACCCTTCCACTGAGACCATTTCTGATGAGGCTTTAGCAAACAGTAGTTGGCTCAACCGGCACATCTCTTAGGTCCTTTGTCGGGTCTTTAATTAATTTTTTCCGTTTCTCTAAAGAACACGACTTTCAGAAACTGTTTATCTGCTGTAGATCATTATTTTTAGCTCTCTCATTTCTTCTTTTGTCCCATATTTTTAAATGTATTTAAGGAAACGCCACCATGCTGAGATATGCTAAGTTTTTGGCTAACAGGTAAGAATGACCATGTTGCTGCAAAAATATTACTGTGTACTGTGCATTTAGTTATACATTCAACAAAGAAATTGGAACAAAAAGATGAAAATCCAAATTAAAATAGGTTCTTTGATAAGTTGTCTGCTATGTGCGGATACAACAGTTACTGTTTTATGCTGCTATAATATGCCCAGCGATGTCAGGAGAGAAATTTCAGGGGTGAAAATAAGTGAAAAAGCAGTCAATGTCCAAAGAAAAACTTTGAAAGATCTTGAGAAAGTGTAAAGAACTATTGCTCAAGACCACTTTAAAAAAGTATGGCTCCTTGGAAGCAAAATATGTATGTTGGAAGCATGTTTTTTTTGCCTGGTGTTCAAGACAGACAAGTGAAAAAAAAGATGAAATTGTCTTTATACAAGGGTGCAGGTTTAACTCTCTGGGATGAGCAGCTAATCCATAAAGCTAATGCAGAGCCCTGGGTTCCATCTGTTCCATCACAATAAAGGGAAGACAGCCCCAAAATTGCTTCCATACAGACACAGATTATTGGTAAAACATACAAGTCCAAAATTCTGGAGGTGGTATCTCAGATGTTTTCAGTTTGTTTTATGGCAACCATGAATCCATTAACACTGGCTTAACAAGCTATTATGAAGCTATTATGGTGACAAACACTGTAATCGCATACCTATCCCACAGAAACAACACGATCCAACCCAGAGCTCTAACAAACGTCGGTCCTTGTCAGTAGCCATTCCAAATCTCAAGCCTGGATATCTAGCTAGGGGCTAATAGCAGTTACTGCCTCTCAGCTATCCCACAGGAGGCAGCAGCACAGTGTCACTCCCAACCAGAACTCTTAAAAAACCCTGCTGGTGCTGAGTCGGTAACTAAAACAGCCAGGGGGACATTTCTCCCTCTTTAACAGTCACAGCGGGTGCAAGTTCCCCCTTTAATGTGCTGCCATTAAAAATGAATGGGCTCTCTTGCTGGGAGACAGTGGTTGAGTGTGACAAAATAGAAGAAGAATTTTATTTTGAACCTAATAAAAGCCAGTGTGGAGGTGACCAGCGAGTGCTTTACTGCACCTGTAAAATGCGATCCCCCTCCCGGATTCGTCCATCTCTGGCAGCGATGCTGTTTGGACTTATCTGTGAAGGTGGAGAAGGCACAAAATTATACATGAAACACTTTCAATCTTCATTCGAGAGAGTCTAGATGTGGCTGGAAGTATTGTGTGATAGCTGTCCAGACCATTCCCGACCATTTGATGTGTTCCTTTTATTGTTTCCTGAAAGCCTGAGGAAGAAGCTAAATCATCACCTTTATCATCCAAGACATCGATTGCACCTGCCTCAGTTATTATTTTTTTGACAACTTGATAAAAAACAAGTCTCTGCATATAGCATCTCCAGCCCGTAACTCAACTCCAGTACATCGTGCACCTGCTCCTCATGTAACTAATGCTAGTCAACAAGAGGGCAGAGCACTCTTTCATTGACCAATCAATCGGCATCTGGGGCCATTCGTTTCACTTTTTCCTATCAGATAAGATCTCGGCAGACAAGGAGGTGTTCAAGCACTCCATCTTCATGATAGTTCACTCCTACACAGAGGGCCGCTCATTAGACTGGGACAGAAGTCCCCAGGCAGGAATTAGTGAAGGGCTGGAGGAAAAAGAGGAAATTGAAGGTAATTTCTCAGCAGTCAAGGAGAGAACTTCAGATCGTGAATAACTTACAACCGTTTACGTGTTGAAGATGACATTGTTAGTGGCAAAACCGCTGTTTACGGAATGAGTTTCTTAGCTTTGCCTCTTAGCTTTATTCTTTTTTGTACGTTTGTTTCCTTTTTTAACTGTTTTTGAACTGTGAGGAAAAAGGGCAAGAGGCTCTGGCAGAGCAGTAAAGAAACAGCAGGTGAACTGAAAAGTCTAGAGAATCAGCCACATGTATTCACCCACTGTGCTATGAGACAGTAAAATGGAAAATGGCCATTCAACAATCTAAATTTGGAAAATTCTACTTGTTTTAAAATAACCTTGTATTCTTCCCCCACTCAACTCCCAGTGCAGCCAGCATACAGTGACATTCAGACACCTCATGTAAATGCAGTGCACTCCTCTTAGCCCTACTTTTTATAGAGTAAACACTTAAAGATGCTGCCAGGAGCCAGCGACCACAGTGATTTATATTCTACTCAGCTCTCAAAGAGAACACCTTGCATGGTCCAAGTCGACTTCAAACGAATTTGAAAGTTGAGGAGAGCGGAGAATGGCATTTTCTATGCTTCCAACAAGTGGGAGAAAAATAGTCTCTCTCTTTACATGTATGCCAGTGCCTGCTTGTTGTCAGCTGCACTGAGACTGGATGAACAACAAAGACAAGACCTGAAAGCACTTCTGTGTTTTTTTTCTTCTTCCTCTTTTTTGTTGTTGTTTGCTGTCTTGGCATTCATTTTGTTTCTGGTGAACTGACAGTATGATCACGCACACACAGATCAATGCTAAACTGTTCAGTAATGTCAGATTTGATAAAAAGAATTCAATTTTAAAACTTCACCAAATAAAGAAATTGTTGTTTCTTACATTGAAGATGAATATTAAATTTTGTGTGAGATTTTTCATTAGACATTTCATCAAAGTACTGATGAGGGAAGATACTTAATATTTAAGTGTTAGAATATGTATATACTGGAGTATGCTAGAAATATCATCTTTCAAATGGTTAGCAGCCCTAAATCTGGTTGCTGGATTAAAAATGGCTGTCAGGAAGAAGATACAGGATACATAGTGTCTCATTCATTACAGATTTTGGATCCTTACTCTCATCCGTCTGCTGTGCTGTATTGACTACATGAACTAACACAACACAAGGGCCAGTAGAGTTTTTACTTGGCATGACTGAAAAGGTCCAATGACTACAATGCTGTTCCCTGTCAGCTTCTCTCTCTCAGTCTAGATTTGTGCAGCCTTTATCGCACTCACGGCATCCAAACGAGCTGTCGTCACCTTGGTTAATGTCATCGTCACCTGTGTCATCAGCTCGAAATGATAATTTTTTATGTTTGTGTTTACAGATGTCACCACATAAAAGAAAGATCTCCAGTCTCTTCTTCACACTGAGGAATGCAGATTGTTAAGTTAAACACTAAGTTATGATTGTGTTGAAACAGGACAAATTTGGATTGCTGCATCTCATATTCTGTCTGATTTTGCTAGCGTTGGTGCCTCGACACACCACCTGTAACCGTTTTGGACACAGAGGGTTAGCAGGCCGGTTTGAAAGACTGATAGAGCACGCAGATTAGAGGGGTGGCTGTGGAATACATGGCAGGTCTATCAGGCAGGAGACTGCAGTTCGTGACTTGTTTTAGAGCTTTGTGTCCTGAGCTCCGTTTTCCCTTCCCCTGCTGCTTAGCTTGAGACATCGAAAACTTCACGATTGGGGTGAGGAAACTGCCTTTGTTTAAAAATGACTGAAAAATGACACTTTGACAGCACATTTAAATTTGATCCCAGAGGGTACTTAAAAAGCATCCCAGTGTGACGAGTGGAAGCGAGACCCTTCCTACTACAGTCTATAAAATGGTTACATGTATATGACACACATGCCAAAGGACAGCTAGTGGGTATCTGTGAAACAAAAGGGCAGTAGTTGATGCCCAGAAATGAGCAGGTACTGATTCAGGGTTTTGTGTGATTGTGTACATGCCAGTGTCACAAAACCTTTGAGCTTAGTGACTAATGTATGAAATTATGTATTCACAGTACTCACACTCAAGGTAATTGTTTGCAGATGTCTCGTATGAACGTCTTTATGTTATTTAAGTGCGGGGCAAGTTATCTACTCACCTCGCTAACATAGATGGCCACATCTTCTTCTTCATCTGTCCTGTAGCACAGAGTTAGGCCCAGCTTCTCTTGGCTGTTGAGTCGACACAGTTCTACTTCCTAAGTGGAAAAGAACGGAAAAAAAAGATCAAGAAGATGGAGTGATTTTACTAAAAGGTTTGGAGGGTCCAAGAGACAGACTCCTCTAACCTCTAACCTTTAAAGGAAGAAACACAAACTGAATGATGTAAATTCTAAACACTTAACGTAAAAGCACGAGCTTGGCAATGGCTACACAAACACAAAGAGGCTGTTCCACTGATGAGGTCCTTTAAGTTCAGCGCAAAATAAAACTAAGATTTTTGAGTCTGGATTTCCAACTTTTCTGAGGTTTTTTAGTGTTTGATCATGAAAGACATTCTTGGCTCTGTGAGTTTGATTGGAGGGGCTTTGATAAATGTCAGAGGACTGAGTTTTTCTCTTTCAAGTCTCTGCTAAGTTATAAAATATTAGACTATAAATAAACTATATGCTAATGCCATCAGAAATACACACTTGCTACAGTACTAAACTACTCCTCCGTGTCCTGTGGGGAGAGATAAACAAACTATTGACTAACAAATCAGTGGTCTGCAAATTTCCCAGGAGGCTCTTGGATTATAGCGTGGTACCCTGGTGAATACATGAATTATTCGTCTTTAATAAACACTAGTGGAAAAAAAGTAAAAATCGCACAAGTTCCCATCCTCGTTTTAGCTCCTCGTTTTGGTGGAGCTTCTTTTATTTTCTTCAGTTTCTAAACTCTTAAAACCACTTTGCACTCTGTTTCTTTTAGCCACTGTGCAGCCAAACACGGCGCAGCACAGGCCTACACTCCATCTTCAAATGCTCAAACATATCAAGGGTGTTGGAGGGAATCAAGTGTGAAATGGCCTCTCCTCCCAAGGTCTTCATTAGAGCAGCAAAACACTCTCAGCAGCAGGAACGAGGTGGTTGAGTGAAGGGGAGGATGGTGGGGGCCGAGAGAAATAAGGTGGCGGTGAGGATTCTGGTGGGGCTCAGAGGGGTCTCAGACAGAAACCGTGAGAGTCATTTCCTCTTTGACAAGGAGCAGGTTGGCTGGTTACACGTGTCAGATGTGGCGGACTTTCCAGAAGTGGATGGGTGGCTTTGGGGGAGGGGGGGTGGGTCTGGCCATGTTGGCATGAGATGAGGGAAAAAAGGGGGGGAAAGGCCAATGGCTGCTGCTTCTGGCTACCCCTACTAAGCTGTTTTTGAGACCACACACACACACTTCCTCACATACACACAAACAGACCTTTAGGCTAAATTCCCATTTTTTCCTGCCCCACTGCCACTCATTTCTTCCCACACGCCCGTATCTCAGCTTGTCACACACACGGTGACAGATCATTGACGTGTTTTTGGACCAGCAACCTGCTGCTGCTGGGGTACACAATCCCGTAGACTCACACACACACACACACAAGCAGTTCTCTGCGCACATCTTATGCTTACACCTACACATATTCTCAACAGAGCACACATTCACACATGCAGAGACAAAGAGCTTAAGGAGATCTGCATCATCTGAGCTTTGTGATTTTTTTTTTCCAGCATCTCCATCTGAGTGGGAGTTTAGATCTTTAATTGAGTGCCTCAGAAGCTGCGGCGGCGCAAAATCCCGGCTGATGCGTTAGTAAACAACACAAAAGCAAGAAACTTTACCTGTAGATTACCTGAACAAAATAAACTGCAAAAATCAATCATTAGTTAAATTAAAAATGTTTCTAATGAGATATCATGCTATTGTTGGAGGAGATACTATTAAAGAAGCACGGCTCCAGAGGCAGTGGAGCAGTCATGGAGGTAATGGGGAGCCAAGGAGACAGTGCATATCTGGCATGCTAATATGATGTGTGAAATTGTGGGATATCTGTGGGAAATCACTAGCAGCGTCTCTGAGACATCTGCCTAAAAATAAACCACACAAATTAATTGCCGCGACTGAGGCGAAGCAGCAGCGTGAGCAGGTAATGCATCACCCCTATCTGGCTCCGTAAAACAAGCTTAAACTTACTTCTGACTAATTAATAGCTAGATATAGTGCTGCAAACCTGCAGCTAAATGATCAGAGAAAATAGATTGGCACCATTACTACATGGTGGATGAGGCATCAAATCTGTGTGTGTCTAATGATGTGACCCCATTTTATTTATCAGATGTTCTTTTTTGCCTATTTGTTTTAAGAATATATTGTTTGAAAAAAAAAAACACCCACTCACTCTGAAGCTTCTGCAAAAGGAGGTTGACTCCTGAACCATCAAATGCATTCGGCAATCACTGCCTCTCGCTTCTCTTTTCATTTGTTTTTTTTCCTCTATTTTCCAGGCGAGCTCTCTGCCTCTCAGGAAGGAGATTGCAGCACGGGGACGAGGGCTGACAGTAAATTAATGACTGCGATGGCGTGATTAAGGAGAAGATTGCCACCAACCATCAAAGCACATTGGATGCTGTCATAATAATCGCACTTTTGATTACCAGTAATTGAAAAAGCAGCCAGAAATGTGCGGATGGCTACCGCTGGCAGGGAAATTGGGAGGACTATCTCTGTGCTTGGAGTACTTCATGTCTGCAGAACTCACCTGAGGTAATCACAGGAATGGTTACTAATATAGTTTTGCCCCCACAGGCATGCAGGAATTCTAGGAAACGTATGTTTTAGTGCATAGAATCTCAATACAAGATGGTTGTAGCCACCATGATGGCACCAACCGGTTTGTGATGTTAGAGCCTTATTTTACAACCGTACATGAAAGGAAACTTTTAGCAATGGCAAACGGCCTGTATTTGTATAGCGCTTTACACTACATTCAGTCATCGACCCATTCACACACTGGTGATGGCAAGCTACATTGTAGCCACAGCTGCCCTGGGGCGCACTGACAGAGTCGAGGCTCCCGGACACTGGCGCCACCGGGCCCTCTGACCACCACCAGTAGGCAACGGGTGAAGTGTCTTGCCCAAGGACACAACGACTGAGACTGTCGGAGCCGGGGCTCGAACCGGCAACCTTCCAAGACGAACACCCAACTCCTGAGCCACGATCGCATTGATGCGTAATGCTCGATGACTGGAGTCTCCGTATTAGTCTGCAGATGTAAAAGTTTGCTCTGCATGTGTGTGTCTAGCTCAGAAGTGATTTAAAAAAGGCAGCATTAAGATTTTAATACTTTTACAGCCATCGTTCAGCCCGACAAGGGGTGAGCACTTGTGAGCACGGAAAGTTGCAGGTGTTTGTTAAATGTTTCACTCGATACCTTCGGGTCAATGCAAGTTGAGGCGTTTTAGACAACTAGGGTGGATGACAAGGACTTTTTTTTTTTTTTTAAATTTTGCAACATATTCATACGAGTGTGTGTGTTTATACAACACCAACAGACCGCAATCAGATGAAGGATGCCTCTAAATACACAATTATATGCCATTACATGACCGGCTATAACCTGTAATGTGTAATGATGTCAGGTTATTTTGTGAGGTCAGAGAATTCAGCACTTGTGTTTTTATAACTTAACATGAACCATATAATGGAAGGTTTCCTGTGTCCTGTCCATATGTCCCCAGACCTGGATTAAATTACTGATCTGCTCTCTTGCTTTGTTAGGTACACATGCGCAACTGATTGTTAATGCCAATATCTCATTAAATCACATGGCAGCCACTCGGTGCATTTAAGCACGTAGACCTGCTGAAGTTCAAATAGAGCATCAGAGTGTGGAAGAAAGGTGATTTAAGTGACTTTGAATGTGGAATGGTTGTTGGTGCCTGATAGACTGGTTTGAGTATTTCAGAAACTGATAATTGAAAAATGTTGCCTGGGCTGACGAGTTTCAATTTCTGCTGCAAAATTTGGATGATGAGCTCAGAACTGTGTGTAAACAACACGAGAGCATGGATCCATCCTCCGGAGATGCTGGTGTTGGTGCATTGGTATCAGGATATTTTCTTGGCACACATTTGGCCTCTTAGTAGCAGTTGAGCATCATGCAAACACCTCAGCTTACCTGAGTATAATTGCTCACCATGTTTATCACTTTATGACTGTGTAACCGTCTTCTGATGGCTGCTTCTAGCAGGATAACACACCATGTCACAAAGCTCAAATAACCTCAATCTGGTTTCTTGAACATGACACCAAGTTCATCGTACTCAAATGCAATTATCCAACAGAACACCTGGTAAAATATTATTAGCACTGTGGATGTGTCACTGTGTGATTTTATCGTGTCAATATGGACCAAAGTCTCTGAGGAGTGTTTTCAGCACCATAATAAATTTGCACCAGACAGAATTAAGGCTGTTCTGAAACTAAAGAGAGTCCAACCTGGTACCAGCACGGTGTCCCTTACAAAGTGGGTAAACTATCAGTCGACATACAGTAAGTGGAACAACATCAGGGTAGTATAAAACCCTGCAAGCATTTAAAAAAAGAAAAAAAGAAAGTGGAAAGGCTGCAAAGCACACAGAGTATAATAGGATTTGCTAATAGCAATGAGGCGTAAAAAGATGCTTTAATACATTATATTTGTTCCGATTTGACACTCAAGCCTCTGCGATTCAAATGGGTGCACAAATCTCTTTAGGATGTGAAGAAACAGCTCAACCTCAGTGGGTGAAAACATTCAGAACAAATTCAATGAAACAAATAGGAGGAGGGAGGGGTGAGCAATCATCATACATCAGACCAGAGGAGCCCTCGCTGACTTTGTGCTCACACCTCAATGACTCGGAAATAAAGAATATTGGACCAAAGCGGTTAACAGACACAGTCTGTTTATCACTTCCTGTCCCTGAATCAGTGATTCTCTAATGTGCTAGAGATCATTAGCCTCCAAAGCATCACCTATCCTACTGTTTCCCTTACTTACACTTTGGGAAAGACGCATAAGCAAAGATTTTTTTTTCCTTGCTAGCAGCTGCCACACACACCTCACTTTAATTGAGTTTGATCATACTCAGTCAAACAGCTCCCTCGGTTTCTCTTCCGGACACATGAAAACAACTTACAAATCTCAAGCAAGAACGGGTGCACTTGGAAGTTTTCTACTTTATCTTGTCGCCTTTTGAGGGCAAAAGCTTTGGTCATTTTCAACAGAAGCGAGGACTGTGATGCGACTGATTATCTCGCACTACAGTGCCCCTGGGATTTGTCCTTAATAGATGAGCACAGGAGAAATGTGTTTGCAGGAATGTAGATGTACACTTCACACCTGTGCAGGGATCCTACTCGCATGCATACACTTTTGATAATAATCCCTTATAGCTAATATTGACCATTCCAGTTGCCACCGATATCAAGTATCAATCTTACCTCATACTCAAACTCCTCTGTCCTGTCTCCATCAGCGGGTACAGGGGAGAGGTAGTCAGTCCCTTCGTAGTAATCCTGGTCCATTGTATGAAGGGAATGACAGCTGTCAAAAGGGATGGACAGGGAGCCAGGGAAACAGAAAGAGGTGGAGATTTTGGTGTAAGCAAGATGCTTTTCCTCAGTTTGACAGTGACAGGACTTAGTTGCTTTTGTCTTAGCTGAAATCTGAAGAAGAAAGGATTTGTCAAGAGCTTTCATTGGTGCTGGAGTGTTAATAACAGCATATCCACATACTGTAATTTGCTTCCTGCTCTTGACAGACAAAACCCCCCACACTGTAAAGTGTAATTCTATTATGCCTCCCTCAGTCACAGAACAAAACAGCATTGTGAGGGCCTAACGCGATGAGCAAGCTTTGGTGCCGCACAGGATAATCACGGTGGACAAAAACCTCAAAAAGACACTCTGTCGAACACGTTGAGTGATGTTTCCAGGGGCTGTCTGACTCCCAGATTACCCAGGACTGTAAAACTGTCTCAAAACAACCTTCCAGTGATAAAAAAAAACAAAAAAAAAACAGACTGGTAAATGTCAGAATGCTTGATGGCTCAATATTATTCATGTAGCAACATTTGGCAGTGGGAGCAAAGAACACAATTACAAATTTACAATCTAGCCCCAAATATAAGATGCCAAAACCTTTGTTATAGCTATAAAACCTGCCGTATATTGGATTGTGCACCTGATCTCAGATGAAGAGAAGAAAATGTGAGTTTTATGGGTCACATTGATTACATTCAGACTTGGCCTGGGGCTGTGAGGATCGGGCATACATTCCTTTGTGTTGCCTAGCTTTTTTTAGTAGCCCATTTGCTTTAATCACCTTGTAAACCTTCCATGAGGCAAAATAATACCCCAAGCAGCTCCAATTAAGGCCAGAAGTTCCCGTGAGGATTTCTATGGTGACACTGAGTATATATAGATATATATATCGTGCATGCAAGATACTTACCCAGACAGTTTTTTTTAAATAACATCTCCAATATTGACACACAGTTGCTTTAACTGACTGAATACTTACGCAAGCTTCCAATGACAAGAAATATACAACTCAAAATGTGTAGTGTTTTTGGAATTAATCATCTACTGTACCAAACAATGGGGCAGTCTTAATTTCTCGGCTCTGTGCAATAAAGCTGCAGTGTTGCTCTTGCTCATTCCCTCGAGGTGAAACCTAGATATTCTTTTATGCTAAACTTTTCTTGTGCACACTTTACTTCTCCTCTGAGATAAACACAACACATAAACTAAAATGCCAAAAGATGAAATAAGGAGCCATGTTTCCTTTGTTGTTTTCCAGCAAAACCTCTTGTTGATGCTTCAAACTCTGGAGATCTTTTAATGGATTGCTCTCACAAACAATAAAAAAAGGGGAAAAAAACCCCAACTTGGCTTTGAAGTGATGTACAACCCAGCAAACGCTTGAGCTGTTGAGATACGATCAGTCTCACATCCACAAATTATACATAGTTACATTAGTTATATTTTCTCTAAATATAGAGAAATTTAACTCAGAACATATTTAGTCTGTCTACTGAAAAAATAATCTCTGTTGACTTATTATTGCAGTTTTTCACCTGCCACCCAGCTACAACTATCCCCCTTGTAAATTTTTAAGTACACTGGTAGTTCAGATCCTCAAAGTCTAGAGGACGTTGTATCTATAACAACATTTATTTGTGGTCTTGGACTTTATCTGCCTAGTGATACATGTAGCACGCTTGGCTAATCAGAACCACTTGAAACTGTCCATAATTTGTCTTTTGTTTCTTTTTTTCCCCATTTCCTCGTATTTGTGAAGCAGGAAATGAATGGTTCTAGGACGCCCATTCAAACAAATCTCTATTTGTCAGAATAAACTGCGCGTCTGGTTAGGCAATTTATTTATAATAAACAGTCGTCCTCCAGACTTGTAATGCTAATCCTACAAACGCTGATATTTCTGCTTCATGGCTCAATGACATTGCTTATTTTCCCCCATCCTTAATTATTGTCAGCCTCAGCCAAAGTCAGACAAGGACACAACAACAAACTCTGTATCGCTATCTGCTGCAGCAAACCTAAAACTTCATAGTGGAGTAAATCTAAATAAAAAAATATATATATCAAGAAATTATATAAAATCATTTGTTGCTATGCTCATAGTCTGTGAAAGCAGGGCTCCCGATCTTTTTAAGCTTTATATTTTCTGCATACCTGTCAGAGAGCAGGAAGGGACAGACGTCAGGCACAGGAGGGGTTGAAGGCCGGAGTTTTGCCAGCGCCATGATGTGTTCAAAGGTGATGTCAGTCTGAGTGCACACATCCACCACATGGATTTCCTGAGGGGGGCCATGGGGGCGCCCGCTGGGGGTCCGCCGGATGACCTGCACCACGACGGGGTCCTTGGCAGGGCGAAAGGCTTCCACAGTCTCTTCATGGCTGGACTTGGACAACTCTTTTCCATTCACCTGAGAATAACAGTGAAAAATTGCATTCTTTTGTGCGCTTATTTTGACAACTTTTTGGCATAAAAATGTGTAAAGATACTATAAGCACAGGTATCATTTAAGTGGTTCTATAGTCCTGAATTTCGCATGTGAATACTGAGACTAAAAACCTGGGAAAAGTGACATAAGCTCAAAGCCTGCTGCATGCTCTACTCTAAGCAGTGCCCTTCACCTGCACCAACGGAGTACTGTTTAGCAGTAAAAATGCACCACATGTTAAAAAAACCCTCAATCTTAATGCATTCTTCTAAACTTCTCTACCCAGTGTACTGACTCATTAAAGGTGGAGACGATGTCTTCTCAATATATGATCAAAAAGGCATCTTAATGAATATAACAGTGGAGAGCATGCACACAATCAGTGTGATGCAACATAATTAGGCTGTTAGATCAAAACCCAAACGGCCCCTGTCCACTCATTCCATCTTCAACCTCATCTCCCGAAAAAGAACTGGATTTTCTGGCAGACTGAAAACCATTTGCACTACAGCTGGAACGTATAAAGAAAATCATTGCTTCATTTAGCACCAGTAATTTCTTTGCAGGAGAAACTCTGGCTGTGGAATACCCCAGAGAATGTGCTTTGGTATAAATGCTCAAGCCAGAGATTATAATTTAGATAACGGCAGAAAAGTAAGAGGGAAAATAAGGTAGACGCAGGATAATTACAGTTACTGTTGCATTTAAATGTGGCTTTGGAAGGGAGTATTTTGCTCACACTGCAAACTTAAATTAGTTAAAATGACAACTATGAAGTAAAAGAAGGCATTTATATTCACAAGCGTCAGCTGTGGAAAGATACAGCGAGCCTGGGAAACTCAAAAGCGGCAGTGTTTCTGGGCCTGAATTACAAACTCTTTAAAATACAAAGTCGTGGCAGAAATAAACACACACACACACACACACACACACACTTCTGACTGTAACAAAATGACCTAAATTCATAAGCAGCTGGTAGTTTTACAGCAACTGACTGTGTGCATGTACTGCCTCTAAACGAACATTAGAGACAAAGAACGCACCTGGGAAGTCCGACAGAGGAGGTTTATATTTATAAACCCAAAAATCCCACCACCAATTCTTTACTCCTGCGTTTGAATGAAATGACTCAATGTGCTTTTGTACTGACAGGACCACACAGCATTAACCGTGTGTAAAGCATGGATGTTTCCAAGTCCTCATAAATCCCATTTGAGCTATACGCAACTAGTTGGATTGGATTATAGAGGCAAGCAAATATTTGTCTTTTATTTTATTGTTATCATCACTTATTTGTAATTGACTTATTGGCTGATAGAAAAAGCCAGAACAAAGTCCCACGACTCAAAAGTTGACTACACCAAAAAGTATTCACCTTATATCATATTTCACAAGAGTTGGAACCTGAGATTTAAAGAAAAAAAAAAAAAAGACAGTCGAAGTGCTGCGTAATCATCTTTAAAGTTTCGAACAGCTGAAACTATCCAGATAATGAAGACATATATCTAATATCTCGAGATAGCCTAAGGAAAAATCCCTTAAGGGGACTCCACACTCAGTAACCGCTCCATTATGTGCACAAATGAGCAGAAAAGACTAAAGAAAAAAGAAGAAGAAGAAGAAAGAAATATCCCCATTTGGCAACTCCCAAATTGGGCAATTCACACATACGCACATCACCGACATCCTAGGACACCATCTGAGGAGTAGTAACACTTCTTCTCCTTCAAGGAGCACTTTTAGTAATTTGTGACTACACTACACAAGAAATGGAGAGATTTTATGAAGAAAGACCCTACAGCATCATGTGGACTTGCTTTTTTCCTGGTAGCATTAAAAGGCTACCCCACAAGTGCCACAGAAGACAAGTAAATAAATCTTTATCAGCACAGCACTGCTATAATTTCATCTGTTTGCCATCCCCATAACTAACACCATTATGTACTGGCAGTAAATATAAAAATATTTATAGGGGGATAAACAGCGTAGGACAATGAATATTATAACTGTTATGCCACAGCAGTGCTGCTCTACTGTTCTACTTAGTTCGTTCCTGGATGCGTCTGTGTTATTCCTTTTAATTCTCCACGTAAATCCCCAGAGACTGAGGGATGCCCTACAAAAAATAAACAGCTTCTTTTCTCAGCAGTAACTGTAGCCATATATAACTCTCTTAGCTCTTGTGCTCTGGTCTGCTCCCCTGCCTCCTGATGTGACCTTTGTTTGCAGCAAACTTACATTAATCACCTCAGCAGGAGATAAACTCGGTCAACAGATCTGTTGTTCAACTGTGGGCAACGTGAAGGTAGAAAAAAAGCAGTCGTGCAGCCTCTCTCATCCCGGCTTCACTCCTACCTGCAATTACAATTGAAATGCACGACCTAATGCCCTTAACTGACTCCCAAACAAAGGTTTGTATGCCAAAACACATTTTAAGGTTAAATATTTCCACCCAATGACAATAAAAGTTCCAAGGCACCCACTCTTAGGTCTTCAGGTATTCCACCCACAAAACATACCTCTTATTCACATTGAATCTAGCAAGTGCCCCCACTTAAATCTTTCTTGCTTTCATTCTTGGCCATTCAGCAGTTCTTAAGTACTGCAGCAAATACCTTACACATAAGTACTGTATTAAAGAACCATGGAGTACTGTTGTAATTAGCTTATATAGCTCGTTCTTTCCTCTTTTGCTGCATGTCTCTTGCTCTGTAGCCTAATCCTTGAACAGAGAGTCTGCTGGAAACAAAGGAGTTGGAGCAGACAAATGAGGCAGCCCATAGCGTATGACAGACCCAAAGAAAAATGATTAAATTTTCCAGCTCTCCCCCTTGTTCAGACTGTCCAGTCCAGGCTCCTCCTCCTTCTCCTCCAAGCCTCACCGTTTAACGAGTCATACTCACAGCCAAACAGAAACAAGAAATCTATCAGGGAAAAAAAACGGGAGGGAAGGTTGTGTTGTTTTTCTATTTTGTTCACTGGTTTTTATGTGAGACAGATGGAACAATTAATCCCCAATAAACACAAGAATATTAAGTAGCTTTAACTCCATGAGGGACGCTGCCATCCTTCTTGTGTCCCCTTGACTGATGTCTATCCAGCTAGACACACTGCCTATGTTATTTGTGTGGATCTGTAGTCCTATCTGACAGATGGGAAGGGGTTTTATAAGTCTGGCTGCGGCTCCCTCGATATTCTCAGATATTCTTACACTGAATATCTGCCTTCAGCACACTTTTGCTTTATTATCCACAAAGTACACCATCAATCTGCATGCTTAACGATGCTTAAGGTGAGTTCCTACACTAAAACTGGAATTGGCTAAATTCCACAAACACTGTTTATTCACAAATTAACAGCCCGAACAAGCTGTAGCCTCTTAAAGTTTCATCACACATTCAAATGTAGTTATGCAGGAATCAGCTATCCTCCTCAAGTGTGCATGCAAAGCACGCAAATACATATTCATTCATAAACACGTGCTGGTAAACAAGATCTGTTTGCAACAAATTATTTAGCAGCTGTAGTGTTTATCAAGTCCAAAGCAGCTCTGCAAGTGCTTCATGGCCAAAAGTGTTCCATATGCACTGAGTCAACATGAATTATCTTATTGGTCTGGAACAAAACAATGGTGATTGCTCAGGAGAGATCATTTGCTCTACAACCGGGACAGGAGATGATCAGGTAAATGTGAAGTTGGAAGGAAACTGGTGCTGGGATGGAGGAGCTGGATCAAGACACATCTGCTGGCTGTTTGCACATGGATATGCAGCAGCTGTAGCCAGAGGAGAAATGTGTTTTCATTCAAAGCCCCAGAGACGACCACCAGCCTTCCAACAACAAATGCAGTAAACCAGCTTAGTGGAGTGTAACAAAGGGATGCAACCACTTTTTTCCCCTCCTTTCTTTCATTTCCTTTGTAGCAGAGTCCCGTATTGACAAAGACATTCAAAAAACTGTATGTGTTACGCGGCTGAGTGCATTAAATCTCCTCTTCAGCAAACATCTGATGTCACTTTAAGCCGCCCTGAGCCGTTACCGACAAACAAACAGACTTACTTGAAAACTTTAACAGTCACTGTGTATATAACTACGAGCTTGTAGACGCCTACAGCAAAGCGCAATCCTGAAGGCGCTTTCATCTGTGACCCATCTTATCATTTATCCTCTAGGTAAGAGGACAAGCCAGGAAGAACAAACACGCAGCAGCTTAGCTCGACCCCTCGAGCGCCTCCTCTGTCACTGCTTTTGTCTCATCGACTGCTCCCTCCCATCAATATCTCCGAAGACCGAGGGCAGAATGTAGTGATAGTGGTAGGAGAGTGGGGCAGTTTATCTGTTAATGTGTCAACTTCAGCCACATCTGATGCCGCTTCTACGGAAGAGACAGCTTCTCTAGCGGGAAGCACAGACAGCGCTGGCAGCTTGCAGGGGATTACTGATAGAAGTGATTGATGTACTTCTTCTGCGAGGAGAAAAGACAGCCTCAGGCAGTAGACTATAATAGTCCATTAGCTTTTTTATGCCTTTGAATTAACTGCACACATTGCTTTATAGCGTGCATGTAGCACTTTGAATCTTAATGAAATGTTTTTGTTTTCAATTTTCAAAAGATTACGGTGCGACTAAGGGGACAGCGTTTGCCTTCGTAGGTATCCTGGCTGATGTAGAAGAGCACAGAAATGAATGAACCAAGGTCATTTATTCCACTTCAGCTACAGCGACATGGAAACACGGCTTTCGACAGAGCCCGGTATTAACTGTGTAACCTTGTCTGTTGATCTTAACATCTGTACATGCAATAAGCCTCAGTTACGCGCGGTCTGCAGCTCATGTGCTCGGTCACCTGCTGGTCTGAGTGGCAGCGTGTGGGGTGCTAAGTATATGCAGGCAGATGGAGGAAGTGTAACATGTAGGTCATCCAGGCCCACGAGTGTGGGGCTTACATCCATCGATTACACGCCTGTTCCATCTCCTCATCTTCTGGGAAAAGGCAACATGACCCACTCATTGTTGGGCTGCAGTCACCTGTGCAGAGCCCTCAGATAAAAGAGTCAAAGAAGACTGTGGGTATGACAGTTAGGGATGGGTTCAGTTTGTCAGCTTTAATTTAGATCATGTTCCCACTTGAGTTGAATTCATCCGGTTGTAGTTCTCTCTCTCTCTGACAGTAAGGACACCGCCAAAGTGTGGTGCATCAATACGAGTTAATGATTAATGTCTTTTTTAGTGCATTGTTAGCTTCAGAATACATATTTATATATTTTTTCTTGCACAGCTTAGTTAACATCTGTTTTGTTTCAACGCTTAGACAAATGAAAATACTTTTTAAGTTTGAACTAAACCTCACCACAGTGTTTGTCTTAATTTACTCATCTGCAAAGTAAAAACACAGAAGTCTTTTGGATGGTGTTTACTCATTTTTACACAAAAAAAGAGACAAAAATAAGCATTTCCACTCAATCTTGGTGGTGATTTACGGAAACACAAGCCTCAGTGATGCTCCAACTTTTTTAGCTTTATTTGACAGAAAGTGAAGAAATGACAGGAAAGCGGGGGTAGAGAGAGAGCGGGGAAGACATGCAGCAAAGGGCCGTGGGTTGGTCGACCGCTCTCAGCCGTATGGCATGTGGTCGTCTGCCCGACGCCCAGTGATGCTGCAAATTTTAATAATGTTAACACTGTCAATCCATTGAAATTCTGTCAAAAATAATTACTACAACTAAACTGAACTAAAAACACAACTACTGTACTGTTAGTTGATTTTTTTTCCCCCAGCTGTGTCTATGCAGCCATATGGCACACGACGCGCTGCCAACGGAGTCTGCTCTACGACACACGAACAGAAGCCCCCGCACCGCAGCTCCAACAACATCGGCATGTTGGAATTTTGTCCTTCGACACGCCAGGCGGAATTTGCATTTTCATAAAAAAAAAAACAAAAAAAAAACTGCCTGCGAGTGGGACATTCAGTAGAGAAGTGGAATTAAATACTCCTTGAGGACTTTCCAAATGCTACAAGACCGAGATTTGATGCGAACATGACTGCTAGCTCATCCTTCTCGGCGAGAAAGCGGACTGGGTTCCTCCTTACACCCAAATGTCTCATTTCAATAATAAGTGTCAGAATAAAATACGGGCCAAGGTCTGCTACAGTGCAGCTCTTATGACTGTATAAATCACAGTCAGCGCTACTGTCTCAGCAACTCAAGCAACGCTCCAACGACATGAAACCGAAAGAAAAAGAGAGAGAGTAAGGATGCCACTGGGGAAATTTGACAATCCCCTCAACATCTCTACATGAGCCAGTGTACATGCCTCCTTTAACCCCTCCAACCACATAAAACACACCACACAAGGCCCCTGGGCTATTTTTCACATTAAAGGCCCTTTGCGCTGCTGCTGAGGTTTTATGCCCGCAGAACATTTGATGAATTCTGCCAATTTTCTTCTCTGAGCACCAATCTTCTGTGGAGCACTCCCTTTATTGCGCAACTCGTTCAAGGTGTATCACCTCTTTCAATCTGCTCTAAAATTTACTGTGTGGTTTTTACATATGTTTATTATCCAATCTCTTTCCGTAATAACTCAGCGCAAGGACAACTTTTTTAAAAGGACAAAGGGAGAAGGGCAACGACACTCAATGTCAAACGTGCTGAGCAGCATAGCGGGTAAAGAGAGCAACAGTTCACAAATGTTCTGGGTTACTTTCTAGCTTTTGGTAGCACGTAGTGAGCAACAGATCACTGATTTCAGCAATAAACACCAGGGCCAAAGCACCAACACAAACTTGGTCCAATAATATCCATGGCACCCTCCTGTTTTCTTTACTTTCCCACAAAATAGGTCACTCTTTTTTTTTTTCAACATTAAAAGATTAGGGCTACATGCGAGATAATGATACTATCCTACTTCGGTTTCACTCTGAAACTCTGCTGCAAATTTTAAATACGATTTGTTCCCGGTGAGGGAAACACCACTGCTAAGTTAATCAGCTAGTTCAAGGTTAATGGCACATGCGGGGTACACGGAGATTTAGAGATGCGGTTAATCTCTGTGCTTAACTTTTAACATCTTGCCATCTTGGAGTGGTTTTTAATGTAAAACGGAGGGAGAAAATCGAATTAGAGTAAAAGCTGCACTTGGGTGGATGAATAACTAATGGATGAACAGCCTTCTCCTTGGTGATAACTGATAATTGGTTTGGGGGGTGGGGATGATGAGGGGTAGCTGGATGATGCTATGTGCTGTGCAGATCAGCAAAATGGCCTGGCGTGAAAAGATGTCATAAGGAGTAATGGTGCCACCCATATGCTGACTGAAGAAAATCAAGTGGGTACTGTCATGGAACGCCTCTTTATGTGAAGAGAATGAGGTGGAGGGGGGGTGCAACAAACAGAGGTGAATCGTAGTGTTTTTAACACACACACACACACACACACGCACACACACAGGGACAAACCGAAACCACTAAGGTTTGACAAATACATCTCCTCCTCCTCTTCCATTTCTCTTGTACGTCTTCAGTTTATTCTGTGCAGTAGGCACATGCATTTAAAGAAAGAAATGCAATGTAAATGTTAGACAACAACAGTCATTTTACACATTAATTATTGTGCAAATATAGAAGAACCGGGAGGTAAATATCACGACCTTTGGAAAGAGCCAGACTTTCCATATTCCATCTTAAGTCTTAATGTGAAGTATCTGGGGCAGCTATTGCTCAAGGAGGTCCTAAATTGCTGCCTTTCCTTTCAGTAAGTTTTCTACCCATTAATGGCAAAATATTAAACAAGCAAGTCCAAAAAGTGACTCACTCAGCTGCTGCACCTCTTTTCTGAATACCCAGTGCAACGACGCTATCATGGGATTTATGACGAGACCAGGTTTGTCCCTGTTCAAAAATAACTTCCAGGAGATTCGCAGTAGAAAATATTTATGCAATATTTTGTGGAACACATCTTGCAATCGAGGAGAAAGGTTGAACACACTTCACAGCAGTCATCCTCTTAATTCTGAATCTAATGCAGACTTACAGATAGGGAAAACAGTATGTGTATGTAGTATCTGCAAGCAGCTGTGCTGTCCTTGTGACTCATCACACAGTCAAAACACAGTAGATGTTTACAATGGACATGGTTTGGGTAGTATTTTTAACATTTTCTCCGATTTGCTGACTTTTCAGCTGACACTGAGAGTTTAGTAATTAAGTTTTTCATCTGTGTGGCAGAGCAGTGCCATCAAATGCCAGGTCGTTTTTTTTTTTTTTGTTTAAAGTCATTCATTGTAGCTTTATGAGTTTTTGGAAATGGGAGTTATTTTCTTCACAAATATATGTGGTCATCCAAGCAGTTAAAGCAATTAACACTGGATAAAAAGTATTTATATAATGCCAGACAGACTTGTTTTTTTTCACATCACAGACATTTTGGTGTCCCTCTTTTTCCCTGAAGCTGCCACTGTGAAGGTTACTGGTTTGGGAAAGAGAGCGAAGTTCAGACAGCTTTAATTGTGGAAATGATATACTGAGAGACTTTGATGGCTGATCACTAACTCATCTATTAGTCATTAACTAAGAGCAAATTGAAGTGGGTTGTCAAGCAAGGAAGGGAAGAAAGGAAATAAGGAGGAAAGAAGCCGAGTATGAAAGAAGCTGTCAAAACCTTTACAATACGAGTCCAAATGCTAAAGTAAAAAAACTATGCACAAAACAATTTATTTTGTGCATGATGTGTGAGATTGCTGCGTCTTTTACCTCAGGCTGCTTTTCTTCTTCTTCTTCAAAATCAAGACAGCTTCAAGGATCGACACTGAGCAGGTCTGGTCAATTCAGCTAACGTCAAAGAGAGTAAAACGAGTGGATTACTGATGATAGCTCGAGGCTGCGAGGTCTCAGCTCTCATTTGAGCCTTTATCTCACAAAACTCGCCGTCAAATCTTAATTCAAACACTGAGAATGTTTCAGAGAAAGCAAAGCTAGGGGGTGTCTTGCAGGTAAATGGCTGGTGATTTGATGAAATGTCAGGTAGTTTAAGGAGTCATAGGATTATAAGGTCTCAATGGTACGCCATGTGTAAGTACGAAGCTATTGACTTCAGAGCACTCAGCAAAGCTCAACACCGCAGGGATCGAACCAACATATAGTGCAAGCACCGCTAAGCCTTTGATTTTACAAAAAGCTGTTGTAGAAGTCCTACGGAGTCTTGTAGAGTAATTAGCTTCACCTGGCAACTGACAATCACACTCAAGCACTAAAAACCCCTAAATGCAGCAAGCGAAGACAACACACTGACGTCTCTTTGTGAAGGAAAGCAGCACATTAGACAGCAGACACACAGAAAAAAAGCAGATGGCAAAGGAATGCAATCCAAAAATGATTCCTCTTCAGCTGAAGGACACACAGCAGTAAATAAGATCAAAACTTCCAAGGAAGAGCGGAGCCGTCCAATTAGGACGGCATTTACAATGAGACAGTGATGAAGTTGCTGATGATAATCTTATCCTTGTAAAGAGCGGCGGCACAATTCATGATTAAAAGGAAGGACATTATCTTAGAAGAGTGATCACAAGTGTAATCAATCTACTTCACGGCTCCCCACTGCGTTGTTCATGGCACAGCAAGTGCTAGCAAGAGGTTAGGAGTGTTAGTGTCTGTGGTTTTCGCTCAACCCACTCAAGTCTCACTCTTTGTCAGGTCCCCGAGTCAATAAACAAAGGGAAGCGAGAGGAAATTGGATGCAATTCAAGTGTTTCCCACTGTGTCCTGATTACACAGTTTGAACAGGAGGAGACAGAAATGATGCTCAAAAGAGCTACTGTATAGAAAAAGTACTTCTGTGCATATCAGACTGGAGTTAAAGGACATGGACATGAAACCCTGAGAGCTCAGAGTAAAGTGAGGAAATACCACAACTCTGCAGCCATTCTTTTCAAGCTTTGACTGAACACTTGTTAAAAAAAAAAAAAAAAAAAAAAAAGGCAACCATAGCACCAACTATTTCAGCGTTTTCAAGTTGAACAGGTCATGAGTTCAATTCACTGCCTATCAGGCAGAAGACTTGGCAGTCGCCGGTGTGCCATGTTCTCAAAAGTTTGCTGAATTTACTCCTTTGCCATTTGGTGAAGAGGGAACATTTGCTGTGGGTCACTGCGCTAATGACATGAAACAGAACGGCAGTAGTGTTTTATTCTGCTATCCATTTCTTTGTTGGTTTATTGCGTTAGCTGCAAATGCTCAGATATATGCGAATGAACATTTCTGGTTGTCAGAGTGCCATGTGCTTTTGAGTGTGTGCTGCAAGTCCTAAGTTCTCTGGCCTGTTTTTTGATGATGATTTGTCCTTTGTTTCTCTGCCTTCTGTTACAGTTTCATTTGATATTCACCTGTTTTTTCGTTGGTTAACATGGAGCTGGGGTGTAGGCTTGTAATCCTTCTGTTGACTTTTATTTTAAGTTTTAAGATTTCAATTTCAGGGTTTAAGGTTTTCTCGTTTGTTGTGTTGGCCTTGGCTCTCCTCCCAAATTAACTTCTATTTCTTTCTGTTAACATTTTAGCAACTCAACCCAAATAGCCTTCTCATGTCCTCCATTTAGTGTTATGTTACTCCCCTCACACCCTAGACCTTTTTGGGTATGTAACAATCAGTTAAACAGTGCTGAAGAGCAGGATATGACACTGAAAGCATCATATGAACTCAATAACCAACCTACACTGTAACAGCAGGGATTATTAAGTAACCTCTAATAGAAAATAGAAACACCGTCAGCCAGCCTATTCTGAATGTAATGAAACAGCTGTCAAAACATGTTTATATGACCTGAAGCTCTGCACAGTAAATGAGCTGTAACATTACCTTGCTCTTGATAGAGAATATATTAATGAAAAAAGAAAACAGTCCACCTGGCATTTTTAATATATGCACGCACACAAAAAAGCAAACAAACCAAATTTTGATTAAGAACACCTGGCACTGTTGTTTGAAGAGTGCATCCGGGGATGAGTGGTATGATTTACAGCTAATTCACAGCAAAGTTCCTGATTAATGATTCTGCCATATCTTGAAGTTTCTCCAAAAGAGAGAGGGGGAGAGAGAGAGGGAAGAAAAGTGTTAACAAACATATTGAGCTCATGGAGGCACTCCAGAGATGCACTTATTAGCTGGCGCTTCAGAAATGTTTTGACGTTACAAAGAGTAAGCAGAAAACTGTACTGAATCCACTGATTGTGTGAACAGAGGGTGGAATGGGCAGGGATAATGTGGTAATGGTATGCGTGTGTGGCGGTGGAGGTCTTCACACCGTAGTGGGGACTATAATCAGGCCACGTATGTGATGACTAGGCTGTGTGTTTGGCATCCCCTGTTTCACAGGGCTCCAGCTCCTCTAGCTAATGGGTGTAATAAAGGATTGTTCATGCTTCCGTCCGCTCATTTATTCTCATTCCTAGGGATGTGAGGGGACCGCTCCGGCAATCAGCCTCCACCCACTGGTTAATTCCAGTGCAGATTTATAGTCCTGCACAGACTGTATAATGGATGCCCGTGTGATTGCTCCTGCTTCAAACTCATCCTACCTGCACACAAATTCTCTGTTGTTGTACAAGGCTTTATCCTTACAACTGCAAGGGCAAGATTAAATTTTAATCAGCCGCTAAGTGCAATCACAGCCATGGTCCGGATACCAACGAGGCTACACCCAGACCCCACACCTAGAGCGAACAGGCTACAGCGGGGCTGTCATCTGTTCTGGCTCTGAGACAGGGCCAGGTCACTTGTGGCTGCAGTGGAGAGGAGACACGCTCCTGACAGACAGAAGTGACAGCTGTTCTGCTTCCCCAGCACAGTGTGTGTTGTATGAGAAGTAATGAAGCCAGGTGAAGGATGAAAACAGTGGGGGATGAAGAAGAGACAGAATTAGGGCCATAGTTTACTTTATTTCTTTACTTAAAATGTATCTCCCGTTTGGATGAAATCGTATCACCAACAAGTCTGAGGAGCAGTTTGTGATTCAGCCATGACGAAGAGAAAGCCAATCTCTCCTTCAACCAATTATTTACTCACTCACTCAGTCACTTCTTCATCTCTGGCAGATATAAGCATTCAGTCCCACTTAGTTTTCAATCATACCTAAAGCGTGTGATTTCATGCCTCCCATACACAATCCTTATAGAAGCAACATTCTGACAAGTGAACGAATAAAAAGGGAGGGAAAGCTATATTTCCCAGGAGTGTGTTTGGGAAAGTCAGACTACTTCGTGTTTGTATTCTCATTATTCTTCCTTATGTTTGGGAAGAGGTTCCTGGGACTAACACACGTTAAAGTTACAGATGGGGGCATGTGATCCTATATGATCGCATATGCAAATGCCCTTTATCCTCATAAGGCACAAGGCGTTCTATTATTCCATTAGTATTCTTGTATTCAGGTCATAGATTTCTACAGTTACACATGAAAGTTAGATTTTTTTTCTGCTTCTTTCTTCAGAAGTGCTCTAATGTGTGCTCGCCTTCGTTTTGCATGCTAAATCCTTTCCCTGTCCTCTGTCGTCTCGGCTCATCAGCACCTCAGCACTGTATCGAGCAGCTCATCATTAGCTCAACATTAGCATTACCTGTCTGAGAATAATAAGGATTAATTTTGTGAACATTAACTTCACAGTCACAGCCATTCGTAAGAGATTTTCAGTCTGATTCCTTCCAGATCTTTTAAGCCCGTCTGTGTATTCTACCCGGACTTCTTGCAGAGGGAGGTCACAGTCTTGCAGAGTGAGGGGTGAGGGGGGGAGAGAGAGCACTCCAGGTGTTGCCCTGGTCAGATGTCAGGCCACCTCTGCAGCACTTGTGGCCAGTCTTTTTGCACCAGTGCAAGGGTCGGACTGATTATAAGATCACTTTAATTGCGTGCAGGAATTTCCTGCATAGTAAGTGGAAATCGACTAAATTATGCATATTCCTGGACTGCAGTTCAGGCCCTGTTATTCTATTTTTTCTGTCTTTCCACAGAAACAGCCTAATTATAGCTTTGCTCCAAATGCAAAGACACTGAAGCTGTTACTTAAAAAAGAAGTAGTGTTTGCCATTTAGAAAGCATCTCTGACACAATGACATGCATGAGTCCTTACCGCAGAAACAAACTCTGAAACTAGACACCAGAAGCCGAGTACTCAGGCACCGCAGCAGGGTATGACACCACTTTAACTAAAGTAGAAGTTCTTTTGTTCTTGTCTACCGGACAGTGTGCAGAGTTGGCGAGCGATTAGGTTCATTTATACCATGGCAGCCACTTGGCAAGGATCACCACTCCATGTGGAGCCAAAGTAACACTAGAATGAGACCAAATGGCTCTCTCAATTGGAAGGCAGAGGGTGGCAGGAGGGTAGGGGGACTGGTGGAGGGTATCTGCTCAACATTTACCTAGTGTTTTATAATTAGATGAGAGCAACTGCTTGGGAGCAACGCGTCTGTTCCACTGTGATTTTCTGATAACAATTCCAAGGCTTGGAAACAGGCGGAGGAGGGATATAGATGGAGACAATTAGTGGCGCTAATAAAATATAAACCATATTGCAAGTGAAAAGAAGCGCACCATCAAAACATGCAAACTGGTGTCAGGGTGGAAGCTGGTCATGACAAATACTAATTGGTCCCAAGAAGCAGTAGGGCAACATGTGAAAACCTGCTCACATCTGTCAAATACCAACACTTGGCCAAGGAGAATAACAGCTGAGTGAGTGTAGATATATAAGCCAAGTATCATACTCAGCAAAGAACCCCGCCTCTGGCATCATAAAAAACTAAAACAAAAACACAGTTGTCTCACCACATATATTTTTCTAGCAGACAGGGATGATATTAGTAAGGGCTGTTGCACTGCACTGACTTCAACACACATAATACTCGTCTCTCTAAAATATGCTCCAATAAACTGCCACCCACTAAAGACCAGCTGGTTCTCATTCTAAAATACTCATGGCATCTCGCAGATACGCATGAAGAATCCACTGGCGTTGGCACCTTGATGCAGCACGGGTTAAAGTGGGCCAGGACCATTCATAACCATGTTTCAGCACATTCAGTTATGAGTAATTTAATCTGATAGGGAGTTTAATGGAAAATACTTACCAGCTGATGCCACAGAGAAAGTAACGTCACCGCCTCCTGCACACTCTGCACACAACCTTTTTGGTTCCCCTCTCCTTCACACAGGCAGATGTCAATACATTTGCAGTGGCTGTAATTCAGCATCTAGATAGCGCTACAGATGTAAATCATACCTAAAAGCGACATCTGCATTCAATAACATTGCAGGATGGTTTCACCGGTACAAGCTAACCTGCCAGCGGACATTTCTTTGACATAAAAAGACCTTATATATCTGAGATTCACCTAGGGCCACCCTTCGGTGTAGACTTGTCAAACAAAGACAGAGAGAAAAAAGGGAACTCCCTCAGTTGTGTGACTGCTAAATTTATTCCTGTACAAAGAACAGACTGGCTTGATAGATTTTCCCCAACAACTGGGATATTTCCAGATTCTGTGTCTCCTGAAATACAGCTATCTCCCAAGAGGAGGAAAATCTAACGGAGAACTGAAAAAAAGACACGATATGATGCTTTTGCGTGAACGCACTCACAAACACTTGCATAACAACCCCCCTCCACACACAAACACATACACACACATACCCCGAGACCAGACAAGCACACAGAAGCACCATGTCAAGCACTCTTTGTCCTTTTTTTTCATCAGCTTTCTGTCAGTTCCCTGATGAATTACAGCTCTCAGGTACAGGAAGTAGCTCATCCTAATCCCACCTTTCCTCTCATTCTCGCTCTAAACATATTCTACTATTGATTAAATCACAAACAGTCCAAAATGTACTCTATCTAAAAACAGGCATTTTGATATTGATTACCTCTGCGCTATTCCCTCAGGCTGCTTCAGTTTCAAGGCACTCCTCAGAGGAAAACTATTTTCAAATCAAATTCACTTTGTTAAGCTGCTTTTACTCTAAAATGGTGCCGAGTCTGTGGCAAAACTCGTATTTACTTCTTTGTAGATCCGCTTATGCCAGACTATCTGACATGAGCAAGCTTTGGGACCTCACTTTAATCATTTGGCACTAATCAGTCACTGTCAGGTTTTTTTTTCTCCCCGTTTTTTGAGGAAACTCTCAGCAGGTCTCTGTTTGACAGCAGTCACTCCCTCTGCAGGTTTTATAAGTGGTGGTGAGAAACTGACAAGGGCCAGTGATACACAGAGTTAGAGTGACACGTCGATGACACTAATACAGTCCCACTCTTCGCCTCTCCTCACATTATCCATTCTCTGTCTGATCTCTGTCTAGGGCACCCACAGTTCAACCCAAAGTTTCTCTGCTTTTACTTCTGAACTATAGTTTTTCCTATTTTGGAATAAGCTATCTTTATCTCAGAAATACATCTTATTGTAATTTATGTTTGTACATCCATTCATAATGCACCACTTAATTAGATCAGAGTTGTCATCCTTCCTTCCATCCATCCGGACAACTTTCTTCACAACACTGGCATAAAAGTCTTTCTGGGAGATGCACAGAAAGCATACCACAATCCATCCCACAGGTTTTAGGACTACACTTTGCCTCTACCTAGATGGACATGCTTGGATGTTGACCAACGTCATTCCTCATACCCAGTTTTTTCACTGTCTCAAAGGATGAGGCCATCTCATTTTGAGGACATCTTATAGTTTTGCATTTTCTAATTCGTATTTATTTTTATTTCATTTTGACTTTTTGTTTTGAATTCAGTTTAGTTTCAGTTTCTAGATTTGATAATTGTTTTAACTCAATGTAGTTTTTATTATATGAAAATGTTGAATTTTAGTTTAGAATGTAATAGTTTCAGGGTTAGTTTGAAGTCTTTTTAAATAGGCAAGATTTAGACCTTCCCCTCACCCTAACAGGTCACAGTATTTGGCTGCCCCTCCCTGCGCCTGGTTCTGCTGGAGGTTTCTAAATGGGAGTTTTTCCTTCCCGCTGTTGCCGGGTGCTTGGTTGGCGGTTTGATTGTTTTCTCTCTTATTATACGGTGTTTATCTTATAATATAAAGGACCTCAAAGGTGCTTTATATTAACTGTTTTTGTGATTTGGTGCAATGCACATAAAAGTGAATTCAAATTGAACTGAGTAATGTCTGAAATGTTTTGAATTGCATTTCCTGTAGACATGAGTGTCAATAGATGCATTCATCAGTGCCTCGTCGACAAGATGCAATAACATTTTTACCAAACTAACAGATAATAAAACTAAGACTAGATACCATGGATGGATAGTTAGTCTTCCAAGTTAACCTCCTATGACCTGGCGTTCAACCATGTGGACATCACATTTTGGGTTGTCTAGACCAAAATACTAAAGTTTGCCCTACAAGGGCCTGATATCCACTTACGAGGACATTATACTGCCACTGTTCTATCGAAATTTAAAATGAATGACCTCTTATGTGGATCTCATTTTTCTCAGAAACATAAATCAGGTAAAAAAAAAAAAAAAAAAAAAAAAAAAGTAAAATCAGGTAATTCTTTGTTTTCACATTCATCAGGTCAGCCCAAATAACAAAGAGAAATTGAAAATGCATGTCATGAAAGAGTTCGGGTCTTAGGTTAGTTTTTCAGTTGTTGTTTTTTTTTTTCTTCAAAACTCTAGTTTTTATTTTTATTTTAGATTTTTTTTCCACATCTAGTTTTAGCTTTTAAGTCCATTTTTAGTTTGCTGTAATAACCAAGATCAGAGATGCATCGATCATCGAAATGTATCAAAGTGCTCTGTCTTTTGGTTCTGCTTTTTCCTTTAAGTTTACAGTCTAGCATCACACCTGACACTACACCAACGCACCTGTTGATCTCACTTGCTAGGTGTGGAACCAAATGTGTTATAAATAATTAGCGATCACTTTGATGGAAAACTGAGCTCTTAAAAAAAAGAAGATTAAGAGATAATTAAGTTTATCCAGTAGCACCAAACCAACTCCCTCTATATGCATGCACAGGTTCGGTCCAGCACAACAAAAAAGATTCACATAGGGCCTCTGCTGTGTTTTGTGGGCTAACAATATGGGGTATTATACTAACATCTGTCTATAAACTATCCAATCTCTAATAAAATTGTTTTTGCCAAGCGGTCCCTTAAGCGTTTGCCCACAGCCAGTACTATATACCGCATGTAAAAATGTGAGTTTGGATTGCACCCGTGCTTTCTAAGCCTGTGTATTTATGTGCAATACTTTCAGCCTTATTAAATCAACCTATAAATGCAGTTTTATGTTTCTCTACAAACAAGTTAATGAATAAGACAGGTGTCCCCTCCCCCTGCTTTTCCATTCTGTCAGTCTGCTCGTGTTGAGACAGTGAGGAAGTAGGACTGAGTGCGAGAGGATCTGGGTTGTGTAGGAGGTGCTGGGTTGACTGCAGTGCTGCGGGGGAGAAAACACGGTCGCCGATCCAACCTCGCAAAGATTGCATCGAGTTCCTGCTGTGAACTTCTGCTAGCTGCTGTTTCACAACAATGTCTTGCGTTGCAAAAATAGTTTGCATTCTCTCACATGCTCATATTGAAGCATAGAAAATGAACTTCGCTAAAATTTTAAGAAAGCGCCTTTCATTTTGCCTTCGACTACAACAAACACAATTCGTCATATGGAGATTACCACTTAACCAACCATCTCATCTCAGCTCTCATCCGTTTCTTGTAAATCAATTAACCTGCTAAACACGCTTACCTCAATTTCTAATGCACTTGGACTTTTAAATCGATTTTGCAATCCAATGAAATTACAGTTACACTTGGGTGTCAGCTGAAACGCGCCCTACATTGATGAGACATTGATTTCATACTAGAAAGGCTCGAGTTTTTAAAAAGCCACTGTGATGCTCTCATTGCTAATGCAGCCAATTAAAACGAGGCCTTTGTAACTGTGTCAGTGTGTCAGTGTGACAGTGGCAGCGACAATAAAATCGCTGCGTGACTCGCCACAGTGGACTCCAACTGTCACCCTATGCAGCACATCAACCCAGGACAGGCAGCAAAGGGCTCTTTGTTTGCCTGGCTAATAATACTGGATGCAAATTGCTCTTTGTGTTTTGAGTTTTCTTTGAATTTGAGCCCTCAGGAATCGCCACTAGATGCATTCACAGAGCTTCTTATCACCGTCTTCCCTGGAGCCTGCCCATGCGAGCTGTGGCGCAGGTAGGTGTGCGTGTCAGCTTTCCCATCAAATGGCTGGCAGGCCAGGCTTATCACAGGAGCTGCAGGGGGTGCCCAGTGACCTGTGGAGTGACACCCAACATGGCTGCCTCGTCTAGGGGGGGCTTTGTGTCACCCTGACACGCTCGCACACACACACACCTGCCACCCCCCACCCTCCACCCATTTTCTGTACACAGACTGAAAGCCTGACCTTTGAGAACATAAGTCATTCTTCCACACAAGCGTGCATTTGCAATCATACATACCTGTCACAGACAATCCAAAGCTCTCGAGTCACAGGAGTCATGCAGAGGTTAATGTATAGAAGCAGAGGCAGTAAAAGAAAAAGAAAAAAAAAAGGCAAAGAGGGTGAAAAAAAGTTTGTCAATGAAAGCATCTCCCACAAGAACTCAAGGCTTTGTCGTTTCTTTTCATCGAATATAGATGATACAGCCGGGCATCTCAAACCTTCAGATTTTTCCAAATGTCACTGGCAATGATGAGGCTGATACTTTATTACTTTGGGGGGTGGGGGGTGTCACTATATGACACAGGCAAGAAGCAGCATGTGTGTACTGTCAGGTCCGCTTTCATTTCACCAGTGGCAAAATTGATCTTTTTCTCATAGCCACGGTGTTCACAGTCGCACTGACTACACCCACAGCAACGTAGAGTTAAATACTGTTTACACAGTTCCTACAGTTATTGTGCTTTATTTTGCATTTTGTAAAGCAAATACTGCTGTTTAATACTGCTGCACTTTTTTCCGAATTCGTCCAAATCAATTTCTTAGTTTTCAGTGTTGTTACTTATATAGCATCAAATCACACCGTCAGTCACCTCAAAGTCCTTTATATTACAAGGTAAAGACGCTACAGTAACAGAGACAATGAAATGACCAACCTATGAGCAAGCACTCGGAAAGTGGGAAGAAAAAACTTGTTTTTTAACAGGAAGAAATGACTGGCACAACCGGGCTCAGGGAAGGGCTGCCATCTCCCCCGACCAATTTGGGGTGAGGGGAGGGAGAGTACAAAAGACACAATTAATTAAAATAATAATTAAATACAAAGTGGAGTGAAAAGAGTTAAGTGAAAAAGAAACACTCAGTGGATTATGGGAATCCTCCAGCTGCCTAGGGCTCTGATCTGGTCCTGATTTGACTCTAACGATAAGCTTAATCAAAAAGGAAAAATTTAAGCCTAATCTTAAAACCGGAGAGTGTTGTAATTAAATTTGTTAATAAAGATGTAGACGTACAAACCAAACATTTTTTTCCTCCATAATACGGCAAATAAACTTCAACTCAAATTTATGAAGGTTTATCATTAATCTTTATCTAGAGTATCATCTAGAGCATGTGGGCGTGTTATGACTGGGTTTTAATGACAGCTTTTTTGTTAATTAGTTGCTGACTACAAGAGGGGGACACACTTAATTATATCCCCAATTACTCTTTTTAAATCTCCATCTGAATGTATCTGTATCCCTAATAAACTTTAATGAATGCAGAGCTGTGAACAGTGCAGGTTAGCACCATACAAGAGGACAGTGACTCTGGCTGCCATCAGCTCAAATAACACTAAGCCAGGTGCAACAAGCCAAACACACCAGCAAGTCAGCGCTGGGAACTGACATCAGCCTATCTGCTAAAGGCACCATGTTTGATCTTGGTTAATTTCCCTGGATACAATAAAAAAATAAAAAATAAAAAATGTCACTCCACCACTGCCTGTGTTGTGACACTACAAACAATATCAAACTGTCCACAGATTTTGATTCCACTTCCTGGATTTCTAAATTCTTACTTCTGCTGGTATACAAGCAAAAGATAACTTTTTTTTACATCGCTTTGTGGTTTTTAAACGTGCAGATGGTTTTTCCAGCACAAATCCATCCCAGCATAGAACCAACTCTAATTGGAAAAGAGGGGAAAATGCATTCTTATGAATAGCAATAAATTAATGAGGGCCCTCCTGTCTGCTTAAACACAGATAATCAGCTAAGAGGCACCCTGGATGCAGATGCACAGCCCTCTGTGTGCGCTCTTTGTTTCCACCAATGTTTGTACTGTGGAGAAAAGCACAAGCTGTCAGGACTGTTCACAATTACACTTAATACACACAGTAAGTTGTGATCATAATTTAGCAGTCCAAAGTCTTGCATGAAAGCCTGCACTGCACACGCTGACATACACACAAACAAACACATATATACTTGCAGTAATCAGGCACAGACAGAAACCACTTTAGACAGAGACACAAACAATTCTGAGAATGCACACACATTTCTGTGCACACATGCATACTGATATTTTCATAAACAGTCGAGCTTGTATAGTCTATTTGCACGTGTGCAAGGAGAAAAAAAACAAACAAGGTGCTTGGAAATGCATAATGTCAGGTTCTTAGATATCAAGTCACAGGTGGTAATAATGGGTCTGAGAATTATGCCCTCTTTGTCCTTTGCTTTCTTGTCTGGATATGGTGACAAACAAAAAGCCTGCAAATTATTATTACTTTTATAAATTAATACCAGGCCACAATAACCTGCAGCATCCCAGCTCTTTACCTACGCACAAACACACCCAATACACGTCAACAACAACTCCATCATTTTACTGTGGATTCACTTCATTAAAAAGATGTCTTGGTTCATTGGGAATTGCCAGTGTGATACTCGGGCATGTACTTTATTTTCTCTACCTGATTGAAGTCGACAGCCTTTGATCTCGATGAGAATGTGAAAGTAAAACATGCACTAAAACAAGGCAAAGTACTACTGCGGGATGATGCCACGCTGATGTCATCTTCCAAAGGGAGACTTGCATAGTAACTAAGTAAGTGGCTGAGATTGTTTTGTGATTCCCATGCTCTCAAAGGCAAATGAGCTTATGCACTCAAGGCAAGAGCGCTGAAACAGGAAGGACAAGACTTTAAGGCTTTATGGTAATAAACTTGTGAAGTTTAAGCCAGGTATTATGCTCACAGAACCACGACAGTAATTTCCTTTAAACCCAATCATAATTAACCACTGTTTAATTCAAAATGAACTCAAAATGATCTGAAGGACAGTAAATTTGATTATGAATACCATGTGTGTGTGTGCTATTCATGCTGTTTACAATTTATGGCTTGCGCCGTCTTTGCCGACATACTGTACATTACTGTACTAATTAGGGATGTCACAGCTTCATGCATACATCGTTTTGATTTCATGCATCATATAAAGAGTGGCAGAAAGTTAGCAGTATCCTCCTGACAGCAGTCACCTTCAGCCTTCATCAACAACCGTTTCTGAAATATATAAATATATACTCCTAACTCCTGTTATAGTTATTTCCTTAAAATGAGTCAAAGCACGATGCTCTGTTGCAAATCCTAAACTAGCCAATCAGTATAGTAGTAGTTTGTGTATTATTGTTCCATATCAATTCATATAACTCATCCAAAGTAATTGATGCTATATTTGTACAAACTAAAATAAAATGTAAACTTTTTGTCTAGAAGCAGGTAAAAATGATTGCTTTTCAGCATTTAGCTCTGTTTATTCTTATTTGCTTAGGATTATCTTCTCTACAACTCTCAGATGAGCCCTTGGTGTTCGAGTCAGGCTGGGTCTATGCATTGTCCTTGCAAGAGGAGTGAATGCAGGGGCGAGTACATCACTACCCTGTTCAGGTTTCCACCAGGCTGCTGCTGCTGCAGGGCATGCATGACTTATCATATTTTAGGGGTACAAAATAAGCAAAGGTAGGCCAAGACTAACAGGAAGCTGACAAAAAGATCACTAGCTTTTAACTGCATCCAAAGATGGACGTCAAACCACTTCAAAATCTATCCGAGTACCTCTAGGACTTTGTTTGCCTTTATAATTGGTTTCTTGTCATATCTGTACACATATATTAGATAAAACCCTCCTATCACAGTCCTTGTCTGAATACCTCGGCGCAGTAGACGGCCAAAACAAGAAGTTCTACATCTGATGGCCAGCGGTGATATGTCGAGAAATTTATTCTCAGAGAAAGAGCTTTAGTTTACTAAAGAAAATGGCATGTCATGGTTTGTTTGTGCAGCTTTTCCTCGGTGATTGCCGCGAGTCAGATGAAAGAAATCGGTACAGACAGGAGCACATACAGGAGATAAAACTAATTTTGAAGAGCCTTGTTCATCTTGGGTTGGAGAGCGGCATGGAGACAAAGAGGTCCAGGAGCAAGATGTGTGGTAGAAAAGGTCAGTTGGGTTCTTATTGAGATAAGAAACAGATGAAAAGGAAAAAGGTCACTTCATCAGCTCCCTCTTGAATCCCTTTTGCGCCTCCATAGGGAGATTTCGTGGAAGAACTGATAAAAACCCATTGACTTTATGTCTTGTGCCAAATGTAGCATCATCTGTATCTGAGGAGCAGGGCACACATCTCCGTGCAACAATGTGCACTGAGGATTTTAATTACATTTTTTAATTTCACCTCATCGAAAACATTGTTTTTGAAAACTAATTTGAGCTACTGCAATTTGAAATGCACAAGCAGTCATGCAATTGGATATGTGATTCTCACAAAATTAGACTATGAAATCCCCAGTTACATTGTCAGTGTGAAGCCAGCATGAAGCAGTAGTTATGCAACAATCTCTGCAGTGTTCTAATAAGTAGGGAAATACCATTAGATGCTCAGAGTGACACTGACATTTTTTTTTTAATATTACACACTATTTATGCATTTGCCCACGTGCCTGCACACGTTCGAAGCGACAGCTTTAAAAATATGGACCTTTGTGTTGTTTAGGAACAGTAAAAGTGTCACCGAAAGCCTGGATTATAGCTCAGGCTAATCTTTCCAGGGTGGACACAAGATCAATCAAGCAGCACATTTTTCCTCTCTCCTCCCCCTCTTCCTTCACTCTCATCAATTTTAATGGTTGAGGGACATCTTTCAAAAGAAACATAATGGGACAAGAAGACAGATGAGAACATTTGTAGTTAACTGTCTGGAGATAGTGCTGAAGGTGTGGTGGGGGGTTCGACAGCCTTAATGTACCATCAAAGCATTCACAGGCCCCTGATAGAGGCATACCTATAAAGCATTAACGCTGTACTAAAGGCAACTTTTTTCAAGGTGTGGACCCATTTACTGAAGACTTCCAAACAATGTCTTCCTTGTTAATCAGTGCAGAGTGTCATTAGTCAGTTCAGTTGTTGGTCTATGATAAAGCCATGTAATAGTGGGGAAAAATGTTTATCACCCTCTACTAGTTTACAGATAAACTAGTAGAAAAAGTCGATTCTTGGAGTGAAACCAACAGCTGAAATCAGAGAAGTTTAGCATCTGTTTGAATCTATTCTCAAACCATTCCTGAGTAGCTGGCCTCTGTCTTGTGCTATTTATTTTTTATATCACACCTGGTGCTTTTTCAGTCTTCATTCCATATTTAGTAGTGAGTCCAACTAAGTTGTACTAAAACTGACCTCCAGATTAATTTAAACCTGCATTCTTAGAAAGTCAAAGAGAAAGAAACAGAGTGATTTTTTCAAATTAACTCATTCACTGCCAGCCATTTTCAAATCAGGTAACTCCCCACTGCCAGGGTTTTTGAGCATTTTTACTCATTTTTGAAGAGCCACAGAAAACTGTGTGTTATGATCATATAAACGCTGAACCTACCAAAATGAAGAACAGACTCTCTTCTTTCATCCAAAAAAAAAGCTTGTTTCTACCATTTTCCATTCTTTAGTAATCAGCTGTAGAAGAGAGGTGGGTTCCACCAAAAATGCCTGTTTTGACCAAAAAAAAGGGAGAAAACGAGCTTTTTGTGAAAAATACATTTCAAGCAGAAAAGTGCCTTTGACACTAATATTTCTTGCTTTGTGACACCTCTAACATATAAAATTGTTTTTCACTTCTATAAAACAGAAATAACACTGAGAAAGGTTATGTTTTATCAAAACAATTTATTTACAAATATATGAAAAAATAAAATTCACTGACAAGCTGCCCGAGGTTGTATTCTAGCCCCTCCCATTGAAAAACGTAATTGACGTCTATAGATGTCAATGGCAGTCAACGTAAGTTTTTCAATTGACGTCTATAGACGTCAATGGCAGTGAATGAGTTAATTAATTAATTTAATTATTTTCAAATTATATAATCACTTCAAATTAGGGCTGTTCGATATAATGATATATATCGGATGACGATATAAAAACATGTATAGTTTCATTTTATGCTATCGTTTGTTTCGTGGTGTCACAAAATAAACTGTTTACGGCAATATTTTTTCATCTTTTTGATGGTCACTGTAGTGCCTATATTAATTTCTTAAAGTTTTCTCTTTCTCTTATATTTTATATAACCACACTACAGACAGGAAGCGCCTATTTTTATGCCTTGTGGTTAGCAACAATGAAGGTAACAGCATTGCGTGTCCGCTTGTTTATGTTCCACATAAACTTTTCACAATAAAGCTCAAGATCCTGTTGAGACTTTTCAAAATAAACTGAATCACGTGAAAGAGCAGATTATTTATGGATGAGAATTCAAAAAGAGCCGCCAGGTGCTAAAAAAAATAAACCTTAGACTCAAACGTTAGAAAAGGCTTTTCCCCGCAGCACGCCGTGTAATAAATACTCACAAAGAAAACGGCGGCCGTTACAACTTATGTCTAAAAATGTATAGTTTCATGCATCGGTTAAAACACTCGACTCCAGGTACATGACGCACAGCTGGAAACACTTCCCGCAAGACGAGCTGCCCGAGATTCACAGAATTTACAGAAAATGTTACATTTTTGTGATTTATATTGTTATCGGGACGATAGAATTCTTATATCGGGATATGAGATTTTGGTCATATCGCACAGCCCTACTCCAAATCCTAGTGACTTGATGACTAGCCAAAAGAAACGAAGCAAAAAGACCACAAGATGGCAATGACAGCTTCAGAAAAAAACAAAAGGGGTTCCCCAGATGTGACAACTTTCATCTAAACCTGACATTTATATGACAGTCATTTCTTTAAAAAAATAGAAAAAGAGGTCAAGTGTCTTACAAAGTCAAAATAACACAAAAGTATGCTGGTGCACACTATTTATGTATCAGGTGCAGCTTGCTAGCCATTTCTCAGGAAGTTTGGCTCTTGGGAAAACTCTTCAACATTTATTGAATACATACCCATTACACACATGGCTAGTGGCACTGCAGAAGCAGGAGCAACTCATCTGTGTCCCCCCCCTTAGATTGCCTCTAGTCCACAGGTTTCACATCTGATGCTACTACACAAAATAGAATATCCACCCACCCAATTGCAGGACCACCATACTGGGAATTGCCTTTTGCCACAGAAAGCATAAACTCCAGATCTGCTTCATTTCACATCTGTCTGTCCCATCCTGTCAACCATGTGACCCTGCTCAACATGACATCGCTAAACTCTGAGATTCCATTACAGTGCAGTTGGCCTCCTGCACGCGGTCCCACTCTAAAATTCATGAACACTGCTTTCTGTTTTTTTTTTTATATCTAGAATATTCACTAACCATGTGTTTTTGTTTCCTGGAGAAACGTGTGTATGTGTGTGTGTGTGCGCGCGCACCCAAGCTGTGGGTGCCTCATTCTCATTCATATGCATCAGCAAGTTATCAGGGACTGTTGTGCCTCATTGAGCTGAGAAGCTGCTTTCCATTTATTTCTCAAATGCAGTGGAGAGTGATTCTTCTCCTGCCTAATAAAACTTATAAAACTGGCTATACTATACTGCTTTCAAAACTTCTACTAACAAAAAAAAGCGAGGCTCATTGGGCAATTACGAAACACGATAATGAAATATGGAGAGTGTGCCGTGCAGTGCGAAAGGTGAAATTCATTACCCAGCCACATTTGGAGCAGCTGGCTGCTACAGTAGATAGTGGTGGCTCACTGGGGAAGTTTTGAGACCTATTGTAGGTGGATTTTTGGTTTGATCGCAATGCCATTGCAAAAACAGCTTTTGTTGAAAGCCAATGCAGGCTGTTCCCGCAAAACATCTTTAACTCTACACTGCATTCCTCATCTCATCAACATCTGCCATCCTGCTAATTAGGCCCAAAAAGCCACACATCACTGGGTTTTAGTGGTGCACAGACAATGTGTGACACTCACGAGGGGAGCTCATGGACACAATGGGAATTTCAAAACCCTGCTAGATCACAGAGCGAATCGGAGTTTGTTACAGTCGACAAGATAGCCTGAGCACCCACACGGTGGAAAATATATGCTGTAAGAATCTGCCTGACTATAGCTTTTGAGTATAGCTGCATGAGTATGGGTCTACATGCTAAATGCATAAAGCAGTCTACTGTTCGGTCTACAGGTTTTGCCTTCGATGACAAAAGTGCCGTCACTGGGAGGTTAACTGGAGTGGAATCCCACAGAGATCAGCTGGAGCAAAGGTTAAAAGAAATGCAATCAAAGAAGATGAGCAATCAGAGGACTCAAACAGAGCAGTCAAAGACAGAAAGATGGACAAGCGTTAATCGGTTGGAGTATAAAAATAAATGTGAGACTGGAAAGTTAGAAAAAGAACAAGGCCACAAGAAGATTGCTGTGTCTTATCCCTGACCCAAGAAAGCTGATTCAATAAACAAAGAATCTCAGCTCTGTGAGATAGCTTTGCAGGCCAGCCGACAAAGGTGAAGATATTTTCATGCAGAACACCTGCAGCCGTGAGAATAGAAGAAAGGGGAAACGGAGGGAGTGCGAACGAGAGAGCGAGCTAGTCATAAATCTCCCACAGCTAGCAGGGTCAGGCAGATCGAGAGAGTGTCAAAATTGTTTCTAGACGTGAAGGAAAGGGGAGAAAGGTGGCTAACCAACCCCTGTGACTGTCTCCTGCTCTTCAAATCAACCTGCCACGAGGCTGGTCAGTCACGCTGTGACACCAGCAAGCCATTTCTACCTCATTTGCATACACACACTCACATACTCTGCATAATAATAGTAGAGTGGCATAGCAAGCGTGTGTGTGTGTGCGTACAATTCTAGGTGTGTGTGCATTTCTGCACAACAGAAACACAACCAGAAGACAAAAACAACAACACGAGCTGTGAGAATGATGGGGAAAAAGACATGTAGCAAGGGTGAAAGCTAGACAGACAACATGTAAGAAAGACGATTAGATTGCTGGTGGCGAGAGCGGTGAGTACAGCTTTTTGCTGTCACAACATACTTTTCCTGACTGTAAAAACATTGTTTGGCATTCTCGCAGGGAAAGCTCTGCTACTATAGGAGACTTGCCTCACTGTCCATCATCTTCTACTTTTGGTACCCATCCTGCTGTACACCGTGCTTATTTGTTCACAGAGGACATGTTTGAACGTGTGCATGGAAGTGTGTTTGCAATGCAGTGAAAAGAGGTGGTTTCAGGGTTTCTCACTGGTGAAGGAACTATACACTTCCCTTCTATTCCTTCTTTTTTCACCTCCCGTGTCAAGGATGCTTCACCCGCTCCTGCTCCTTTCCTCGATTTCCTTTTCACCCTGCATCATTAACAGCTTACTCTATATTCCCATCTCAGTCTTTATCCTCCTTACTCTACATCCTTTCTGCCTTGCCTCCCACAGCGGTGGTCAGAAAGCAGCTGCTGATGTTGCAGCTCACACCTGACCCAGCTCACTATATCAGTGGGTGGACAGATATGCCAGAGAGATCCTGTCAATGGCAACTGTGCCCTGGAGACTGCCCCACTTGGCGGATACTGAGCCCCTTCTGCTAGACTACTAGAAAGGGGAGTCAACACTATTTCTTAACAAGTGGTGCAGAGAGAGAGGGACGCAAAAAGCCAAGATAAGCACCAAGGCAGCACTATTTTTACGATCCTTCTGTGGCGAGGCAGGCGCTGCAGTGGCTTCCTACTCATCCTTCGGGGTCCCTTGACAGTTCTGTTTGCTAATATTAAACAGGCCAGTAGTGTGTGCAACTTCCTCTGCTGCTGATCTTGAAGCTTGCAGCCCACCTTTAGCGTAGCACCCTTTTCTGACCATTAAAGCAGCTCAGAATCTCGCTGACAATGTTCAACCTCTTAGTTTGGCAGCATCTCGGGGCGCATATAAGCCCAAATCTACAGGCAGTGGTTAACCAATGCTGGTTTACCTCCCCCGCTTCTTCTCACCCCATTGCTTCACAAGGGTAAAGAGAGACATTTCACGTCTAATTAATGCACGGGATGGTTGTATAAAATGGCTAATGAGGCTGTGATCACAGCGGCGTGAAGGCAGGCACTACTGCTGGGGAGGGGGATGAGGGGGGATGAGCATGACTCCACTTCCAGGAGACACATTGCTTCATAGTTATTAGCCTGTCATAGGAAGAGGGCTAATGGGGAGAATGGAGGTGCTTGTTTATGTGTTTGGCTCCACCTCAGTCAGTGAGATGTGTGTCCTCCGCCTCTTTGCCTGTTTCCTGACAAAATGCTCAAGCAGTTGCTTAAAAAAAAAAAAAACTTCATGCTGTTTCATCAGCTGTGTCAGCCTTGAAAAAAGAAAAGAGCACATTAAGGGAACTGATATAAATGTGCAGTCAGATGAGCAACATTTGCTCGAATGTAGGCGCTGTTACCTGTGAGAGCAAGACTATCACACTCAAGTGAGCCAAAAGAAATATAAAGAGAACGACTGCTGGTACAGCACTGAAGTGTCTAATGAAAACTTTTCATAAAATACCACAAAAAAAACCCCTTTGGCAATTCTCGCTGAACATTATGAAAGAAAGAAATTGGAACAAACACGTCATGTAGTAGAAACCAGGTGCTACTATTCTATTAAAAAACTTGCTCCCTCAGCACAGCTCTTCGAGCAGGATGAATGGACTGCACACTAGCTACTCTCTGAGAGACTGCTCATTACTCAAATCACATCTGCTAGTGAGTAAGAAGCCCCTCTCTCCATTATGCTGCCTCACTTTCATAGTGCAAATATATTCATTTCAATCTTCTACGTGAAATGCCCTGAACGAGGCTCCGGACTTGAACTGCTCTCTTCAAAACACGCACAGTGAATCATCCACACACACACACACACACAGACAATATTCGATACCAAAGTCGGTCATGCCTCACCTGTGCGATCTCATACAGAAGCTTGTAGTGTTCCTCTCGCTTCTGTAAAGTGCACAGATTGCAGCCCATTATAGCTGTCGTGGAAACGCCAGGCGTCCAATTCTCCCCAAGTAGTGGTGGTACGGACACAGGGGGGTCACCCTCCACACCGGAGCGCTGGTTCTCATCAGTCACTCCTTAGCGAGCATCTCTTTTCAGGCATCCCATTCACACATTCAGGCAGTCACAAGCAACCCCAGCTTAGAGGAACAGAACGCTCCAGCTGAGCCTGACAGAAGAAGGTTCAGATGTGAACAGCGGCAGTGAAGTAGCGGCGGCCGTTTCAGCATCAGCCGGAGTGTCTCCTCTATCCCGCTCCCTCTATTTCAGACTCATACACTCACACGCGCACACACAGGCGTGCGCACAGGCTCATACACCAGGGTTGTGACTCGCGCTCACTGAGACACTCCCCCCTTTTTCTTCCTCTGTTTCGGCGCACATGAGCACACTGATACCAGCTCATGAATAATGAGGAGAAGACGCTGTGATATTCATGAGAACAGCGGCAGGAAGGGAGGGGACTGACAAAGAGGGAGGAGTGTGCTGGAGCGGGAGCGCTGGTTCATTAAAACTGAGGCACAGTTACACAATGCGCTCCTTTGTGCGAACAGCTCCTGTGAGAAGCTTGGGCAGGGCTGACTGCACAGAGACGGGCAAGCGGAGGGTGTCTGAGGCTTATGTGCGACCTACCTGCATGTAAGGCTTTTCACTGGGTTTATCTGCTTCGCGAGAGGAGGATGTGTTGCACTTCTGTCGGAAATAAGGAATTACACTGGCTGAGGAGAAGTAAAGCAGTAAATGCTGTTTCAACACATGGTTTAGTTCATTTACTAATAAAAAAATCATTTAGTGCTTGTCTGTTTAATACATATCACTAAATTATTTTGGTTTTGGACCTTTGGTAACACGTTTTAAGAGTTTTGTAAACCCCTTAATTTTTACGATAATGTTTCGTTTTCTCTGATTTTGCTGCTTTTCTCTGCGCCTTATGTGTTACTCAAACCAAGAAGCCTTCTGTTTTTTTCCATATTTGTATTATACATTTATAGATTATATTTCTCCAACTGTTTCTAGAAAATTGATAATAGTAGGTGCATAATGAAGAGGGCCAATCAGTTTAATGAACACAATATGACATATTTGTGAGGAGTATGCACATTTCCAACTTTGTCAAAGTTAAAAAAAAAATCACATATTTATAACTCCGGCACCACTGCTGTTGCTGATAATGGGTGTCCCCACAGCAAAACTGGCAGCAAGTAAAGCCACAGACCTCAGAGACGATTAGGGCTGCCACGATTAGTCGACTAGTCACGATTACGTCGACTATCAAAATCATCGACGACTGACTTAATAGTCGACGTGTCGTTTGAAGCTTTGTAAGATCACAAAAGACGCAGGAATGAGTAGTAGGATTTAAGAGTGTAATAACGGACTGAAACAGAAGATGGCAGCACTGCATGTACAAGGATGCCAGCTGCCGTTAAACCCCGAAGAAGAAGAAACTGTCCCAGAATTCATAGCGCGGCCCAGCTCAGTTTCCAACAATGGTGGCAGCTAGTTAGTTTTAATATTACTCTTATTATTCTTTCTGGGTCTCAAAATAAACGTTTAACATATTTTCAGGCGAGAATGTAGCTGTGTAAACCTCAAATATCTGCTCAGTTTATCAAGACACCACATATTTTCAAAAGCGCTCCGACGTTTTCGGAGACGTCTGTTACCCACTAGCTCGTTAGCGAGCCGGGGGCAAGGCTCACTAGAGCCGTGAGAAAACCGGACTCCCGGCAAATCGTTTTCAAACCCACCGCCGTCTTTCGCTACTCAGGTTAAACATGATATATAAGTCACTTAGATAACTTAAAAATGTTATTGTTTGGCCTTTTGTAGTATTTTATTTGTTCCTGAGTAAATCTGTTTGGCTGAGATTAAAGTTATAGTTTTTACACAGCTGAATAAACGTCAAGCAGATAGCTGATCATCAGAAGTGTGAGATGCTCCAGAATATATTCCAGTGTCCTGTTATATTTTAGATAGCAAGGAGTTTATTAAACTTCACCGAAACAATCTGCAAATTTCATTAAAATTTAATAAACTATCATCTTGTCTTTATTTTTAGTTAGCACCTTAAACACTTAAAGCTGTAAGCTAATGATAGTTATATAAGAGCAGATGCTGCTGGTGCAATAAGCTGTACGCTGTATGTCCAATGGATGATGATCTGCAGCCCTAGAGATGATATATCAATCACCGGCTTCCCTCAAATTGTGATAATTGCAAGACAATAAACCTTGGCTATTGTCTCACTAGCAGGAAGCTACACAAGAAATGAGCAATAACTGTTAACAAATTGGCCTCCGAGCCAACATTTCTGCAGAATAGAATGAAGAGTAGATGAGTGCTCATCAGCTGGCTACTGGGCATCTAACCCCCCAGGGAGGCCATAATCCGATTTTCTGGGCTTTAATTTTGCTTCACTGCCTGGAGGCAAGCCAAACAGAAATCACCATTGTGATTAATACCTTCCACCGTCTTTTCCTCTACCATCGTCTCCACCGCCGAACCGACCTCCCCGCCCGTCTCTCGTCGCCCTGAAGAAGCCACGAGGAGTGGGTTTTCTGCAGTTGCCAGGCAATATCAAATCCATGAAGTGCTGTTCACTAAAGTGTCAATTTGACATCAAAGAGACTTGTTGCGAGGATGGGGAGCGGGGGATATAATACTACATTTGATGAACAGAAGACTATGGTGAAAGTGCGCGTCAGAAAATCAGTCTCCTAAAATTGTATACCACGAAGCAAAGTTATGAAGTGCTGCTGAGCAAGAGGAACTGTCTTTTCGTTTTCCTGTGGTCAGATGGAAAATGTAAACCCATTAAGGATCCTGTGCAATATATCCACACTGCATAGGAATATAAATATTCCATAGACAATCTGCTGACAGTATCCAATATTGGTACATGTGAAGGAGTGTTTTCAGGGTTCGGCTGTGGATGACCATCACTCTGTGATGGTGCACTCAGTGACCCCTTTAGGTTAAGATGCTCATCAGTCACCCAAATGGTCTTTCTCATCATCTGTGAAATGAGACTGATACAGTAGCCTTTGCCTGCGGTCAAGCAGCACCTCTCGATGAGACGTGCAGATTGAGGGATGCTCTTTGAAGAGTGCATTAAGACTGATAAAAGCTCTTCCGAGCTACTTTATGGCCACGGCTTTTACAGTTTGATGGGGTGAATTTACCTGAGACTGCGCTTCCAACGCAACCCGAGGGCAGGATTTACACATTAAAGTTACATTTACTCAAACCATTTACTTGCTAACAGGGTGACGCTCAGTGGGTTTCAGTGTGTGTCCCTGAAAGCCTGTAGACGTTATGATTTATGTTAACAATATAAGAAACTTAATGAAATGTATTGTTTAACATTTATATGGGGAATAAAACATGCTACCGCATATAAAGTCTCCATTTCAAATTGATGAACGCCGATTCTGTGCCCTCTCTGTGTCACTTTGCCTTCGACTTCCCAACTGTCCTTTTCTTCTGTCCAGCTGTCGTTTATCATCAAGTCTGCCCTTTGCCTGCTCTCGTAGAAACAGGCTCTCAGTAGTGTTCATTCTCCTAGTTAATGGACCTCACATCACAGGGAGCGGAAAACCAATTTGTCCTGACTTTGATGGGTGCATTTTGAGATTTCTTTAACAGCATTTCAAACAAACTTGTTACTCGAGCTCACCTTAAACCTGAAGTTATAACCTTCAGCCAAGTGTGTAATGCAGGTCTATGGTGTATCTGTAAACCCCTTGTGTCCCCAGACATGTCTGTTCTAATGCTCACACGGGCTTCCTGTGTGTCTATCCTGTTCTGCATAAGTGCACACATACAAGCCCACAAACACTAAAATGAGCAACAAAAACAAAGTGATGTGGATGCTCCTGGCGCGGAATGTGAAATCATAATCAGTACCCGCAAACTGTATTTGTATTGATTTTTTGTCTGGGGATAAGTACCAACCATCACACAGAGCACAAAAGTTGGATCAATTCAATATTCCACTTCATGTGGTTCAACAAGCTGACATGTGCTGCATCTAAATGACTTTCAAAAAGGCTACCACATCGAGTTTTCTTTTTCTTTCCATTCTACCTTGCAACACAGCTTTTGTTGCCACTCACTTCTATTTTGTGTAAAGCAGCTGGCCTCACCAGACACATCACGATATATTATCACACTATACGATATTATTGTGATTTTTCACAATATGCTGAGTATTGGAGTAACATATATCGTGATTTAGCACCTTATTTTTAAATTCATTTTAAACCACATCTCTTTTATCCAAAAAGATAAAATTCTCTCAAATCACTTATTTTTGCTGCAAAATGAGATTTTCAAGCATAGGAACCCTGTTACTAATATCTGTCACTATAAGACAATGTCAGTCTACTATCAGTCTGTGATTGGGGTCAAGTTAGCAATTACAGGCAGCTTATTTCAAATAACACAGCAATTAACTGTAATAAATCATTGAAAATTACATTACACAAATCATTGAGCACATCTGTATACACAGAAATTCACATTTAATAGAAATGTATCATCCATCCATTCTCTTCCTCTTATTCTATTCAGGGTTGTAGGGGGCGCGGGAGCCTATCCCAGCTACCATAGGCCGAGGGCACAGTAAACTGTGTAAGGTAAAAACTCACACCTATGGGCAATTTAGAATCACCAATTAATTTAACCCCACTAGATGCATGACTTTGGACTGTGGGAGGAAGCAGAGGTAGCCAGAGAGAACCAGTGCAGACACTGAGTGAACATACAAACATGTAAAGACAGAAAGGCCCAGGCTAGACGGTTGATTCAAACCCAGGACCTTCTTTCTGTGAGTCACTCTGAATCAGACTACAACTGTTCGCAGACAGGTTGCCTCCTTTCAGGCAACCTGTGCAATCGCCTTGCAATCATAAGTGGTTGTGAACGCACATCATGCTCAAGTTCTGGGCAACCATTTAGTCACCATGCATTGCAATCAGTTGCATAATGTGAAAAACTGATAACTTACTCTAACCTTGACAGGAAACATGAAAGCATCCTAAATGAGTCAGAGCTTTAATGAGGAGGAGTTATTGCTGTGATTACTTGTCTGTGGCAATGTCTGTGAGGAATATCAAATGTCCCCATAGCGTTTAATACATAAACAGGTTTATTAGGCCAGCGCTGACACACCATCTGGGTGGAAATCTCTTTGGTGTGAGCAGTGAAGATTGAAATCCTGTTCACGTGAATGGAGAGCCGCGGGGACCTGAGAGTGGTTTGTGATTTGATGTGTGTCTCAGATCTGATCGCCCACCGCCACTGCAAAACAGCCGCTTCTCCTGGGTATTCATGCGACCTGATTTGGGAGTAATTAAATGAGAGTCTTTTATGAATGAATCATCGTCGTAGCCTGCTTTTCACATGACAGCTCTGAAAGGAATTGGTCCAGTGTGCACATACAAAAGGATAGGTGAGTGCTTCAAAACAGGCGTAGCCACATGTGAAGCCAACCAAAACATTTCTCAATGACAATAAATTATTAAAAAGGCTTGAATCTTTAATTCATGTGGGAACATGACCGTGGCTAAAAATAGCACATCATAGACTCTTTTAAATGATAACATATGTAATGTTGCTTTGTAAGCAATCGGCGTATCGAAAAACTAATTTATTGGCTGAGAAGCAATTTAACCTCATATTACAGCCCACATAAAGCCTCTGTTATGATCAAACAATAAAATTATCTGTTATTAATTTGGAATAATAGCTACTGAACTGTGTCATTCCTATCTAGGGCATTGCACAAAATCTTCTCACCTTTTTTGGTCAACTTACAGCAGAGGTGTCAAACACAGGGCCAGGTAAATCGGGCTGGTAAATTGGGTAGCTCCTTAAAAATTTGAAGGAGGGAATAAACTTTAACTTTTAACTGTAATTTTATAGATTTTATAGATTTTACAACTTATCTCCTCCATGGTTATTCATTAGTAAGTAAGTCAACTAAGTAAGTAATTAAGTAGGACTCAATGACTGATAAGTTCCTGTTTCGTCCCTGTCTACTATAAAAATGTGTTTTTTACAACAGTAGTAAATAATTAACAAAAACCTAGAAGCTACCACAACTTTTTCTGAAATTTTTAACATTTATTGATTGTAATTTATGCCCAAAGAGGAATGGCAACAGAGCTATTTCATTTACTCCAGCAGCATTGGTTCATCATGGAGAAAATCCGAGATGTACTATCGAAATTGCACTTTTCTTAGAAAACATCTCATATATTAAATGCAAATAACATTTTTTTTAAAGGTCTGTCACATAATTTCATATAACTCTTCACCAACACATCTTACCACCTCTCAAAATGTAAATTAAAAACTCTAGCACACCACACACAGAGCCATCCTGCACAAAATCTGGTTAAACCCGATGCCTCCCGTGTGCCTGAAGATCAAACAAAGTGCAAATCAAACACTAAGCTTCAGCTTTTCTCTACCTGACTTCTGAAACTTCTGAGGGAGTGGCATGTGCCAAGCACTGGTTGGGTTCTGGGATCAGAAGTAAATGAAAGTATGACTGGTGCGTGTGTGATGTCTGCCTACGCCTACAGTGGTAAAACCTGTCAACGCTGTGATATATGAGAAAAATTCTTCATTTTTTCCTTTTACATTTTTGGATCGGATTCACAAATTTGTCCCATCAATCTAATATTAAAATATGATGGACATGAATTTAAAAGAAATTATCACTGAACATGTCACAGAATAAACAAAAATCCCAAAACAGAGGTTGCTACATTTCCCATAACCCGTTTTCATTCAACCCTACTTTTCTGATAAATAAATATCTACCTAAATCATCTATTGTAACACGTTTCCTGTCTATATATATATGTGTATACATAGCCTCAAGCTGAAACTAAAGAAATGTCAGCAACATCAATATCGAGACTCCAGAGTCACATTTATGAGCATAATCTGTAAATGTTCAATTACAATGTCATTATAATTTCTAGGAGAGCGAGAGGGAGTGAGAGATAGAATTGCACATAGCTTCATTAAAACTGTTATCATATCACCAATCCCCCTTTCAGACTAACAGTTTCATCACCCTTTAGCTGCGCACCAAGCTGTCTAAGTAATCCAATTTTTTCATCATGTCAGAAACACATCATGTGTGACCCAGGTGTGGCTCATAGTACGAGCAGTGAATGCTACATCGGTTTAACACTTGTCAGAGTAGTGACCTTTTCAGCGAGGAAACATTCAGTTTAACACATTCGGCTGCGGGAGAAGAGGGGCGTGAGGGGGCGCGGTGACTGAAAGAATAGATCTTTCCACTGCTATCTCTGCTGGATGCTCCAGTCTGTTTTCATATTCATTTAACCCCAGGCTGTAAAGTGTGTTGGCCAACCCCAACTGCTGCCATGAAAATACTCACAACCGCATGACACCGTGACCCCGACACCACCCGTGTAGCAGCACACCCTCAGGACATCCTGCATTACTGCTGCACCAGCCTCCCTGCAGTTCCGGGGGAATGAGAGTGAAAATGTTTGTTCCCATATGTTTAACTTTGATGGTTGTTAACGCTCCCCAGCCACCCGTTGATAAATAGTAATAATTCCAAATGCATTAAGCACTCAAGCATAAACATAGCATAACTCTGAAGTATGTGTCTGTTGATCCAGCAAAGACTGAGCAGAGGTCCAAAGGTCTGCCTGCTTTTGTTTCCTAAGACTATAATGATATTTGTGGTTGGATACAATCCCCGTGAGCAGTGGGCTCACACTCTTTTTATTATATCATATTCCAATATCATCTGACATACAGTAACAAAGCTATAGAGATTCCCTGCTATACTGTATAACCCTCCACATTGCAGGCATAAAAAGTATTACAATCACCCTTAATTGCAAGATAAAGCTGAATTGTAAATTTTTTTATTTTTTTTTTTAAATAAACACAGACCAAGAGGGAAAATACTATATATAATCAGGCCTTGCTAGTTTTCATCTTCTTAGTATTAAAAATTGACTCTGACATTCCATCACACCAAATGAAGGTCATCTGCAGGATCGTCATCTATTGCCTGTTTTACTTTTTTCTAAAAGAACACTTAAGAACCAATGGAAAGGGTAAGTACATTTGTGTGGTAGAGCCTGGCAATTCTCACTATAGACAAATAGCAAACATGTACAACAGGCATATCATTGATTTCGGACTGTGAGCACTGCTGGTGGAGTCCTGGTCAATATGCAGTCAATACACCTTTGATTGTGGATGAGAGTTTTGTGCTCCAGAAGAAAGAATGGCAATCTATACAGACAATCAGCTCAGGGGGCAAACGGGGTAGACTCATACCAACTTGTTCTGCTTGAGCTATTCAAGTCTTATGCTGATTCTAGCATAAGCACCTTTTATTATGTCCCAGCCAGTGCCTTTTGAGGTAATGTCACCAACAGGTCATCTCATTTTATGGGCACAATAGCAGCGTCCTGATGTTCGGTTTCAATGTCACGTTGAGACAAAGTCACATGCAGCACGTCTAGCGGCAGTCGGCCCGCTCGCAATTGATGTTACACAAAGAAGGCTTTTAGCAACCTTGAAGCTGCAGTGCTTATCATTTTCTTATGCTAACAATAGATCTCGGCATATATGAGATGAAAGAGATGACAAACCAGGACAAAATTATCACTCGAATCTGCACCCGAATCGAATCCGGGTCAATTGACTTTTGGCTTATGTTAGAAAATCGCTCTGAATTTGCTGCCAATACCTTTTTCTTTGATAAAGTAACCATACACTTTCTGCCAGTCGCTAACAGCAGACAAACTTAGCAACAGGCAGTGTCATGTAACACTGTGATTACACCATGTATCATCTAGGGCAGCGGTCCCCAATCCCCGGGCGTTTGGTACCGGGCCACGAGAGTTGAGTCTCGGGTGTGAAATTTAAGGTTTTCAGGGTTTTATCGTTTTTTAATCGTCATTTTTTAAATCGTTTTTATCGTTAACTCAGTTTTCCTGGGTCTTTTCCGATGTGTTATGAATAAATCTTCTTCTTTTTTGGTACCGGTACTGGTTTTATTTTGTTGTATTTATCCATGACACCTTAAAGGTCAGTCTGTGAAAATATTGTCGGACATAAAGCGGTCCGTGGCGCAAAAAGGGTTGGAGACCGCTGATCTAGGATCTATCATTGCTGATAATAAAGGTAGGCAAAATAACAAAAAACTCATCTCTGTGTGTGTTGTGAGCTGTTAGTACTGACATTAAATCACAAAACTTGCATGCTGACAGAAAAGATTAAACGGGAATGAAACTGAATATTATCTCCTGCCATTTTGTTTTCAATTTGTAATTCTAAAGCAATATTACAGTGCCGCATGCACGAAAATCACCTGATGTATTTTTTGCGATTGATAAAACCCCCCAAAAAACATAAGGAGCCAAAGTAATAATAATAAGATTTAGAGAAGCTGGAGAAGCAGACTAAGTTCATCTTCATGCTGTCAGACTTTGGCAGCATCACAGTAATTTGTCTTTGCTCTACATCAATGCAGCAGCAGGCCTGTACCAGGACCCCTCATGTACTCTATAATTTGTTTTGTGATCGGCTTGCTCATTGTGCTCTTCCAAGCGCTTAGGCTAGCCTGGTGGGTGCACAAATACCTTCTTTTCTTGTATGATTTTTTTTTTTTTTTGGTGACTTTTATTTCTTGCCATGCCAGGTGAGAGAAAATCATCTGTGTGCGCCTGAGGATCAGCTTAAAACCTCCACCTAAACTGGAATGCTCCAGAATCAGAACGGCCACAGATCCACTGGTAATAGCAGACCTACAGATGGATAACATGCTTGTTTTTCAACACACAGATTAGTCAGGAATTATGATGATACCCAGGGGGCAGGAATCTTATTTTCTGTACTCCTGATAAGAAAACAAGAGCAGCCTGCAAACAAATGGAAAGCGAGGCAGAGGTGTATGATTTAGCATGCTGTGCTGCAAGATGGCGTGTTGGCACTCTGGTTTAGGGGATTGGATGAGACTGTGTCTGATGGGTCATGTTTTAGTAGTGGTTACTACAAACAAAGCTCCTGTAACATCAATTTTGCAATTCCTAAAAATCACATATTTATAATTGCATGTGCTGTCGTCTTAAAGCTCTTAAAATTCAATTCACAACTGTTTGCAATGCACATCTACTGCTGTGACAAAGGAAAGAGAAACTTGGACAGTAAAACAATTTGTTAAGGTCAATACTAACAAACATCTGAGCTTTCACATCACTTTAGAATCCATTATGTTCCCAAAAATAGCACATTTTGAAGCTTCTACAATACATAATGAGTTCTAACAAACCATTCACTATTTACACTCTTAGGGTATTCTTCGATACCCAACATCCACAATGACGGCGAAACAACTAGTAGCTCAGTGTTCCAACATTCGAAAGAAGTGCCTGCTCTCACAGCTAGAGATTGACGAGGTACAACATAAATGCTACGGCAAGGGGGAGCCAGGAGCCAGCAATTTTAAAACATCACCACCTTGTTCTTGAATTCGCATGCTTTAACTTTCTGACTTTCATCGGATCGATAAAAATAATTATGGAAGACCTTGTTGTCTTATTTACAAATAACAGACTCTATGTGGTTGCAAGCTGACTAAAGTTAATGAGGTTCATCTCTCTGATGATCTCTACTCGATGAGCAAGACAATTTGATCAAAAGTGAGTCCGTGAATTTTTAAAGAGAATTTAAAAAAAAATAATCACTTAAGCCTCTGATTGCTTCTTTCTCCGTTATAACTGGCAGAACAAAGAGCAATGTGTACGAATGTAAGAGCAGAAGGATTTGAACTTGATCAAAGAAAACCAAATCAGGTAAATGGTGGCGAGATTCACAATTTGCATTTAAAATCAAAACCTGAACCAATTACTTCTGAAGTATTTACAAAAATATATATTAAACTGTGCCAGACAAAACGTTTGGCACCCTAACCTGCTCTTGAACACAAATGCTATTAAAACACATACATAAATATACATATAGACACACACACACACACCCCTTCAGGTTGCACTCTTGAGCTTAGTGCACAGGTACAAATACGTACAAAAGGGCTCCCCTCTCTGCCACTCTACATCCCAAAGGAGAACCATTGATTTTCTAGTTACAATCAACACCAAATTATTGAATGTCACTTGATGAAGTGCTGGGGTCCGCAGGCACTTTGCGACTCATTGCGTTGCTATAGCAACCCCGTCTGTTTGACAGGGCTTATGACAAAAAACTCCTTTGCGGAGATTCATCTTGAAAACTGTCCTTTCTACTGGAGCCAGTGCCCTTAATCCCCACACACAGACCAAGCACCAATCTCTGGGTCTTAAACTTGAAGCCAACAAAGAAGTTGTAAAATTGTATCTTCTCGAGTGGCCGCTTGAGGGTGACTCCAAAAGCGAGTCAGTCCTCATAGAATCCAATGTTAAAATACTTTCCAGCAGCAGCAGGGAAAAAAAGCATGTTTGTAGCTTTGTACAAAAATGGTTTTGGTTTCTGGCTATTATGCCCCATCAAAACAACAGCATGAGAGGTGATTCTTTTTTAAAACTCACCTATTTAAACCTCACTTGGGGCTTAAAGTGATGGCTGTAGCCACATAGACTGACACTGCCAACTGCGCTGGTTTTCGTCTGTGAGAGAAACAGGCCTCTCAGCAATGTCTGTGGTGTTGGCACCTTGTGGATCATTTTTAATGTAATTATCTGCTAACTAACATGGCTTGCTGTAGGGTTAAATATAGTAAGTATAAGAAGTCTGTGCTCCAGGTTTAGTACAATTGTTGAAATCGCTTCTCCAGAAAAAAACTAAACAATCAAAAAAAACAACAACGTGGCAGCAGCCAACACACTCGAAATGAGACTTCACAAAGCAGTGATGCGATGTGACGTCACGTCACGGTGGCTATGTCTGTCTTTTATAGCCTACGATACTTTACAGATACACACTAGCTCATCTTTCAGAGAGAATGTCAGTATTTGAACTCTGGGGGACAAAGCTGGACAATCCATGAATCATTAAAGAAACTTTATATTAAAATAGAATTTGAAAACATCAAAACATATTTGCAGCTGCAACTGCTGACACATCAAAACGTTTTACAGACTCCAAGGCATTGATCAGGATGGGCAAACCACGGTCAACAAGCAATAAAATCAAAGCGCTGAATCTACACCACTGACAAAAACTACTGCATTATCATATTAGGCTGTATTTCTCTGTAACAGCCATCTAATGAGATTATACATCTTGGATGTAGTGTTTTATTGATTTGTCTGTTATGCTTGATGGACCTCGGGACAACAAATATGCCGTATCAAAGGACCTAACACCCTCAAACAAATATGTCTTTTGTCTGCTGGCACACCCTTGAGAAATCATCCCTGTGTACCGTTGATCAGATATTAAAGTATCGAACCTACAAGGGTGACCCTTTTGCTGTAGGCACGCAGCAACAAACAGGGCAATATTCCTGACTCTGTATCCCTGAATAAATGCCTGTTGGGGGGAAGACAGTGGGAGGGTTAGTCATAAAAACTCAAACGTGCCCTCTCATCGCCTGGTTCGTCATTAAATGGAGTCCATCTCAAGGTTTTGGGTCAACACGGGTCAACATTTCTCCTGTTTGCTTTGGTGAAGAGAAGGTCGGGGTGTATTCTCCTGCCAAGAAACTGTTAATACACAGGAGATAAATTAGCAAGCCCTCTGGCAGCCTTCTGGGAATAGTTTCCGCTTCAAAGCACACGGCAGATTAAACCAAAGGGGAACAATATTCACAAATCAGCCGATGGTTATGAGAAAAGAGGCAACACTATCTGTCTGACCCTCACCCCCACACTCTAATAAGCTCACACCACACTCTTTGGTCCTCAAAAACTACAGTATAACCACCTAGATTTTGCTCACTGTGCTGTGAGGGACCGATCCATTCATCTGGGTCCCGACATCAGAAAAGAGGGATGGTATTGCCCTGTAAACGTGTATTGTTCTCACGTTTGTCTATTAAATTATTACAATACTTCCTTGTATAACCAGTGTATTCATTATTTCTGCTCTTTCTGTATTCATCATATTGCTTTCAAACATCTAAAAAAATAAATAAAAATTAGTGTTATCAAAAATATTGATTTTTCATTATATAGGCATTTACATGGATCCAAAATATTTTAAATGTTATCAATAGCCATTTATTAGAGTTTCATCTGTCAAACTGTTTTCACTGAATGCCATGTTAGGAGGCAGTGAGCCCAAAAAGTGAAAGACTGAAATTTCAAGTTAACTGTGAACCTCCTGAAACTTGTTTATCTTGCAAAGCCATTATTCAGATGAAAGCTTAAAAAACAGGTGAGTCTGTTGTGCAGTGCAGATTGCCTCTGCGACAGTAAAAAAGCTAAGGTGACACCCTAATTTTCTGTTTCAGAAGTAAAGATAACATAATTCAAAATCCCAGCGGCATGTGTGAAAGTGCTTTTTTTATGCAAACCATGCAACACAGCCTCAAAAGGGGTTTGCTGTTTTGTTCACACAATGGAAATTTTCTTATTTTCAATCTAAGATCAACACTGATTAAATAGTAGCTCAGGCATATATTTTTTTTTATTTATAAAGATTTATTTATTGCCTTTCCATCAACAAAAAAATTTGAGTGTATAATAGTAATGTATGTACATCGTAAATGAATAATGTTAGGAGGACACATAGATATAGTTATATATACTCTCCCATGTAAATCATTCAGATATTATTACAGAAGAAAATGTATGCATGTATACCCATATATACACATAAATACATACACACACATATATACATACATACACACATACATACACATATATACACATATACATACACATATATACACATATACATACACATATATACATATACATACACATATATACATATATATACACATCATATATATACACATATATACATATATATACATATACACACACACACACACACACACACACACACACACACACACACACACACACACACACACACACACACATACATACATACATACATACATATTACACATATATATATACATATATATTAAACTTACGTCTATGATAAAGGCTAAACATGCTTCCTTTAAAAAAATGTGGGGAAATTTTTTGTTATTTTTGGAAAGTGAGGAAATGATCGATAGTGAACAGAAATGATTCTATCCATTTAACCTGTATGGTAGAAGTAGTGTTGCAGCTGTTAAAGAGAACCTGGGGACCCTGCGAGTGCTGGACTGCTAAATAGAAGGACAGGAGAAGGGATGTGAAATTAAATGGACTGGAACTGAAGAGGACGCAGCTTATCATTGCAACCACTAATTTGGTTGCCTCTCTAACTAACTTGACACCCTTGGACTAAACTTCAGCCCGAAGCCCTGGAACAATAGACTTAAACCTAATGCCTCACTATGTTATACCTGTTTGTTTTTTTTCTCTGGAGCACTATCTGTTAACCTTAGCTCAGGCATATCCATATATATGGGATTGTAGTTCTCTATTATTTCAACTGGCAAGTGGCAGCGAGTATGAATGAAAGTTTATTCTCAGTACATGATCCAAACTGTGGCCTTGCAAACCCTTAAGTCCACTTTGCTTCAGTAGTTTAAATCCTGCAAACCCCACTAGTAAACAGTTCGGTGGAACGTGCTCTGGCCTAGTTGTAGTCGGGTAAAATGGGGAGAAAAGCAGTGACCTAAAACATGGGGAGCTACAGTGTACTCAGGGTCAGAGCGATTTGAACGCTGACAGAGATTTATATGACTGTTGCTGAAATGTGACAATAACATGAAGAAAAAAAAAAAGGTTTAAATACTATCTTAAATCTTAGTTGTGGGAACTAAATAAGGGAACTAAAAAAATGAATTGTGACAAAATGTACAATACTGCAAAACAAGCATAAAAAGCTAAGACTCTGCTTCAATGTATCTACTTATCCATTCGCATTTACTTACCTTGGATCAGCAAGTACCATCCTGCCCTGTTTTGGCTCAAATGTAATGAATTTTAGTATAAGGTACATTGTTTTTAATACTAGTCAGAAGGACGAAGTACACAACACAGCTCCCCCAGTAATTCTGCAAGGGAGTATCTTTGCCCCTTATCTAACCCTCTTCCAGTCCTCACATCATAAAACTGCTGTTAGCTAATACTGTGTGTTTAATTCCTCATTGTGGAGCTCACCTTGGGGTGGCCCTGCCAAACCCTGCCCACAGGAGATTTACAGTCAGCCATTTTGTGGACTAATTGCGCAGTCTTAGTGCAGGGAGGTCAGCCATAACCAACACATTGAGCTGGCTTACACACCTGCTACAAGCCAGACCAGGCATAGGGCAAACCCCTCGAACAGCAGGACGCATCAGACACCACACCAGGAGTCTCCTTGAGTTGTCTAGAATAAAATCTGTCAGATGTAATTGCTCGTGCTGCCCACTATTGTTCGAAGATAAACAAGTGGCATGTTGTTTATTCAACAGACCCTGTGCTGCTGGATCATAAATCAAAGTCATATAAGAGGTAGATGTCTGATGGTGGAGATAGACAGGCTTCATGCTCTCCTTAATGCAGATCTAATCTTTTCAGTTCGGATCTTATTTGTGATTCATCTTCTCCTCCTCGTCCACCCATATCGTCAGCCTCTTGTCTTCCCTGGTGAACTCCTACCAATGTCCTTTGGACTGGATGGATTAGACTGACATTTCATATATGAAACCAGTCTGAGTTATGCAGATGATCATTCAGTGCCGTCACCTCATCCTCCTCTCACATTAACATTTCCAGCACATCCCACAGGTATTATTAGATCTACAGTGGCCCACCTCATTGACTCCTCTTATTGGCACTGAAGAGTTAACAGATCAGTCCACTACTTACCATATACTACATGCACTGGAGTGGTTCTGCACATTAAATGAAAGCTAAGCACAGTTTTGCCTTTGTCTAATCATTCTAATAGCTCTTAAACACTATCTATTAAAGGCTACTACAGACTCCATGCTATTCTGAGCACTCACCCTTTATTAAAATCAGCTGACACCTCCATCATTCAGGGCTTGCTTTGACTTTATCACCGCTGTCGACCCTTCTATCTATCTAATTAACCACAATTTACTAATCACGCAGGCCACTTTCCCAGAGCTGTGCGTCCTCCATCACTGAGCAGGGACAAAGGCTCATTAACGGGGTCTGCCCACCATTACCACTGAGAGGTGGAATATAGGGATTCCTCATGTCAATTTGGGATCAAGAGCCATAAGAAATGCAGAGATGCTGCCAACATGCAATCGAGGCCGGTTTGATGGCGCAAAGCCAGATATAACAATGTAAAAACAAAACTGTGTGGCGAAAATAGTTCTTTTGCTTTCCCAAGGCTCAGGAAGAGAAGTATTGTATAAATTGCAGGCTGCAAAGTTTGTCAGGAGCAAGTGAGCGAGGAGGGGGGGGGGGGGGGGGGGGGGGGCACAATTTCAGTTTTCATTTTATAGGAAGAGAAAATCGATAGGTTGGATGTTGGCTTATTGCCAACTTGCTGAGGGAAAAATGAGAAGATAACCAAAAAGCAGCAAGTTCTTTTTTCCCCCCTTACGCTACACTCACATCCTGGGATATTACATCACAAATACAGCAGCAAGGTAAAGTTTAGCAGGGCACCAGCAGCACACACACACACACTTATAGCCGGTAGATTGAAATGAGCCTCGCTCTTTCTGAGATGTGAGATCCATCCTCGGTTTAGAGAATCCATATCATGTGTATTTGTTCAGTTCAAGCAGGCTTATGTTCTGATACCCTTCTCAGGATTGAAGTTAACCCAATTTTTTTAAATACGTTTTTATTTAATTTAAATTAGTTACAAAAAACTGAGCAATCGTTTCTTTGAGTTTTCATTTGTCGAATGAACAAAACAAGCATTATAAATTTCCCCTGTTAACCCTCCATAACACTGACACATCGCCACCTCCTGGCACTAATTTCTACTGTCACAAGCTTTCATTGCTCAAATATTTAATATTGGTATTTCTCTTAAAATCCAGCAAACCTTTATGTTTTCTTCTTGCAAGGTTTTAAAAAAAAATGACAACCCTTTTTTCTAAAAACTGAATCCAAAGCTCACGGTAAAGACGCGCATTCTTGTTTCACTATGTGTTTCCATAGTTCAGTGAGTCTGGCACTCTACGGCTCACATTAGTGAGCGAGAACGTAACCCTGTGCAGCTGCTCATGTCAGTAATGGGCATCAATAACCGGCGCCAGGCCTGTGGTTCGTAATTGTGTTGGAGGGGTCAGTGTGGGGTCAACAGGGCATTCCCCCAGCCTGTCTAATGAAGGGAACACAACTCGCCATCACACCAATACTCACACAGCCATCTCCAATCCCAGGCCCCATTGCCCATGTCAATCACAAGATCAGTAATAGATATGCTGCACAGCCCAACGCTGCTAAGAATATGTGGAGCTGTGGCCAGTCAAACCATGCTTTGACTAATGTATTGTATCATGCCACTTAATTACACTGAGTATAGTTTATAACCATCTTAGATTATCTATTACAAAGGAAAAATTTAGTCAATAAGGCTAGGTCAGGCTCCGATGTTTTAGCTTATCATGTAGTAGCAGCGTAGGGCTGTGGCACTGTGATGTTTCATTCTCTAAATGTAATACTGTCTGACAAAATGAACAACAACAAATGTACTGCCAGCTATATACATCCACCAGACACTGAGGTACACCTTGCTAGTACTGGGTTGAACCCCCTTTTCAGGAAGGGGTCCGAAAGCAAGCCTTAATTCTTCATGGCATAGATACAGCAAGGTGCTGGAAATAAGACTCAGACATTTCGGCCTGTATTGAAATATTGACATGACAGCGTCACACAGTTGCTGCAGATTTGTCAGCTGTGCATCCATGACTTCCATGAATCTCCGGTTTCATCGCATCCCAGAGTTGCTCTGTTGGATTGAGATCCGGTGACTGTGGAGGCCATTTGAGTACACTGAACTCGCTGTCGGTGTTTGAGAAACCAGCTGGAGATGATTTGAGCTTTGAGATATTATGTGTTGTCCTGCTGAAAGCAGCTATCATAAAAGAGATACACATAGGTGGTCATATAGTGGTGGACATGGTTGACAACAATACCCAGGTAGGCTGTGGTGTCTAAAGGGGCCCAAAGTGTCCCAAAAATATTCCCCATTACATTGTTACACCACCACCAGCAGCTTGAACGGCTGTTAGAAGGCAGGATGGATCTATGCTTTCATATTGTTTACACCATGCTCTGACCCTACCATCCAAATGCCACAGCGGAAATAATTGAGACTCATCGCACCAGGCAATGTTTTTCCAATCATCTATTGTCCAGTTTTAGTGAGCCTATGTGAAGGTTCAACATGTTGTGCCTTCAGATGCTCTTTTGCATACAGTGGTTGTGACAAGTGATCATTTGAGTTGCTGTTGCCTTCAGCTTGAAGCAGTCTGGCAATTCTCTTCTGACCTCTGGCATCAACAAGGCATGTCTGCCACAGAACTACTGCTCACTGGATATTTTCTCCTTTTCTTGAAACTTCAGTAAATCAGCAGTTTCTGAAATACTCAGACCAGTTAATAAAATCACCTTTCTTCATCATTCTGATGCTCTGTTTTAGCTTCAACAGGTTGTGGCCGGTGAGTATATTTACATCTAATGATGACTGGACTGTACACAGATACATCTTGGTGCTGTTATTGCAGCTCTGTCGCAGAAGGAGGGAGAAATATTCTTGCTGCAGGAAAGCAAGCATGCTATATATAGAGTTATACTGTCAATAGGTTTTAAATAGATGCAAAAAAATATATTTATGAAATGAAACACGGTGATCATTTCTTTTAGGCAAGTCAAGGTAAGATGGTATACATGAAAATACATGAAATTAAAAACTACAAGTCCCATACTGAAAATACAAATACCTGCCCAATGAGTAAAAATCTAAATAGTCAAAGATCCAGGCACAACTCTACTTTGGAGCCTTTGACAGATGCACTGGTGATTAGCTCATTTTTTTTAAATTTATTTCCCATATAGAGAGGCCAGTATTTGAGGACAGCCTTGACATTTTGGTCTCCCACCCACCCAGCTATAGTTCAGTGATGTATTACAGATCATCCATCACCATTGGCTCGTGTAAGGTAGGGGAGGGCCCGATACACCCATTTGTCAGACATACACTAAGGGAAGGCAAGGTTCTGCTTTGAACTCCAGAATGAAGGTAACAAACCTCACAGTGATTGGATTAGACTAGCACACATGGGAAATGAAGTTGAAAAGCCCGTTTTGTTACGTCTGCCTTACCAGACCTGAGGGACAACGAGATGTCAAGAAACAACAGAGATTTAGTCATTCTCAGATATTCACGATAATGACTTTGTTTCACGATAATTAATTGCAAGACAAGTACATAAAAATTTTTTAAAAGAAGCTGCATCGTATCCAAGTCTGGATTCAATTTACTTTTGCCTCCAACTGAAGCACCAATAGATTAGGATGGAGGTCTAGCCGGAATTGAATTAGAGCAAAAACGAATGGCTTTGGTTACATGAGGAACAAGCCGTGTGCAATCAGTGTCTCTTTTCGCAGTGAGATGCTCCAAAACATCAGTCAATTACGCTTTGTTTGAGTTGTTGGAGAGTACAGAGGAAAAACAATAGACGAGGTTGAACTGTGGGGAAGATGGAGAGAGTAAAAGCAAACGGAAGAGAGTGAGGACAAATAGGGGGCAAGCGAGACAGAGATGGAGGGAGGGCAGAGCTGTACACAAGGAGAAGAGGTTGAGATGGCACGGTGAGATGGTGAAAGAGAACTGCAGAGAACATTTGAGAGAAATATTGCTACACGTGTCAGCAAGTGGCCCAAGATGTCAGTGTAGTGTAAAAATAACCTGTCCAATTATGAAGAGAGACTGCTCACCATTCTATCTGAGATACTTTACTGCAGACTAGCACCCCATTGGCTCTCTCCTCACATATACATCTCCTGTATATATTTAGATGCAGTCATATATTGCCTCTGATAATGTGATTTCAAAACTAGATTGGGACTGTTCACTATCCTTTATAAAGATAGATTGTTCTGTCAATATTCCATGGCTGGCTAGAGTTAGCTCGCCACGCAGCGTATGACTTTCCATAGCCCAGCAAAAATGGCATGTAATGGTTCCCAGAGAAAGTATGGCTGCTGCTGTTTCCATTATCCATTTAACAGCCTCTAAAAAGAGGATTTATTTCTGTAAATTAGCTCCTGTGCAATGTGATTGTATCATGGATCATAAACTTTAAGTCAATACAGCACGGGGATATCATGGTAAGAGGAAGAAAATACCTAGTTGACCCTATCTTACCATGTGTGTGCACAGTATCCAGCAGACCCAGCTGGGGAGGTGGCAGCTGTTTGCAGAACTTTATCTTATTCTTTTTTCATTTACAAGGCTCTCCAGTGTCCCACAGTAGCCATTTGCTCATCAGCTTATTACTTTCAATACGCATCAGAGTAATTGGCTATTTCACACATGTAAGAGTTGAGCTGGTGGAGGGTAAAGGCCAGGCAACCAGGCTGTCAGTGTCCTGCACTACACTCATCCATCAATTATCATCAGGCACAAGGAAAGCCACTGTGGGCCTGAGCCGGCACTTTGTCAAACCTCATCCAGGCCTTGCTGGTTAATCCATTAACACGTGGGCTTTAGCTGACTGGATCTGGTTTAGTGTGTGCTGTGTATCTGCTTCAGAGAGTACAGGTGATTGCATTCAAACTGAAGCCCAAGGGTTTTCTTTTAAATATCCAAATGGTGTGTGTCTGTCAATCATTTACTCTGAACCTTTTCTAAGTAAATGTCAGTGCTAGGTGCCCTGCAAAGTAACATGTTACTATAAACACAATACATTTTTCACCAATGTAACATGCTACTCTAATAAATTTAGTAATTGCATAATGCTTACAATTATGTCATTAGCTCTTTTACAAAGACTCTTCATTTATCTGCATCCCAGGTGAATAGAAAGAACACCAAACAAACCTTTTCTTCCCGCGCAGTTGCGCTACAATCAGCAGTGATTCAGCTTTTCAGGAGTGGAGATATGAGCATTATTTTAAAAATTATTACACAAAAACGCCAAAAGAACTGCACCCAAGCCCGTAACATTATAATGCCAACACAATTCAGGCTCTTAGCATCTGCACAGACAGCATGCTAATGCTAAGCTAGCCAAAATAAACAGAGTAATTTTAAAGCTAAGTGAATGCTGACTCGAGGCCTGTAGCCAGACCCTGATCTTCAACAGTTGACAAAAGCAGTCATGAGCATGCAAAGCACTAACCAGCTAATAGTAATCAGTGTTAGAAAAGCAAGTAGATCAGTCGATCAAATCTGTAGACAGAGCATAATTTGGTAGGGAGTTCATTACACAATGGCTTCCTCCATTACCACCTCTGATAATGATAGCAAAGAAATAAAATATGAAAGACAAAGGCTTTAAATGAAGGAAAATTATTCAACAAAGGGGTTGTAACGATTGTCTCAGCCCACAGAGTCAGGAGAAAAGCTGGTTGGTAGGAAGATGCTAAAACACAGCATGTTCCTAGAAAAACAGTGAAACAGCTCATCTGGAGAACAAAAAAAAAAATATGGATTTCTAATTTACATTCACTCCGATGCTGATTTACATATAATAGCATGTAATAACACACAAACTGGTGGGTCTGTAAAATAAACCGCTGTCTAGACAACTGAAATCTTATTTCTGTGGATTTCCTGTATTGTTCAATCATATGACTTACTGACAACTTAGTTGGGGAGGGAAGCATTTTTCAATACACTGTAATTTTGGTGTTTTAATCCTGCCAAGTATTACAACACTGCACACATCTTTATATTCATAAATAGCAATGAGTCAGTCGTTTGCTCCCACCATCACTTCATCTCTCTCTGCAGTAAAAACTGAGGGAGAAGACGAAGGAGAGCTGCTGGTTGGCTAGTTGGCTGGCTCGGTCCCTGCTGACAGGTTGTGATAGGTGTCATCTATCAACTATGAAAAGGCCTGAAGGCTCACCACACCAATCACCCTGGTGCCAGATGTTAGAGCTAAAGCACTGCACAGAAACACACACACGGCCTTGCACAAACATAAATCACACACGGATAAACAACATATGCAGAACCGTGCTATTGTTATTCACAATGAAATCATATGTATACACTATTCATGAGCAAAATCACATATTTATTGCTCCTTCACAAACTTCAGGTGCAGAATAGGGCAGTAAAAAACAAAGAACATTGACTTGACCATCAAGCTATCACCACAAGCAAAGAAAGGAAGACCTCCCACCGTCTCTGATGAACCTGTGCAGACAAAAGGGAAAGTCGGCTCCCCGCATGAGCAATTACAGCAACAACTTCACATGTCTTTGTACCCCCTAAGGGGCCACACATTATGAGCCCACCTGTCAAGTACCCACACGCCTTTCCACAGATTCATCGAATGCACATATGAGCTCCGATTCTCAATTAGTCCATTAAAAAAGAGATACTTGAGCTAATGCTGTTACTGAATTGCTAAATAACTATTTTAATTAAATGTAGGCTATTGTGAGGTTAGCAGGGGATAAACACATTTAACAAGGTAGATGATGCAGACACAAACAAGAATAAATAAATACACAAAAAGGACTGTTTTAATAAGTCCTTTCTGTCAAACTAAGCATTGGAAAAAAACAATCCAATTACTGACTAGAAAGAGCCAAACTCAGTGTTATTCCCAGTGAAAAGCATCTTACCCGTACTCTAACTGTTCACCTGCAGCTTGTGAACTGGGGTTTGGTTTTAGCAGAGGTTTTCATGTAATTCCTGCTGGTGTTTTTCTCAGCAGTGTAGAGCTGCTAGTGGAGGAGGGGAAGCGATGGCGACGAGGTAATGAACCTCTTCATGCAGTTGGTTCCTAGTATGGGTGCAATGAGTGAGGGGCGACCGCACGGCTGACTTTACAACACACTCTGGGATCCATTGAGAGTAAGGCCACAGCAGCCTAATGTTGATTTATCAAGACAGACTGTGATGGTTATATTAGACTCTGAACTTCAGTTTTCCTGTGTTTAATCCTGCACTGTGTGTTGTGTCTTGCAATGAAAAGATGTCATCCATTGAATATTTAATGTTTTATTTCCCTGATTTTACAAAGTTTTTGCTACAGGTGTGAGATATATCTGTAGGCACCGGTAATACAGAGCTCAGTAAATGATGCTACCACACCACGGCGGTGGCAAGATAAAATTTCTATTAAGGTCATATGAAATTGTGTATCCTTGGAGCATTAGGAGATTGAGAATTGTGGAAAGGTTTCTATTCAGCATCTTTCCTTCTAGATGACAGCGTGCCTCGGTCAAGGGATCTGCAGTTTGTTGCTTGCGAGCTGTCATTACACACTGCTTTATGAAATCAATAAGTCACATGTGTTTTCCTGGTAACAGTTCATACAGAATTAATAAAAATGATTACAGGCTGCCACAATTCTGGGTCATTTTCCTCCATCTGGTGACCTTCAGAAGAGGATGGGCACCCTTGACCTCAATTTTCTGACAACCCTCTGTCATGTTTAGTGATCGGTAACATGCAGAATGGCACATTATCTTTGGAGTAAAACCTGTTGTAAATATATTGTATACTTTTGTAAAATCTAAATGTTTAAACTTTGAAATTGAGCATTGTACATTCTTGCCACCATATAACTTCAACAGGACATCTTGATACAACTGGGAACACGCTGAGAATTTCAGTGTTTGCCAATATGTGTGCCTGGTTATCAAATTAAGATTTATTTCTCGAATTAAAGATCCCATTCTGCCACTGTTAAATAGGAGATCAATAATTACAGTTTAAATTCATACTCATGACATTTGAAGACATCGCCTTGCCCCCAAGGAAAGACGTGTTTTACAATGTTCTAACATTCAACAGTCTAAACAATTAAGCAGAAAAAAGTCAAATTATTTCACTACAACAAATCACTGAGTGCAGCCTGAGTGATAAGCCATAAACGAAAAGTATGTTTCTTTGGGTGAGCAGAAATCTGGAATCAATCAGTGAAGACAGGAGCTCAATAAAACCTTCACCAGACTTGTCTTTAGGGTGGTCACTGAAGTGTTAATGCCAGCTAATTGATACGCTAAAAGAAAGAAGATTTTCTTGGGGAGCAGTCCATCTGGACAATTTCACCCCGAGGTTAACTTCAACTACATATGACCCTCTTATCTAGTGATGCATGACCCTGCCCTCTGGGTCCAATGGCGTCCTGAGCAACAAAGGCATCTCAGACAGCACATTCAGTTTTGGAGAAAGCCTTTCATCCTTTTTTCCTCTGTCTATCTCTCCCTTACTATCTTGTCTGGAAAGACATTTCAGGTGACATTTCCCTCTACAGAGTTTTATTCTTCAGTCTGCTGCACAGTTTCACTGTTGAATGGTTTCCCTGAAAGAACCTAAATGTGCCAGGGCTTCAGCGAGAGACTCATTTTCACAATGGCCAATAATAGTAACAAATTCCCCTTTTAAGTCCTGCTGAAACCTGATATTACATACCATCATTCTTGAGAACAACTGTCACCGAAGCTGGGCATTATTACCCTTTCAGAGTTGCTGAAATATGTTAGCAGTACGCTTTCCAGACAAGTGAGCACTGACGAAGATGTGAATAACAAAACAGCCAAGGACTATGGATCTTTTGGTACATTGAGCATACATTTGTCCGATACACATCTTACTACAAAGGAAATGATATAGCAGGATTCTTTACTCTTTGTGTTGCTTTAAGCATGTAATGTACTTGGGGTTTTTTATACAAGTCACTTCAAGTTCAAATGACGATAAGTAAAGGTCCCTCATCCTGAAGTCTTAACCCAGGTTGGCCTGTTGAATATGACACTTAAGAATTGAGAGGTTTGAGGATGGACTGAACCTGATTTAAGAACTAGACTGAGAACGTATACAAACAAAAATCAAACTTCACATCATTGCAAATTTTCCTTTTCATAATAAACGAGATCAGAGGTTTGCAAATACCCATCATTAATGTCATGGTAATTTTGGGCTTAATGATTTCTTTGAAATCCAAATTGTCCATAGGTGTGAATGTGCGAGTGAATGTGAGAGCAAATGGTTGTCTGTCTCTGTGTGTTGGCCCTGCGACAGACTGGCGACCTGTCCAGGGTGTACCCTGCCTCTCGCCCTATGACAGCTGGGATAGGCTCCGGTGCCCCCCGCGACCATGAAAAGGATAAGCGGATGCGAATGAATGGATGGATGATTTCTTTGAATTGCTCTTTTCCCAGAGTGAAATGATTATATAGCATACAACTTAAAAGATTTTACAAAACAAGAATTGGGTGCACAACACATCAAAACTGGTTTTGGAATGGATAAAACTGGCTTAAGTTTCTGCAATGGCCTTCTCAAACCCTTGACTTTAAACCTAATAAAAATCTGTGGTCTATACTTAAAAACCAGATCCAAGCCAGGAAATCAACCAATTTAATTGTACTCTACCATTCTGCCAAGAAGAGTGTTCAAAGAGTGGAACCAGAATTGTGCCAGAAACTTGTTAATGTCTATCAAAAACATTTGGTTGAGATGCAGCTAAGGGACATTAAATCAAATATTAGTGGGTGGGTATGTAAACTTTTGACTGTGTACTTTCAACCCTGTCTTGACTGGAGAAAATCTAAAATAATTTCAGATTTGTGCTCCCATTTCTTGCTTTTTAAAGCCATTAAAGATGCATGCTATATAATCACTCCACTCTGGCAAAAAAACAGTTCAAGGAAATCATAAAAGCCCAAAATTACCATGACAGTCATACCAGTGATTAGTGTATGTAAACACGTGACTACAATCATACATAGTTTGACTGCAACACATGACTGCACTGTAGCAAATGGTTTTTTTTTCTGTTAGAGGACAGATTATGTCAGTGCAATATTCATTTGTGTTACTGATTTCAAAGTTGTGCAATAAATCACATTTTATTTCTGACTATAGTTTAGCATTCAGCTAATATGAAAACTATCTTTTATCAAGATAAAACGATTATTGTACCACATCACATATGGTAGATGTTGCTCTCATTTTATCTTCTGTTATACAGTAAATTCACTGCAGAGAAGCTCTGACCCTTCTCCAAATGCCCAACTAATCCCTCCATATTTAAAAATCCCTGATCCCAATTTAAATATGCCTGATGTTTCAAAGTCGACAAGTAAATAATCATATTATCATTTACTAGAATATCACATACACTAGATCATATTTTTGCCCTAATGACTAGTTTAAACAAATCGCCAGACTCTCTCCAATCAAAAGTATTGTTAAATTATTAATGGAGGCCCCAGGAAGAGATGCTACTGTTACAACAGAGTCGCTAATGGGGGTCAAAATGGACAAACAAACAAACCTTCCAAAGTTATTTACTTTGAATTAGCAAACAAGCTGTAGGAGAAATGTCCAAATCACAAAGTCTGCAGATCAAAGTCAGCGTTAAATGCTTTATAAAAAAGTTTGGCAATTGCTGTTGACATACCAAGAAAAAAAGAGTAAGAAAAACAAAAAAAGGCTCTGAAAAATACAGGAAAAAGACATAAAAAGCAATGGGAAAGTAAACACCCAAGAAGAGAAGGAGTGAAAACACAATCTCGCAATCCCATGAGGTCTCACTGTAACATAAGGTGGCGGTATATTACAAAGGAAGTGCTTTATCATCAAGATCTAAAGCTTCTGCACTCACACTTTTCCAGAGCTAGAATGTGGATAGATATTTTCTAAGGATTTCTATAACTTCCTGAAGTAACAGTCGTGACAGTCACACCCACATCACAGCAGTGGACCAGCTGTGTGAAAGTGTGCTTTCCCTTTGTGGTTTTCCTTTACATACGTGTGTAAGCCTGTGGCAGCAGCACTTACCTTTGATTGTTTTTGTTCACAGCTATAAACACTTTTGTCTTCCTCTGTGGATGGCCATCATCGGACAAGTTAATTTAAACTGAACCCACTAGAGTAAAGTACAATCATTCCTCATTACTCATCTATAGTCATTTGTAACTGTATGTACAGATGTTTATTGCCTTAATTGGATGAACAAATCCTGACTACCATTTAATTTCATTTATAAGGAAAATCTCTGTGGTTGCAATCTTTGGAAAGAACAACTAACATGTAATGTTTACATGTCACAGAGCCATACTGTCACACTTCATTAACCATTCCTAGTCCCTCATCACCCATGTGTTCAAATGTTGGAAATTTGCTGGATATCACCAAGCGTGTGATACGTCAGCCTGGTTATAAATTCCTGTCAATGACTAGACCTCATTTCCATTTTGCACTCAAGCAGCTTTGATTTGAATATCACTCGTCCCAGTTCACTACTCCAGCCTTTAGAAGTAGTGTTGGAGGTTGAGAGCTCTCAGTGCAGGGTACTCAAAATATTGAGATGGAAAACTTGGTACGTTTTTGGTTTTTTTTTTTGTTTCACACATGGGAAATGTAATATTTTAACTTGTTATTAAAAGGCTTGCTTTATTCTTTTTTCTTCTTCGTTTTTGTCAAAGAATATAACACCACAAGTCCTTTAAATACAACTGCCTTTGTGTTTGTTAGTCATTTGTATGTGATGCATGTACATGAACAACGTCTTTATTGCTTCTATGCTTGAATTATCATCACAACTCCTATTGTCATTATTCCTTTAGATAGTATCCCTACTAACACCTTATACCAATATTAGCTTTAGATATGATACCACACTAATTTTCTTTTGAACGTTGATTGACAGATTGTGATGGCAACTCTAAAGATGTAAAACTGGAGTTAATGCTAACATTACACTACATAACATTTCAACTCACCTGTGTAACTTTAGTAGTGTTAATATATGATTTAGGGTATGTTTTCTTCACTTTTAATTACTGAGGCATCCACAAATTGGGTATTTAACTGTTTTTAATGTTTACATTTCTCATGTTTATAACATGCACTCCCTGGGCTGAAGAGATTCAATAAATAAGCAATTATTCAATCAGGTGATCAGGGGCAACTATGATATTGCTGTAAATCTAAACATCACGTGTTTACTTACACATACTGTAGGTATAAGTAAAAAGGAAGTGTTCACAGGACTCTGTGAAGGACTGTGAAGGAACATCGTCCTTTGGACAGACAAGACCAAAGTGGAGCTGTTTGGAGATGTTTCATAATGATTAGTGCCGAGTTTTGTGAAAACCAACCACAGCATATCAGCACAAACACCTCGTATAGACTTCCAAGCACATTGGTGGAAGGGTTATGATTTGGACTTGCTTTGCAGTCACATGACCTGGGCACTTTACAGTCATTAAGTCCACCATGAACTTCTCTGTACACTAAAGTATTCACTCAAACATGAGGCATCTGCCCGACAGCTAAAGCTTGGCTGAAAATGGGTCATCAGGGCAATGATCCCAAACAACAACAACAACAATCTTTATTTATAGAGCACATTTAAAAGCCTTGGGCATACCAAAGTGCTTTACATAAAACAATAAAAGGTTCAAACATTGATAACGGATAAATAAAAATAACGAGTTATGTTCATAGATAAAAGCTACCAGTAAGAATGACTACAGCACATGGGTAATAGCACGATAAAAGCTGTACCACCATAATAAAAGACACCAATAGAAAGATAGGAGGGAATTAATACAAGAGGTCAATAGGTCACAGCAACCAAACAAACAAACAAACAAACAAACCAGCAATTAAAAGGTGGAGAAGGCAAGTTTAAAAAGATATGTTTTAAGCTGTGATTTAAAAGAATGAATAGAATCAGATGCCCGGATGCCAATCGGGAGATTGTTCCACAGCACAGGTGCGACAAGAGCAAACGATCGATCACCTCTAGTCTTAAGTCAAGATCTGGGCTGAGCCAGCAGTAACTGTGACGATGACCTTAAAGCCCTAGCAGGAGCATAAGGGTTTAAAAGGTCCTTAAGGTAGCTGGGTGCAGTGTTGTTAGTAATTTTAAAAGTAAACAACAAAATTTTAAATTGAATACGATATTTGACAGGCAACCAGTGCAGATCGGCAAGGACAGGAGTAATGTGGGCAAACTTGCTGGTTTTAGTTAGAATGCGAGCTGCAGCATTCTGAACTGTCTGTAATCTCTGTAAAAGGGAAGAGTGGAGACCACAATAAAGTGAATTACAGTAGTCTAGCCTCGACGTTACAAAGGCGTGGATGAGCTTTTCGAGATCTTTATGCGGGATATAGCGCCTAGCCTTAGAGATAAGACGAAGCTGGTAGAAACTAGATCTGACAACAGCAGACACTTGTTTGTCAAGTGAAAAGGAGCTGTCAAATAAGACACCCAGATTCCTGACAGTATCAGAGAGAGAACAACTAAGAAAACCAAAGGCATCCCGGAGTTTGGCACGAAGGGCATTACTACCAAAAATCATAATCTCGGTTTTCTTCTCATTAAGGATAAGAGAATTCGACAACAACCACTTCTTGGCCTCAGACATGCATTCTCGGAGGCCATTCAGAGACAGAGCAAGATCGTCGTTTAGCTCAAAATAGAGCTGGATATCATCTGCATAATAGTGATAAGCAATATGGTATTTCTCAAAGATGGCACTTAAAGGAAGCAGGTATAATGAGAAAAGGGTAGGGCCCAGCACAGATCCCTGGGGGACACCACAGCAAACAGGTACAGCCGAGGAAGAGGATGTAGCCAGATGTACCGTAGAGAGCCGATTGGAGAGATAGGATTTAAACCAATCCAGGGCAGCGCCCTTGATGCCTACAGTGTGCTCAAGTCTCGCTAATAAGATATTATGGTCAACCATGTCAAATGCCGATGATAGATCCAAAAGCACTAAGACTGAGGGGCGTCCGTTGTCAGCCATTAGTAGGAGATCATTGAAAACACGAAGCAATGCTGATTCTGTGCTGTGATGTTGTTTGAAGGCCGATTGAAATTTATCATTTATATTATTCTCATCAAGGTAGGTCTGCAGTTGGAGCAGAACCACCTTCTCAAGTATTTTAGCCAGAAAGGGAAGCTTAGAAATTGGCCTAAAATTGGCAAAATCACTAAGCTCAAGGTTCCTTTTTTTTTTAGAACAGGTTGGATTATGGCATGCTTGAGAGCTGAAGGTACATAGCCAGAAAGCAAGGAGAAGTTCAATATGGACAATAAACAAGGTCCAATTACACTGAAACAATCCTTAACAATACGGGATGGGAGAGCATCATGTACACAGAATGACAGAAGCACATCTACAACAGAATGGCAAAACTCAAGGTGATGCAACGGCCCAGACAAAGTCGAGACCTCAGCTTAACTGAAATGCTGTGGCAGGACCTTTGGAGAGTTGGACTTGAAGACCTGTGAAAATGTCCTTTTTCACATGACACTATTATCAATTCTATGACTCAACTTTTCTCTTTTAAAATAAAAAAAATCCCTGCAAGTACCAAATTAGACATAAGTAATAGATTTATTTTTCTATTCTATAGCTGAGATGCTGGAATTCTAGTGCGTATGTTTCTGTATGCGTGTCTCGACAGGTTTGGGGTGTGGTGAGACTATAGGTTGGGAGCACACTGTGATGACAGTCACCCATCACCAGTGTACAAAGACTGTCCATTGGCAATCACCCTACTGTGAGGGTCTCCACACAGTGTCTGGGTTACTGCCCATGTATTATGCATACCTCAGCCCTCACAGCTGGCTCTGATAACACCCTTGAATGGCTTCCTCTATCAGAGGCTGGGTAATGTCAGCGTTAGCCTGCGATGATCATCAGTCTTTATTACCATTCACACTCTCTCCCCTGCAGACAAGAGGTGAAAAGGACTCCAAACAGATGGAGGGAGGGAAAGAAAAAGACGGGTTTATATGACATTAACTCATTCAACCTATAAACTCTACCTTTGAAAGTCATGCATGATTTTCAACACAAGCTAGTTTAAACTTTGCAAAGCTAAAAGGAAACAACATACCACCAAAAAGTCATTAAGCAAAGATGGTTATTAAGCGAAAACTTCTTGAAAATGTACGCAAAACTGAGCAATTTAGTCCACTAAACTATTTTGCTGTGGCAATAGAGCCACAAGCTGCTCATTAGCATATGACAGTACAGCTTTTATGTGCCATGGTTAATTACAACACATTATCATAGCATTATAAACCTGATGTTCAAGGATCTAATTTATGCAAATAGAAAGCTACTAACCATAAATATGACTGGCCTGAGCTTAAACATTTTCCACAACATTTTATATACTTAGCATACTTAAGTCAATCTTCGATTTAGGAAATTGATCACTTTAATTAATGAGGTTTTTCTATAGTGGTTCAAAAGACAAGTGGTGGTGGTTTATACACACCTAAAATACTTTGCATACAAAAATGTGTTTTGTGGACACATGTGTGTCTATGCCAGAAGAATAAAGTTGGAATACAGAGTATGCATTTATGCTGCAAGGGGTGAACTGATCCGCTAAGGGTAAGTAAGGTGAACGTTTTGAATGGCATCAAAAAAAAAGTGACCGCCTCTTGGAAGTCTATTCAATTATTCAAAAGCTGTTTTTTGTTTTGGGATATTTGGAAGGTTCTCGGGCCACCAGAGAAATACTGAAAATGTGTTTAAGCAATATAAAGTGCTTTAATGTCCCCACAGAATTCAGGCGGCAGTGATAAGAAAATAAAAAGTCCTCACCAGGTGTTTGTTTTCATTTCACTTTTCATCTCCAAATCCTATCAAACAGACGCTGTCCGTGAATAATGACATTTTTAAATTCAAAAAGAAGCAACAACACATTCAAACAAATTCATAACCAATAATTTCTGTTCACTATTTCACAAGATGTGCTTAGCCTCAGTTAACATGCACTAGAAAAAAATCCCTTAAATACTGACATGGACAGCGACTATTAAGGAACATCTAGTAACCAAATAGTGACCCTAATGTAACATCAGCTTTTTTTTTTTTTTATCTAAAAAGGAAACGTGGACATTAACAGACATTACCTTAAAAGAACATGAAATACTTTGTGACTGACCAATTTATGCCAGAATTTAGTTATGAAAGTGATGAAAGCTGTTTCCATGGACCCTTAACCAGCAGGATGGTTTTATAGCAGATCACACATCAGCTCTCTATCGGATAACTGAGAAGTCTAGAAAGTTCTGGAAGGACAGTCCCCTTTGCATCATCTACACAAAGTCAATCAGGTTTCACCTGGAAAACATGAGTGACTCTTGGAAAGTGTCCCAAGAGTCAATCGATGTCCCTCTTTCAGCAACTTTACCGGTGTTCATGTCAGCGGTAAAGATTTGGATTGGTTCTTTATAAATCATGTTCGTCAAGGCAATTGTGCAGCTCCTGAGCTCTTCAACTGCAACTTAATATGTGAGCACTTGCCTGACTTTCCTTTAGCAACTAAAGCTTAGCCTACCCATAATATGCTGATGGTACCACTACGCTCTACATGACCAGCTCATGTTCCAGGCTGAACTGACCCAATTGAAGGTAAACATGGGCGTCCAGGTACACACCGGCTCACTCCTTGGCGGCCGCTTATCGGGGCCTGGAGCCTGGGGCTTGCTCGGGCCACTTCGGAGGCGGGGTGCCCCCGGCCTCTCGGCCTGGGGCTCGGTCACTCAGGCACAGCTGGCTGCTGGCGGAGCTCACGGGCGCGTCACTGCAACCCCCCCCTGGCTTCTGCTCCGCGGCTGCTGAGTGAGCCCTCATCTGGGACTCTCCTCAGCTCTTTCTGGGACAGTGGCGCGGCTGCCCCTCTGTTGGTCTTCCTTGGTCTCTTGTGTTCTGGGGGCCTCTGGATGTCTGGAGTTTTGATCTCCTCCATACCTGCTTCATGCCCTGGAGGACGGGGCTGTGGCCCCCCCACACCCTCTAGCAGATCATTACATGAAGGAACCTTTTAAAAAACAAAAAACAAGCGCGTCCATGCTCACAGGTGTACACACGGGTGATCACACCCACAAACTACACCCTTTTTGGCTCCTACCTCAAAGCACACTGTGTTCTGTTGATCTTATGTGCTGCACAATAATGTTTAATATTTAGTATTTACTGTCATATTCCCATATATCATTGTGATGTTGTTTATTCTATTTGTTCTCTTCTGCTTGTTTTCTTTTTTCTTTCTCAGCAGGTGACCCAGGTGATTGATATATGCTTTTTTTTTTTCCTGCTCATTCTGTTGGTTTTTGGTTTTTGCCCTTCTCCCCCGTCCCTCTTCTCAGCTGTTTCTCTTTCCCTCTTTCTTTCTCCCCTTCTTTCCCCCAGTCAAGTCTGTCCCATATTCAGTAAGTGAAAATAAAATAAACAATAAAAGGTGAATCAAATGGACCATTACGGCAAGGCTGGGATGGTCAATTTGGTAAAGTAAATCCGTTGGGCATCTTTCTTTGCCTTTAGACAACAATTCTGATGGCAAAAGAGCCAAACGGGACAGGCAAAAAGAAAAAAAAAAAAAGTCAGCTTTGTGTCAGCTTTAGGCAAACACGAGAAATTTCTTGCAGTTGGTGGAATTTCAAGGCCAATATTATAGTATCAATAGGTCTCATTTTGAAGTAATGAAAGAAAAGTAAAGATCTGTTTCTAATAGGGCAAAAAATAATTTTTTTAACACATTTACTGTTTATATGAAACAAACCATCCAGAAGAAACTGTTGGGGATTTCACGATTCTCTGTTTTGAGTGACAAAACCACCGATGTGAAAAATTAAGGCGCGTTTCATTCCATAACGCCGAGTAAACAACTAGAGAAGCAACTGAAAACATGGGAATAAAACCACTTGAGGAGAAATGTCAGGACAATTTAAGTCTAAGACTTAGAAAGAGCAACATTCCAGCATACAAAAGGCAGAATGCACTGTATGCACAATGCAATCCACTTTGTTTTAAACTTGGTTCTAATAGAGATTACAAAGTCAAATAAACACTTTGTGTATGTTTTCCACAGTGTTTGAAAAACTTTACAGAGTTGACAGTGAAGTTGTAAAGTGCCAGCAGCAGGATTCATGAAGGAAGGACCTCTCTGCTGGATCTACTGACTTCAGGACATGGGGGAAAAAATGCTGTTATGCAGTATAAATTTGGAACAGATGCACTGTTTGGGAACTGCAGCACCAGTATTCCTGCAGACATCAATTACTTCCAAGAAGCCTTCAACTTAACAGCTGAATATGCTGTTGTTGGTGTCTCATATGCATAGAGGGGGGAAACTATCATCAGTTCACAGGGATATTCCCCAAAGCCACAGCAGAGGCAGTGTACACTGACATGTTGGATGAGACTGTAGGCCGAGGAAACTTGAAAATTCAGGTCCAAATACTGAAGGAGACTATACAGGAAGTAATGCTTCACCTTTCAAAACAATTTAAAGGTAGGACTTTGGATGATGGTACAATGTCACTGATGTACTCTTTAGTTTATTTTGGATAAGACACTGCAGTAGATTAAATTAGAAATGAAGCAGTGTCCAACAAACAGCTCTTTTGCAAAACTTCTGACAGACAACTTTCACAAATAATTGTGATATTTGTATATTGCAGCTAAACTGATACTGACACATATAATGGCCCATTTTATTTTAAAGAAACTATTATAGAAAAAATAAAATAAATACAATTATAGTAGTGACACTATTAGATTCTTTGTCTCACCCAATAAGAAACTTACTTTATTCTTAACTATTTAAAACAAATATTTCTGGGATTCTTAATATTAATCAAAACAAATCTTACGCAACATTAAGAAAAAAGATACATATTTTTAACTCTAATAATATCGGCCCCTACAAGTATTGTTCTCTGCAGTCCATTATTAGCCAGACTATATTTTAAATCTAAAAATAAAACAAATAATTAGGTTGGTCTGCACTCCTCATGTTAGAATAGTTTTTCCTGAAACTGTAACTGACAGGGCTCTGATAACGTGGACACTGTCACTCCACCGGGATATATTAGAATGTAATCTAATGCATACACAGAGAATCTGCATTACTCGTGCATCCATCAGAGTTTCTCAAAAGCCCAACATGTCACTGCAATGCCTGGTTGCGTAAAAGCAGTAACACAAATCAAAGTCAGGACGCTGAGTGACGCCCTCTAGCTGCCCCCCCTTCCCACACCCCGCCCGCAGAATGCATTGATAAAGGGCATGGGCGGCATAAATTCTGTGCTAAATGGGCAACTGTCATGTAGAAGGTGAAGGATCACGTCACATTGTAGGAATGAGCAGATGCCTGTGAAGGTCTAATGACGGTGACTGTGTCACCCCAGTGTGTGTATGTATGTATGTATGCACATGCATGATGTGCGATATGTGTGCACGAACCAGAAGCGTTCCAGACACACAACCCACGCATACACCCACACTACACCAGACTGAAACAACGCCTACATAGCATATTTGTCACACTTAGATATTTCAGATCATCAAACATTTTTTTTTATATCAGACAAAGACAACCTGAGTAAATACAACTGCTTTTTCTAAATTCTGATTTCATTTAGTAGTAGTAAAAAAATTCTAAACCTACTTAGCCCTATGTGAAAATGTAATTCAGTTAAGGTCAGTGTTCATAACCCAACAACATGAAAGAGAATGAGAAAAAAAGGCATCCAAGGGAGAATTCCAAGGTGAAAACCATTTCTGACCAGAAAGAACACAAAGCCTCGTCTCACATTTGAGCCTCATGGCTTCTGGGAAAATATTCCCTGGACTGATGAGACAAAAACTGAACTTTTCTGGTGTAAAAATAAGGACGGTGATGTGAAAACTCCAGCTCTGAATGACTCAAAAGAAACAAAATCGAGGTTTTGGATAAGAATAGTCAAAGTTTGGACTTAAAAATCTGATAGAGATCCTCTGGCATGACCTTAAACAGGCCAATCATGCTCGAAAACCCTCCAGTGTGGCTGAAACGATTCTGCAAAGAAAAAATGGGCCACTACTCCACAGCAATGTGAAAGACTCATTGCCAGTTATCACAAACACTTTACTGGAGTTTTTGCTGACAAGGGTGGTCCAACCAGTTGTTAGCTTTAGGAGGCAATTACTTTTTCACATTGGGCCAGGAAGGTTTGGATAATTTCATTTTCATCTGAACAAAGAAAACAAGTAGAGTAGACAGGTCCTCGACAGGACCTGGAAAGAAAATCCCTTAGTTTACAAAGATGTGAAAAACATTTGATGATGTAATGCATCTGTAAAGCTGTTTTAATAGAACTCATTTTCAAACCAGTAACAAGGTAATATGTGCGCGCGCACACACACACACACACACACACACACACACACACACACACACACACACACACACACACACACACACACACACACACACACACACACACACACACACACACACACACACACACACACACACACAGAAACACACACGCAAAATGCCTATTAATAGTGTTAGCACAAGCCAAGTGTCGTAAATGTGTGAATATGTGTGTGGGAGGTGGGTAGACAATGGGGTGGGCATTTGCTTGCTCTCATTTCTATACTGCACGGCAACAAACTGAGAATATTTTGAGTCCAATGAGAAAAAAAGTCAATAATAACCTTTTAGTATATTAATTCATTAGGATTAAGAAATGGACTTTCACCTGGGTGAGGTGGGTTCAAATCCTGCATTAAGCCAAAAGTCAAAACTGTCATTGTGTCAGTGCATATACAGTTTGTGCCATGTGTTTACTAATGTGCTACTGTTCATTTGAGTCTTAGGCTCTTTAAAAGTCTAAGTAACATTGGAAAGAAAGAAAAAATTTGTTCCCTACAGCTGACTCAGTAGGTTTGTCCATCACCAAAACCTTTTATGCCCCCTTAAAGAAACTGCATAGTTGTATTAAGAAATGCTGTGCCCTTCTCTGCGTCCCCTGGTTGAGCTGTTTGACGTCCTCCAACTCCACACTCACATGAATCCCATAAAATGATTAGTGACACGGCTTCCAAATTCTTCTTGTTTTTTCTTGTTTGGTCTTTTGGTTTTGGACTGCAGCTAAATAAGGCGATTCATCTTAAGTACAGTTAACTAATAGATTAAAGTGGAAAATAACTGAACAAATATTAGTAATGAAAAAAATGGGTGCAAAACCCTGCCACCGGGACATTATGTCAGTGTTGCCTCACAGTTAATTCTGAAATAAAAGACATTTGCATCAGCTGGTCTGCCAGTATTGACATCAACTTCTTTAACATCATCTCTTTCTGTTCTTTTTTTTTTTTTTTACCTTTTTTTTTTTACCCTCTAGTATTTTTTACTAAAAATACTAGAGCTGTCAGAGCTTCTGTGCTACATGTTACTATTTGGACAAATATATATTTGTGATTGACAAAATATTTTCAATCGAATAAATCATTAAGCAGACAAAACAAACAGAGGAGGCTAGAGCACTAAAAATCACGGCTTGGGGCTTTAGGATATGAGATCATCTGATATAACTTTGTCCATAAACAGAGCAGCAGCTTCAGCAACACAAACTGTTTAACCTTGCTCTGAATAGATTTGCATCCATTAAAGTCAGACAAAGTATTGTGGATGAGGACAAAGAAAAGAGACTGCTTTCCGCGTTTTTCCCAAGTGAAGGCAAGTCACATCAGTATCTTGGAGGATAAGCAAATTCATTAACAGCTTCTGGCAGCATGGGAGACAGGATTAACAATCCATTTATGCTGAAATGTAATTGAAAATATGGCTTGTCTCATTTTTCACACAAATGTAATTGGGTATGCTCCTATTCTGTTAAGGTTAGCTGCAGTTCAGCTATAATTCGATTTTGAAACTACCACATACAGAGTGTTGGAGTCACCCAGTTAAGATAATGTCAAGTGATATCATTAGGATAAACTGGGGAATGATTCCACTGTGGGGAAAAACTCTTTCTCTTTCTAATGAAATTAAGTGATTTGCTTTTCAATATGCTAGATTGAATCCACAGCCTGAGTATATATACTGGAGTCCACAGCTGATTCAGATACAAAATTTCATGCACAAATTTAATAAAAATTGTATTTGCATTAGAATATGTGCCATAAAAACACCATTGTGCCTTCCAAAAAACACCATGAAAAGCTCAAATTAAAATGGCCTGTATTTATATAGCGCTTTACTAGTCCCTAAGGACCCCAAAGCGCTTTACATATCCAGTCATCCACCCATTCATGCACACATTCACACACTGGTGATGGCAAGCTACATTGTAGCCACAGCCACCCTGGGGTGCACTGACAGAGGCGAGGCTGCCGAACACTGGCGCCACCGGGCCCTCTGACCACCACCAGTAGGCAACGGGTGAAGTGTCTTGCCCAAGGACACAACGACTGAGACTGTCCAAGCCGGGGCTCGAACCGGCAACCTTCCAATTACAAGGCGAACTCCCAACTCTTGAGCCACGATCGCCCCAGTGCAACACACAAAAAGCAACACACAGTGAAAAACCACATATTGAAGAAACATATTTAGTAACTGGATGCTCAGTGACATCATGAATAAACTAGCTCAAGCCTGGAGCAAATGACAATTGACGTATTTCTCCTTGAGCTGGATGTGAATTGCCTAGAAGCATACATATTGTATTTTAGTTTAACATGCTTCCACCCTTTTAAAATGAAACTGCAAGAATGCTAATCATGATAAAGGCAACCACTCTGCCAGTGACAGCATCTTATTTTAACCAGTTAAGTGTACTGAGTAAACCATGTTAAGCAGCAGTATGCAGCACTAATCAATGTGACATTCACAAACTGTGGTGGGCCTAAGAGTTCAAATGCAGCTTAAGAAAACACGAGCAAATAGAAAAATGCTGCAAAAACACATAAAACATAATGGAAGTTGAATAAAACACAACAAAAATTGTTAAAAAATTCTTACAAAAAACAACAGAATTATTGTTCAGGAGACAACATGCAGAAGTGATATGCTTAAACATGCTTAAAAGAAGCGGAGGATTCATCCCCCCAAAATTATAGGTAATACAGGTAATTTGTGTTTTAATTGCATGATTTATGTAATACTGTAGGTAAATGTTTACCATTAGCCGTTTAATGCTAGCTTATCAGTTCTGCAGCTGTTCCATAACATACTGTCTCTGCAAAAACATATCTCTTGTGCTTTTTTTTTTTAGAGGTTTTTAATCAGCTTTTGCTGCATTTTTTCTTTTTCTTTTTTCTTATTCAACTCAACTTTGGTTTTGTTTGTGCGTTTTTGCAGAATTTTTCAATTTGCTGCTGTTTTCTGAAGCTACAGAGAGTCTGACTTCTCGGGGCCACCGCAACACACAGGCATGTTCAGCAATCATGTTGCCAATCAAAGGTCATAAAGACAGGTATATTTTATCATTTAATAATTAATTTTCTAGAATTCTATAGCTTGTTGAAAAAAAAAAAAATTGTTCTTAATGAACCATAAAATTCTGCGCGGCTTCTAAGAAAGACGTAACCTCTCTCTCTCTCTCTAATTTATTTTATCAACTTTTCTTCTGACGATGCTGTCTGTGTTGAGCGCTCAGTGAATCTGCGTTCGACTACTCCGCCTAGGCTGCACTGTCGAGCGCAGATCCACTGAGCGCTCAACACAGACAGCATAGTCAGAAGGAAGAGCGCAGGGCAAGCTAGCAAGACAGAAGTTAAGCTCTCCTTGCAACATTCAGATCTGGCGTTTGGAATTATTTTGGTTTTCATGTGACGTATGACCCTGAAGGTAAGCGAGTCATGAACTAAAGTAAAACAGTATGTTGGATGTGCCACGCAATGCTCAATTACATGGGTGGGAACTAGTGTGTTAGCGCAGTTAGCTCGTTAACGTGTTGGCCGTCTAGCCCCATGCACGGGGCGATCGGCGGTAGCTCGTTAACGGAGATTTGCCGTGTTGTGGCGTTAAGGTCATTTCAACGAGATCAACCTGAAAGCACTAGTGGGAACACAACGAATATGACTGCACATTTACGCCGACATCATCCTAGTGCAAAGACAAAAACAACAAGCATGTGTAACATATGTGTTAAATACTTGTGAATTTCACCCAAAACACTTTCTTTTTTTGGATTAAATGTGTCATTTTTGCATCTCACTCTCCTACCTGTGTGATCCGAGTCTGTGTGCGTTCATGTGCATGTGTGCGCTGCGTGGTGACGTAGGCG